>NC_140954.1:48523999-48778999 GCF_014529385.1 Adiantum capillus-veneris
GGAAAGAGGGAGAGATAGAGTGAGAGAGGGAACGAGGGAGATAAAGAAAGGGAACGAGGGAGATAAAGAGACGGATAGGGAAAGAGAGATAGTAGATAGAGAGGGAGAGAAAGAAATAGAGAGAGAGAAAGAGAGGGAGAGAAAGAGAGAGAGAGAGAGAGAGAGGGAGAGAGGGTAAGAAAGAGAGTTGATAGAGAGGGAGAGAAAGAGAGGAATAGAGATAGAGAGAAAGAAAGAGAGATAGAGAAAGAGAGGAAGAGATAGAAAGAGGGAGAGAAAGAGAGGAATAGAGATAGAGAGAAAGAAAGAGAGTTGATATAAAAAGAGAGGAAGAGGGATAGAGATAGAGAGAAAGAAAGAGAGTTGATAGAGAAAGAGAGGAAGAGATAGAAAGAGGGAGAGAAAGAGAGAGATACAGAGGGAGAGAAAGAAAGAGAGAGAGATAGAGGGAGAGAGGGAGAGATAGAGTGAGAGAGGGAAAGAGGGAGAGAAAGAGAGAGATAGAGGGAAATAGGGATAGGGAAAGAGAGAGAGTAGATAGAGAGGGAGAGAGGGAAATAGGGATAGGGAAAGAGAGAGAGAGAAAGAAAGAGAGAAATAGAGAAAGAAAGAGAGAGATAGAGAGTGAGAAAGAGAGGCAGAGAAAGAAAGAGAGAGAGATAGAGGGAGAGAGGGAAAGAGGCAGAGTAGATAGAGAGGGAGAGAAAGAGAGAGAGAGAGTAGATAGAGAGGGAGAGAGAGAGAGAGAGAGAGAGAGAGAGAGAGAGAGAGAGAGAGAGGGAAAGAGGTAGAGAAAGAGAGGGAGAGAAAGAAAGAGATGGAGAGAGGGAAAAAGAGAGATAAAGAGAAAGAGGTACAGAAAGAAAGAGAGAGAGGAAGAGAGAGAAAGCGAAGGGCAGGCCCATCCCCAAGCTTGGAGGGTGTAGGTAGAAGACAATGGGTTCCACTTCTAAAACATGCTGATCTATGTTTTGCAATAACGGGATGAAGCGGCTGCCTCACTTTGTGAGGCCATTCTATGACATGGTGGATGTCCGTGGGGTCACCCTTGTGGACGTATGTGAAGCCCGAAAAAGTGGTGCCCAAGTCCAAAGCCACCATGACCTTAGCCGAGACCTCCATGCCTCGGCAGAAGATGACGTCCATGTTTGGCTTCTCATCTTTGAGAGTGCTTGCTTTACATGGAGGCGCAGACATGACTCCGGGATGGAGAGAGAGAGAGATAGAGTGAGAGAAATAGAATTACTTATTGCATTACATTAGAATTGTAATGTTACGATCAATTGACCACCTAGATGTTGAATTTCGGTGCAGCCAACACAAAACGATGGCTACATTTACAACCTTAACATATATATGTGTGTACATATATAATATCTGTTTATGCATGTATGTAGGCACTAAGTACGGGAGCATAGCATCCAAAGGTTAGACGCTTCCTCTTGGGTATACTCCTTTTTCGATCATGGCGTTGCGGTCATTGATCCACTCATGCACGGATTATCGCAATGTACCTTTGGTTTTACCACGGTTGAGACTGCGATGATATCTTAAGACGTGCAGTTGACCTTTGGCACTACTAACCTCTACTTAAGTCTACTAGTATGTGTATGTATCTACGTGTTTGTATGCTAATATATATATGCTCTGGGAGAGAATTGTAATGTTACAATCAATTGATCACTTAGACATTGAATTTAGGTGCAGCAAACACAAAACGATGGCTACATTGACAATCTTAACATATATATCCGTGAACATTCTATTTATGCATGTATGTACGCGAAGCCTGAAAAAGTGGTGCCCAAGTCCAAAGCTACCATGACCTTAGCGGAGACCTCCATGCCTCGGCAAAAGATGTCGTCCATGTTTGTCTTCTCATCTGTGAGAGTGCTTGCTTTACATGGAGGCGCAGACACGACTCTAGGATGGAAAGAGAGAGAGATAGAGTGAGAGAAATAGAATTACTTATTGCATTACATTAGAATTGTAATGTTATGATCAATTGATCACTTAGATGTTGAATTTAGGTTTAGCCAACACATAACGATGGCTACATTTACAGCCTTAACATATATATGTGTGTACATATATATCTATTTGTGCATGTATGTAGGCACTAAGTACCGGAGCATAGCATCCGAAGGTTAGACGCTTCCTCTTGGGTATAGTCCCTTTTTAATGGTGGTGTTACGGTCATTGATCCACTCATGCATGGATTACTGCAACGTATCTTTGGTTTTACCATTGTTGAGACTGCGACAATATCTAAAGAGGTGCAGTTGACCTTTGGCGCCTCTACTTAGGTCTACTAGTATGTATATGTATCTACGTGTTTGTGTGGTAATATACTTGTGTACGTATATTTAGATGAGTGAGTAGGGTAGAAAGCTTAATCTTATATTTCTCTTTATAATGTAGATGTCAAAGGATAGACCAACTGGTGAGGAGCAGCCAGCTGGCTCTTCTTTTGGTTGGTTCACATTCAGGTGGGCTCCCACCCGCGGTGGACATCGCCTTCAGTGGACTCGAGTCTTGAGTCGATGGGAATAAGCAAAGAAATAAATAATGTTTCTACATAGTTAACCATAAGCCATGAGTGTCATAGGTTTTTTTTTTGTTATTTGCAGGCATGGCCATCCTACACCTACCCTTCTCAGATTCCTGCACCGGCCGTAGATCTTGACTTACAGCGGGCTATCTCTTTACGAGAGCAGTACCTCCATTCGACGGAGGACTTGTTTGTCCGCTACACTCCACAACAGCTTGTGACCTATGGAATTTCTCCGCAGACTAAACCATGGGGGAGTCAGTGAGGGACTCCTTACCTACACAACCTCGCACCGATGGCACCTCTCTCTACCCTCCCTTCCATTTGTCCTACTCCTATTCCATCGCATGGTCCTACTCCCCTTGCATCACAGGGTCCTACTCCAATGGCATCAGAGGTTCCTATGCCACTCCATTCCACTCCAGCTTCACCAGAACATCGTCGATGGACTTCCTCTGGTAGCGCGCGTCGACGCTCGTCTCAAGGCAGCGAGCACCGTGAGGAACAAAGCGGCGGCGGATCTTGTGGTTTCGCATGTTTTGGTAGTGGCGGGGAATGAAGTCCCCACTTTCAGAGCATGTCGCCCCTGACGTAGAGGACGAGGATACTGATGCACCCGTGCCAGACACGCATGGGTGCTACTACATGGTTAAATATGGCGGGGAGATTGATTTCGGCACAGCATAGGGCAGGGAATTTCGACGCCATCTACAAATTCTTATACATTCAATGTATACGAATTGTTTTATAAAGTTCAGAGACCAACTGCTTGATCATGCACGATACATTGAGGATGCTCTGTTAGCTAGATTTCCAAACACCCCCGATCAACGTTTTTCACAACAATGGTTGGAGGGCTACATAAAGACATTTCTAAAAAACAAGCAGTCGAGTGTGTGGTACGCAGCAGCCAACCAGGTCACAGATCCACACAGGACTTACCGCGGTGGCAACATGGCAGACGCGGAGTGGGAGTGGGCAATTCAAGAGAAGAGCGATCAAGCTGCGACTGGCTCATCACATAGACAACAACGTGAGGCTTGTGCAAGACAAACTCCCACGCACTATGGCTTAGGAGGCAAGGGAGCTTAAAATGATAAATATGTAAGATTATTTGAATTATGACGTCGATCATTGATTATAAAGATTGTAGTTGATAATTTGGTATTGTTATTGCTAACTTAGGAGATTGTCACTCTCTCTCTCGCAACCAGAGAGATGGTCAAGTATCGGGAGCAACATACAAAATTTGATACTTGGTGATGGTTGTTTGAAAACAACCACATCTCTCGCGAGCAATTCGACGCGGCGGTTAGACCACTACAAGCGGTAAGTTTAAACAAGTAATTTTGTATCAATTGTTTTGAGCTGTGAATAATTGTTTAATTTGGTTTGGGTTTATGTAGAGTCAAGTGATCCAACATACGTGCCTCTCGACGACGAGGATTAGATAAAAAATGTTTTGTCAAAACTTTCGTAAAGTCCCAATGTGGCACAATGTATATACAACTATTTACTTTTTATTGTAACTTTTTTAAATAGTTGATCTTCTACATTTTTAATTGTCAAGGTAAAGTAAATTCAATTCCAGTTCTTTGGTATTTTTTATACTTTTCCAATAAACAATTGATGCCTTATTGTTTTTATACAGGTCAAAAATAAAGGTGATTTTTGAACTGGCGTTTAGCTGTAATATACGCGGTAATAGCAGCGGCAAAGATCGCGGTAATAGCAGTGGGTATATTGCCACGATTATTACCGCTGTCGTGCCTCTCCGCTTCCACGATGGAAAAAAGAGTAAAGAGAAGCAGAAAAAGTCCATTTAAAGCTCACACATTTATTGAGCAGTGACCACGGCTCGAAAACAAGCAAGGAGATCCAGAAAGTGTATGCTTTATGTGGTTATGAAGGCCTAAGCATAGAGATTTTATGCTTGAAGGAAAGATTTTACATGTGAAAGGGCTCTTAGGACATATAAGGCAACTTGGGTAGAGGAAGACATGTGGTCAATGGTAAAAAGGAAAGTGTGTGAGAGACTTCACATCTCTGCATGAGGGAGGCCGAAAAAGTCCCATTCTGGAAAATTTTTGTAAAACAAGTTTCGGGACAAAATGGGCCGCATTGGGAGAAAGAAAAGGGTTTTTTGAGCACTTTTGCGTCTCACACACAGGGGATAATTCTGCACCGATTAGGAGATATTCAAGTTTTCGTACTCTACTGTATTCGCGGAGAGGAAGCCATAAGCTTTGAGCACTCTAGTCCTAAGCCAAGCTTCCATAGCCCACTCTAATCCAATGTTCCATAGCCAATCTAATCAAAGACACCATAAGACACTCTAATCCAAGCTTCCAAGCCACTCTAATCATGGAAGGAGTTTAAATAATGTAAGCAACGGTACTGTTAATGATAATCAAGCTTCAGGATCTTGCTCAAGCTGTATAATTTCTAGATTTTTTTACATTCATTGTGTCTCCTGCAAGTGTCTTCCTCACACCTCTCACAGCCAGAGGCTACGCGCCTTCCCGGCTCACCTTTCGAACATAAATCCCCCGACACCGCGCTTATTGCCGCGGTTATTGCCACCCACGCAAATTTTTCTCTCTCCTTTTTCCTTTGTTTTTCCGCGGCAATGTTGGCGGTTTTCGACAACTCCTCTTATAGTGATTGACACCTCCCTAGGGAGGTGGGATCAATGGCCCACAGTAGGCGTTGCGAGGCGGGTGCAATCTGAGCCATCCGATTGTCATTTGAACCAGGTGTGAGCTAAGAGTGAACTCGGAGGTATGTGCACCACAAAAAATTTGGTGTGAACTCGGCATGAACACGGTGTGAACAGGTCTGAACTGGGGAGGGTCTGCACACCACACCAAATTTGATGTGAACTCAATGCGAACTTGGTGTGAATTAGGTGTAAACTTGTTCCCGACACCGTGATCTATAAACTTACCACACACACCTTTCATCGAGCGTGTGTTAGCCTAGTGGTTAGAGTCAATTTCGTGGGGGAGAGGATAGTGGATTCAAGTCCCGGATTCGAGAAAGTGGGAATCTTTTGTATTCCATAGGCAATCCAACGATCACAATCAATCGGTGATCGTGAGACATTGATCCCACCTCCCAAAATGAGGTGCCATTTAGTAACGAGCCCCCCCCCCCCTCTCTCTCTCAATTGTAACTTATTAGGTCATTCTAAGCAGATCAAAATTATGCAGGTCGTGGCCGGAGAAGAGATGCTTGTGCAGGAATGGAATGCAACAAGGCCCAATTCTACTCTTGGTTTTTGATAGTTTGTATCTCTCTTCATTCAGTTTCAATTCCCTTCCTCTATCTCTCTCTACGTTTTTTGACAGGCTCATGTGATCTAGATCTGTAGCTCTACCTACTTTCGACAAGCTGATCGCTAGGGTTGTCGTCTACTGGGGCTTACGGAACTGACATAACCATAGTAAGAAAGGTTGTTGTAATTATGCATCGTGGGGCTCAATACAACAGATCTTCAAGTTGATGTGCCTTGTGTATGCCCTCTGTTTCTGTTTTCCGTTTTTGCTCTCTACTTGCAAGGAATCCAGCAAGATTAAGCACGCTTCATGAAGAAATAGGTCATATAAAATAGAAGGTGAACTGGTGCTTCATTGTAGTGGCTATGAAGCTCATTCTCTTTGGCCATGTGCAGGAGTGGAGAAGGAGCTTAGGTGCAGGTATACACATGGTAGATCAAAGCCACCTATAGGAGACGAGGCTGCATGAATGAATGCAGGTGATGGCTACCCTCTTTTGATTTGTATCTCAACTTCCAAAGTGACTACCATAAAATCAGGCAGAGCTCCCCTTGGCTGACCCGCCCAAGCTGCTTGACGTGTGTGAAGGTGTTAATTTTTCTTCAAGCATGGTTCAAGAAGATGTTGATGCCGATGTCTAGATTTTCATGAAAGGCTTTTGTACGGTCTAGCCCAAGAGGGTCTTAGGTGTTTAATACAGTATGACTGCTCTTGTAACATGTATTTGGAGGGTGTACTAAATAAATGGTGTTTATACTTATAGTGCTGGTTTAATTTGTGCAAGAGGGTCACATGTCTCCCTTGTTTTGAAGGTTACATTTTGCTGGTTGTGGACTGTCTTAGCATGGCTACAATTTGTACTTTCAAGCCTGAATTATCATTGTGTAGCTAAAGTTGTTGTAAAAAGAGAAGCTTCTTTATGCCACTTTTAGGAGCTCTCAAGCTAGCTCTTTTTCAGATGTAGTAATCATGGAATGCAACTTTTAGGAGCTCTCAAGCTAGCTCTTTTTCAGATGTAGTAAATCATGGAATGCAAAATCAGCATTAATCATTGTTATTCATTGCCCTTGCTTGTCTAGTAAGTTATGAATGTTTATATCACCGCTAGTGGAGCTGAAAATTGAGGGTGAAAGCTTGCTTGACACAAGCAAGGTTATAGCTGCCTTCTGACATTATGAAAATCTCCAAGTATTTACCGCGCTGTTTTATCGCGTTTGCAGAGAGAAGGTGCAAATTCAAAGAGGGAAACAAGAGAGAGGAGGGTGGGATTTTTTTTTGTGTTTAAAGTATTACCACGACTTTCTCCGCTGTTATTACCGCGCTCATTACCATCGTTATATCCACTGCCCAAATTTAGCATCTAAACTTTCAAATTCTGGCTTAACCCCTCCCTCCCCCCACCCCCCCAAATTCAAATTTTGGTGTTTTTCTCCTCTCAATAAAAATTAAAGAATATTATATATAATTTTCAAATATGAAAAAGAAGAGAAAGTGAGAGAGAGAGAGAGAGAGAGAGAGAGAGAGAGAGAGAGAGAGAAAGAGGGGGAAGATATAAAATTACACTTGGTTACAATTAAAATAATCATTGTTAATTGATTAACATAATTGAGCATATTCTCAAATCTAAAGAGAGAAAGAGGGGGGAGAGAGAGGTGAATGGATTACACGACCAAAAAACTTCATAACTGCAAAATGTTTATGAATCATCTTCCAAAAGATCTCTACATGAAGCATCATCCAACTCTAAGCCCATGGCTCCTAAATCAATAAAGAGAGAAACGGAATTGTCGTTTGTGGATGCATTGCCCTGGATACATTGCCAGCTTCATCATCTTCAAGTTCATCATCCTCCATCTCATCATCTTCATCATCATGACAATCATCCTTGCTAAGACTTGCTGCCGCCGGACTTGATTCATCGACCTCCCTCTCCTCTGTTTCCACCTCATCCAAAGTCGGAGGTGGAAGAGGGTCGAAGATAGTTTCCACTTCATTAGCGGAAAAAATGGTTCTCCCCCAAGGTGTTACGGGAATTACGAACCAAAGTTTTGGTTGATGGATTGCTGGGATATAGATGACCTATAAGATAGAAGCCCAAAGTGAGTAACATTGGTATAGCTAACGCTACAAGTAAATAAGAATAAAATTGGTACATGTCACTCACCTGCTCACAATTGCGCGGTAAAACTAAAGTGTCATACCTCCCTTTGTGATGCACACTAGAGTTCACCATGTAGAGGCCATTCTCATGTCGTCTAGACACATTTGCAAACCACTTGCACTCGAAGATGAAGCTATGGAAGGTTCCAAAATTAACCTTTAGTATCCTTTCAATAGTTCCGCAGTACCTGGCTTCATCACCATCTGTGTCAAAGTTGCCCATGATGGCACAATCCATGGTGGTTCTACGCTCGTCAATGTCGCACGTAAGAAAGTGACGACCCTTTGAGGTCCACATAAGGATTCCCCTTACTTGAGCCTCTCTCCCCCCTTTGCAAGTGAGACATCGACAACAAGAATTCCTCTCCATAACTCCTCCAACTCCTCAATGATGGGCTCGAGGTAAATGTCAATATTTGACACTTTGTACTTTCCTGGCACAAGCAAGGAAAGAAGTATATTGCCCTTCTTGGTTGTCTCCCATGGTGGAATAATGTACTTGACGATCACCACAGGCCAAGTGCTCCATGAAGTAGACTTAGTGCCGAAGGGGTTGACACCATCGCTTGCTAACCCAAGCCTCAAGTGTCGAGGCTCCAACCCAAACTCTGGCCATTGAATTTTGATGTGCCTCCATGCAGGTGAATTGGCAGGGACGCGCATCATTCCATCATTTGAGCGATGGTTTGCATGCCATGTGAGAAACTCCACGATAGACCTGCTTTTAAACATGTGTTGGATGCAAGGGATTAATGGAAAATGTCATTATACCTTGCGAGGTAGGTGTGCCCTGCTCACACCTGTCTTGTATCATGCCTCCCCGCACATGGGACATGAGGTAGCATGTGCATGCTCGTTGCGGTATAGCATGTAATCGTTGATGCATGCATGGATGCGCTTATACTCCATTCCAAGTGTAGTGACATACGATCTAGCTTGTTGATGATATTGAGGCATGTGGTGATCTTCTGGCAACATTCAGCCCATCAAACTACAACAAACATGCGTATTAGTATAATTCCAAGAAGATGACACCATAAAGAGAGAGGGAGAGAGTATATAAAATCCACATTCCATATTTACAGAAGTGGTGCATTGACACTTGCATTGACCCAATTAAATTTTGCTTGCAAGTGGAGTACTTCCAACGATGCTCGGAGCATCGAGTAGCGTGCACTGTCGTAAAGAGGTGTTCGGGCACTCGTCATCAATCTATCTTCCATTTTGGTAGCCCGTTTAGTGCAGGGCTGACAATCCTCCTCGCACACGTCGCGCTCATGAGCTAGTAACTCATCACACATGTTGAGCATGTGCTCATCCTCTACCTCAAAGTGCGACGAATACGCCATAGGAGCTGCCGATGTAGAGCCAACGGGAGGATCACCATGCGGTGCACCCAAATCGCCCAGTCGCTCTTGCCTCTTTCATTTGACCTTGTGTGCCGATGCACCACCACCGAACACAGACCAATGGGGCACCTCCTCAAGCGCAAGGTTAGTCGCGCTATCATCTCTCCGAGCGCTTTTTCGAGGATGCCAAAGTCCTAAAAAATAAATAATTAGAAAAACACTTAATTCCATTTGAAAAATTACATATAGTTCGAGTCAAAGGGAATAAATGACAATGAGTGTTAAAAAAAAAATTAAACTAAAAGAGATTTTTAAAAATTCAATGAATAAACATATAAAAGTACTACAAAATGAAGTATCCATAAAAAATTAAAAATATTCATCAAAAGCTAAAAAATGAAATAATGTATAGCTAAGGATAGAGGGGATGGTTTGTACCCTCCCCCTCCCCCTCCCCCCCTGCAACCTCAGATTCACATGTATCCATTTGAAATGATTGGCCGTGGTAATATAGGTGTTAATAGGCACGGTAATAGCTGCGGTAATAATTGGCGCCTAAAAAACGAAAGAAGACAGAGTATGCCACTTTTTTGTAGCATACCTGCGTTCTTGCTCTCTGCCATCTCTCCCAAGCTTCCCCCCCTCCGCTCCCCCATCCCCTATCTCCCTACCCTCTCTCTCCTTCAACAAGTAAGAACCCCTCCCCCTTCCCCCCCCCCCCCTTCCCTCTCCCTTCCCCCTCTCTCCTTCTCCAAGCGTCTCAACTTTCATCGAAGAGGGTTTCGTCCAAGTTTCGGCAAGGGGGTATTCTGCCACCGTCTTTGGAAGCTCAACCTAGCGGAAGCTCAACTGCGCTACAAAGAAGAGCTAGTCACAAAAGCACATCCTCCCTCTTCCCCTTTTGTTTTCTACTACACACACACATACACACATACACATAAATAAATAAAAGTAGAGAAAATAGAGAATCCATAACATACCTCATTCATTAGGAAATGGTTGCTTCGTACGGCTTGTTTGAAATGGTTGCTTTGATAAGCACGCTTGGAAATGGTTGCTTTGCTATGCACGTTTGGAAATGATTGATTTGTTAGGCACGTTTTGGAAATGATTGTTTTGATAGTGTTAGATAGAAATAGAGAGAGAGGAAGAGATAAATGGAGAGAGAGAGAGAGAGAGAGAGATTTAAAGAGAGGGAGAGAAATGTTAGATAGATAGAGAGAAATAGATAGAGAGAGAGAAATCTTAGATAGAGAGAGAGAGAGAGAGCGAGAAATAGATAAAGAGAGTGAGAGAGGGAGACAAATGTTAGATAGAGAGAGAGAGAGAGAGAGAGAGAGAGAGAGAGAGAGAGAGAGAGAGAGAGAGAGAAATCGATAATGAGGGAGAGAAATGTTAGATAGATAGAGAGAGAGAGAGAGAAATGTTAGATAGAGAGAGAGAAATAGATAAAGAGAGTGAGAGAGGGAGACAAATGTTAGAGAGAGAGAGAGAGAGAGAGAGAAATCGATAATGAGGGAGAGAAATAGATAAAGAGAGTGAGAGAGGGAGATAAATGTTAGATGGAGAGAGAGAAATAGGTAATGAGGGAGAGAAATGTTAGATAGAGAGAGAGAGAAATAAATAAAGAGAGAGAGAGAGAGAGAGAGAGAGAGAGAAAGAGGGATAGAGGTAGATAAATACAGAGAGATAAGTAAAGAGAGAGAGAGATAGAGAGAGAGAGAGAGAGAGAGAGAGAGAGAGAGAGAGAGAGAGAGAGAAAGAGAAATAGGGAGAGAGGGACAGATAGCAGAGAGAGATATGGGGATAGGGATAGGGATAGCGAGAGAGAGATAGAAATAGGGAGAGAGAGAGAGAGAGAGAGAGAGAGAGAGAGAGAGAGAGAGAGAGAGAGAGAGAGGGGAGAAAAAGAAGAGAGAGAGAGAGAGAGAGAGAGAGAGAGAGAGAGAGAGAGAGAGAGAGAGAGAGGAGGGAGGGGAAAACGAGATAGAGAGAGAGAGAGATAGGGAGAGAGAGAGAGAGAGAGAGAGAGAGAGAGAGAGAGAGAGAGAGAAAGAGGGGGGAGAGAGAGAGAGAGAGAGAGAGAGAGAGAGAGAGAGAGAGGAGGGGAGAGAAAGAGATAGAGAGAGAAAAAGGGAGAGAAAGAGAGAGAGATAGAGGAAGAGAGGGAAAGAGGGAGAGAAAGTAGAGAGAGAGAGAGAGAGAGAGAGAGAGAGAGAGAGAGAGAGAGAGAGAGAGGGAGAGAGGGAGAGAAAGATATATAGAGAGAGAAATAGATAGAAAGAGAGAGAGAGATAGAGGGAGAGAGGGAGAGAGGGAAAGAGGGAGAGAAAGAGAGAGATAGAGGGAAAGATGGAGAGATAGATAGAGAGAGAGAGAGAGAGAGAGATAGAGGGAGATAGAGAAAGTGAGAGAGTAGATAGAGAGGGAGAGAAATAGGGAAATAGAGAGAGAGAGTAGATAGAAAGGGCGAGAAAGAGAGAAATAAAGAGAGAGAGAGAGAGAGAGAGATAAGGAAGGAAGGAGAGAGAGAGAGAGAGAGAGAGAGAGAGAGAGAGAGAGAGAGAGAAAGAGGGGAAAGAGGGAAAGAGAGAGAGAGAGAGAGAGAAAAAAAGAGGGGAAATAAGGAGAGAGAGAAAGAAGTTAAGGAGATGAAAATTGGGCTCCAAAGGGATACCTGAGCAACCAGCACTAAGATTACCTTCAAGGCGAGGAGGCTTTGTTGAGCGAAGGGCAACCCATCCCCAAGCTTGGAGGGTGTAGGTAGAAGACAAGGGGTTCCACTTGTAAAACATGCTAGTCTGTGTTTTGCAATAATGGGATGAAGCGGCTGTCTCAGTTTGTGAGGCCAAATCCACGACATGGTGGACGTCCCTGGGGTCGCTCTTGTGGACGTACACGAAGCCGGAAAAAGTGGTGCCCAAGTCCAAAGCCACCATGACCTTAGCCAAGACCTCCATGCCTCGACAGAAGATGTCGTCCATGTTTGGCTTCTCATATCTGAGAGTGCTTGCTTTACATGGAGGCACAAACATGACTCTGGGATGGAGCTTCCGCTTTGTAGTTCAACTGCACGACCAAGAAGGGGAGAGCGAGAGGGATAGAGAGAGAGAGAGAGAGAGAGAGAGAGAGAGAGAGAGAGAGAGAGAGAGACTCAGTGAGAGAAATAGAATTACTTATTGCATTACATTAGAATTGTATTGGTACGATCAATTGATCACTTAGATGTTGAATCTAGGTGCAGCCACACAAAACGATGGCTACATCTACAACCTTAACATATATATGTGTGTAAATATATGTCTGTTTATGCATGTATGTAGACACTAAGTACGGGAGCATAGCACCCGAATGTTAGACGCTTTCTCTTGGGTAGGGATTTAATATTTACGTAATTACGTCAAATTTTGTGTGATCACAAGGTCTTATTGACACATTTACATGATCGAATCAAACATGATCACACAAAAACCGGTTTAGGGTGACTTGCAAACCTACAAAACTCCGGCCGGGTTAACAGAACAGCCCTCCGGGCCGTTGGGTTTTATTTTTTCCTTGAGGGCCCGCCGGGAAAGCGGATAAGCTCGGTGGGATATTTGCGTTATATATACGGGGGCCCAATCGGGCCCGCTGGGTTATTATCGCTTTTGCCTTCTAAGAGAGAGAGAGAGAGAGAGAGAGAGAGAGAGAGAGAGAGAGAGAGAGAGAGAGAGAGAGAGAGAGAGAGAGATCTTGCGCCACCTTTGCAGGTACGTCGAGAGGAGAGAGGAGGGAGGGAGAGAGGGGGTCGTGTGGGAGCGTGCTCTACGTCGCAGTGCGCGGCAGTAGTAGAGTACCTAACCACACGATCCGGGTATGTGTTGTGTGTGTGTGTATACGTTGTGTGGTAACGTGCCTTTTGTGGTAGTGCGCGGCAGTATTAAGGTACCTTACCACACAATGGGAGTGTGTGTGTAAGTTGTTCTCCGGAACAGTGCTTATCATGGGGGCATCACCTCGGTGACGCGGGGAAGATGGTGTCCTTGTGGTAAGTATTGGCTTACTGTCTAGGTACTACGTCGGTAACGCGGTGAATCTAGTATCCTTATGGTAAGTCACCTTCCCTTCCCCTTTCCCAAAAAACATATGGGCATCGATCGGTAACGCGGTTAAGAGATGTTCGTATGTAGACCATTGTTTTTCCTTAGATTCAAGCGACACTCGGTTGGTAACGCGGCTAATAGAGTGTCGTTTGTTAGAAGCATATGTTTTTGCATAAATGTGGCGTTCAGGTCATTAACCCGGCTGTACGAACATCATATAATTTGTATGTGCATGTCAAGTTAATTTTTTAAGTATTAAGGATATGAAATACTTGGTCAGTAACGCGGTTGTGAAGAGTATTTCATATGCAAAATGTATGAATTGCTTGATTTTGTTGTTTTTAACTCTCCATTTGAAATTATATACTAGCCAAGCATATTCAAAAGAATACTTTATTCATGAATCACCGCTATTTTAAATGTTCTATTTATATAGAATAGAGCTGGCATCAATCATTACTATTTTAAATGTTCCATTTATATAGAATACTTTATTCATTAATTATAGCTATTTTAAATGTGTCATTTATATAGAATACTTTATTTATCAATCATCGTTATTTTAAATGTTCCATTTATATAAATTACATGTAAAAAATTATTTGCACACAAATTGTATGGTTAATATTTGTTTTTAATCTTTTTAAAGGACTCTCAAGCATTATCAATTTATCGCTAGTTTTAATGCTTCATTTACATAAATTCTTTGCAAAAATCTAAATACATAGAATTTGCATGTTAAATATTCTTTTATATCTTTTTAAAGAGAATCAATTATCTTCGCTTTTTGATTGCTACATTTACATAAATGCTATGTAAAAAAGTGTGTGAACACAATTTGCTAGTCCAGTTTGTATACTTTCAATGTTTTAAATGTTTTGAAGATTTTAAGTCGGTGTGTGCTTTGTTTGAATTAGTATGTGCGCACGGAGAAAAATATAAGTTACAAAATTCAATATATGTTGAAATGTTAAAGACCGTTAACATGTATTGTTTGATCTTAATTAAGTTCTTATAAACCATTTGTTTGAACTGCTTTTTACACGTGTAACAGATTGCAATTTTAAGTGAAGA
Source organism: Adiantum capillus-veneris (assembly GCF_014529385.1). Classification (NCBI taxonomy): domain Eukaryota; kingdom Viridiplantae; phylum Streptophyta; class Polypodiopsida; order Polypodiales; family Pteridaceae; genus Adiantum; species Adiantum capillus-veneris. Next base: position 48,538,494 of record NC_140954.1, read on the forward strand.
TTATATTCAATTTTTATCAATATTTCCATAACATTGTTAAAGTCTTCAAGTGGTGGTTAAGAGTTTACCAGAGATAGTGTGAGAGTGGTAGTGTCATTCCCAACCATGAATTTGTATTTGATATGCTGTTTTTGTATTGTCCAGTGCAAATATGACGCCAGATAAAAAAAAAAATGTATTATGCATGCCATTCGTAAAGAATGTATTTTGGCAATCTCATCATGTGCAGTTGACCGCATGTAGCAGATTAGTGAAAGTGATGTCTACATCAAAGATATCACTAGCGCTACATGGGAGAACACAGAAGACAGGTTGCCACTTGAAGGCTAATACGAGTTGTTGAGTCCAGCTGGGATACGAGAATTTGACCCCCACCATAAAGTCAGGACAATGTTGGGCAATATGAAAGTATGTTGTTGTAGAGACTTAAAGGAAGATATCCCACCTACTTCGACATGTCAAAGTTAGAGCTCTGGGATAAATTGTGGGAAGAACAGAAGATAAAGATGAAGCGTGTGAAAGCGCAGGACCAAGCAGCTCTACCCAAGAGATTAAAGATGGCACAAGATGCACAAGCAGCTTTGGGAGGTCAATCCGATGCCAGCGGCACTGGCACAATCATGCGCACTGCTTTGAATGCAAAGTGCGCTCATCTTGTCAGCATCCCTCACGAAGCCTTGGTAGAAGGTATGAGGATTGGAGCTGGCTCCTTCGGTGTGTGCACATTGTACACTGTCAAAGGCATCTCGTTTTTTCCAGACCACATTACATATGTGGGAAAATGTTACAAGGGAGGGAGTGAGGCAAAATTTGACAGCTTTCAGACAGAGCACGGAATGCAAACCCTTCACCCCTCCATTGTCAGGTGCATTGGGTTTACTAGAGAGTCTCCTTGGATCATGATATTCCCATACTACAATGGGGGTACCGTGGGCGACATGATGTGTTGCTTACCGTTCACTCACGGATTGTTCAGACGACACATGCACAAGCTACAACACGGCTGGAGGTCATTGCCTGTAGCAAACAACCCTGTAGGCGAGATAGACACGGTGCGGATCAAAGCAGTGGTCGAGCAGATGCCAGCAATTTGTCATGCCTTAATCGATGGCGTTGCGGCTGCCCACCAAGCCGGTATAGTGCACAGTGATCTGCACCCGTTCAACGTAATGTTGGACTTTACTCGCGCCAATAAACCCCGCGTTGGTATCATTGATTGGGGTATGATGCTGAGAACACCTGCTAAGCACATGGCAAACAATTATTTGTCTCCAACCACACAGTCGGATGAAGCAATTTTGAATGCATAGAGAGCAGGGAATGCCGAGATGGCTAAGCGACCGTGGATTACTCCCGAACTATACGATCCACGGTGCGCAGATGCATACTCAAAAGCCAGCGATATTTATGCATTGGGCTACCTGTTCGACATGCTGGCACATTTTTGGAGTGCAGCCAAAAAAATTTATTTTCCAGACGATGTTTTTCACCACCCGGACGAAGATGTCATGAGGGCTATTTGAATTAAAGTAGATTGTTGGATGAAGTTAAAAGATCGGGACCAAAGAAGGAATGCTTCTGACGTGTTGATGTTTTTCAAAGAATATTTAAAGACAGACCCTAATCCTGTGCAACGTCCACTTGTTGAACTTGCACCATCATTTTATCCGATTTAAACATTTTTATGATATACATATTGTCTTGTCAAGTGTATTCAAAATTTTATTGAAGTGTATTATTTGGTTTGAAGTGGTTCACCTAATTGAGTCAATTATCTTGCCTTGTGTCATTTAACTAATTGAAGTGGTTCACCTAATTGAATCAATTATCTTGCCTTGTTTCAAATTTGTCATTTAAGTTTTAACTGTCATTATTTCAAATTTGCCTTGTGGTTCAATTAGTCTCATTTGAAGTGGTGGTTTTTAGTGGATTCCGTGCAGTGTCCCAATGAGTGAGAATATATATTTGCCAATGAGATTGAATATTTTCCACTCTGTTGACTGCAGCTGTAAGAGAAAATGGCCGATCAAGAACAAGATATTGGCACCCAATCACTTCCTGATGATCAACAACAAGCGGATGTTAATGCATTTCAGCGCATGAAGTCTCTTGCACACGGCATGTCAGTACAACAAGCGACGCGTACTGCTTGCCGACTCTCAAAGTGGGAAAATCCAAACCATATGCAGTGGAAAGAGATCAGTAAAGAAGTAACAAAGGAGATGATCAAGAAAATATGGCCATGTGAGGATGCAGAGATCAAGAAAGGAAGGTGGAAGGTTTTGAAGTGCACGCATGATGGTATCAAAGATAGCACTGAGAGGATTTATTTGGAGGTTTATGGCCATCCCCTGCACAATGCAGATCGTCCGCTATATTTTTCCAAAATGTTATATGGTCACTTTGTGCAACAACGACCAATAGACTTCTCGTCAAAGGAGACAATTGTTGCCACTCATGATTTAAGGGAGAGTTGTGTCACTTTCACCGGAGATGAGCTGGCATTGATAGTGGAAGGCACTGACCTACAGTTAAAGAAAGAGAAAGATATTTACATGACACAGTTGGCAGAGAAAGATGCAAAAATAACATGTCTTTCTATAGCCACCCAGACACCGTAACCCTCACAAACCCGGATGGAGAAAAGCATTCACCGCTTAAGTCAAGACGTTCAAACCCTAACACAGCGAGTGAATCCAACACCTGTACAGGTTGGTCCCCTTGTCTACTTCAGATGCATCCTCATCTTCCCAATGTCAAGTTTGCTACAAGAATTTTGATGGATGGAGTGGGTACTATACATTGACATGTGGTCACTATTATCATTTAGTTTGTCTTATTCGTTTGATGCAAAACAATAGTCGATGCGCAATGTGTTCACAAGATATTCCACAAGGAATGTATATTATGTTTGGCATGGAAAACGAAGATAAATTCAAGCAAGAACACCTAGATACCCCTAGCACAATTAGAAATCTGTTTGATGAGCAAGATGTTGCTTCAGGGCAACACAATTGAGATCGACAAACTATGTACTATCGACAATATGAAGCATTGTAATTACTCAAAACACATATGAATATAAGGTCTTTTACAATGGTTTTTGACATTTTCTCATTCTACTCTCAAGCTATACTGAATCAATTGAGTTGTTATCTGGTTCTAAGTCTAAGTGTTGTGGTTCTCCTTCTAATTCAACCTCCACATCTATTATCAAATTCTCTTCTATTTCGTCTACAGTGCATTGAGATACACCAACATTGAAATCTTCTTCATTTTTGTTTGACAATCATAAAACCAGGTTGGCATTTCCTCCTCGTAGCCAGCACTTTCGATGTGATTCAGTATCTTTTCGTTGCAATACATATACACTAATTTCTTTGCTCTGTCTGCTAATAGTCTGTTGCAAATAGTGCTGTGAACATACTTGTACATACTCCAGTTTCTCTCTAAACTTGAATTTGTTGCACATTGTGCGAGTACTTTCATTGCAAGAGGACGTAAGGTAGAGTAATGCTCTCCACCATTCATCATCCACCACTTCCATGCAGGTTGCTCTTTTGTGATTACTTGTACAAAATCATTCGCAAAAGGACCTTCTTTTAATCTAAATGCACTCATTTCTTTGATGCAATCAATTCGGTCCTGAACATTGGAGTAGAACGTATTGACTACGTGATAGAAATCGCCTACCACCTCTGTATTGGACATCAGATCTAAATTCCAATACTTTGGATCGAGCATGTAAGCCACGCTATGGAGTGGACTATGAGCGCTCTTCCACCTTGCATGAAAATTCTTAGCCAAAATTTTCCGCTGTTTGTCAGAGAATGGTAATCGCCACTCCTTATCTACTACAGACTCTTTCAACTCTTCAGGATTTTCAAGATTCTGTTGGACTGACCACCATGTCATCCACACTTTGCCCAAGTTTGGCACCCTTTGATCAAGATTGCGGATCGCGAACATAACGGGCATCATTACATGGTATGCATCCATTACACTCCTCCACCAAGCAACCTTGTTTACATTTCCACGTAGACATGTAATTTTATCCTTCACTGTTTCTTTCTGCTCAAGCTGCCATTCATCAAAGGATGCGCAACTGAATGTGTCAATCACAACACATTTATTACGGAGAAGTGATTCCAAGGTATAAAAGTGTGTGCAGAACTGAGTTTTAGCAGGAAGTTTCAGCATCACTGACATAAGCATCCTATACAAATCGAGCACTCTCTGTCGTTTCAAAATAAATTTCACAACCTGACGTGCTGTATCAATTATTTTGGCAAACCATGCGGTTTCTTCGCTAGTGTACCAATCTTTCAGCACCAAGTTCAAGCTGTGTGTATTACAACCATTGGCAAAAATGTGTGGAAAGCACTTATTTATTAATTTACTGGCGTTTTTACAATTCTTTGCATTGTCCATCACAACCTGAACGACATGTTCAGCACCAATTTCTTTAATTACATCAATCAAGACCTCAAAAATGTATTTGCCACTTTTAATTGCACCAGAACTATCAATCACCTTTATAAACGTTTCTCCCCTTGGACAAACCCGCATTACATTGATCAACGGTCTTCTCTGAATATTTGACCAGCCATCACTCACAATCGTACACCCTGAAAGTGAAGTATTATTTTGCCAACACGCTCTTTGACTTCGATGTAACATTTGTCCAAGAAAACATTTCTTATCGTGTAATAAGAAGGAGTTGAAAATCCTGGACCAAACTCATCGATTTTCTTCCAAGAAGCCTTTCAATGATTACTGTGTACCATGACCAAAGCACTTCCAGTAAAGAATATTGCTTTGGCGAGTGCTGTTTGTGCTTCTTCTAGAGACTGCACTCGAAATCTTTGATGTAATGATATTTGACGCATTTGACAAAGTCTACTTTCATTGTGACGTTTAAAAGGAATACTGCCTGGAATTTTCTCTCCTTGTGCAGGTTGCTCTCCAAGGTTAGTTGGCGTCAGTTCAAGATCTACGGAGTTAATATTTGGCTCTAGGAACTCTTGATTCGAAGGCACAGAGCTATATATCTGTCGTTTCTTACCACCCTTTTTGGCGAGCTCTTCTCTCAAACGCTTTGCAACTGTAGGTGCATGAGAATGTTCACATTTTCTACAATTGTTTTTAGCGCTACCCAGGAAATGATCCCTAATACGTGGTGCACCGCCATATTTTTTTGTGAGACAAAATTTACATTGCCACTCCATAAATCGGCCACATATGTTGTGATCATAATCCCACTCTTTGCCAGGAGCTTTTTTATTCTTTGGCTTCTTTGTACCACTAATTGTGCCCACATTTTGCTCCATTGCTTTTAAATTAAAACTGAAGAGAAAAGAACAAGATGTTACAAACTCAAAACAATTTTTTATTTTCAATATATATAATAATTTAAAAATCATTCAATATGAAAGTAACCATGATCCACAATATGAGATTTTCAATGCACGCTAGTCAATCCATATATCAATCACCTATATTGTGAGCAACCATACATTGCAATGTAATCTATACATGGCGTAGTAACCATAACAATACTATGAATCTCTCGATGCAATGATTATTTATATATCCACTTTGATTTGCAAACAATAAGACACATCTAATTCATTTTCTACAAAAACAAATGAAAGCAATAAAATATATAATTGGTCATTTCATGCACTAATAATCTATCGTAATAAATAATGCAAACAAATATATAAACCAATGCATGAACTAACGCAAATAAATATTCAATATAATCACCCAATTGGGGACTACTTGAACCCAATGAAGGATTGTAGCCCACCCATGCAACCAATTCAATATATCAAAGCTATTTTAACCCAATCAAGGATTATAACTCCTATATTGTAAATCAACTCAAATATAGGACTTCAAGGATCTTTATATGCCCGGTACACTAGTAGAGGACATTTGACCCTTGACTATCGACTAGACATTTACATATGCTTATCTTCCAAAACCAATTACAACCCTCATTTGGACCAATGGCTTCTTCGCAATGAGCATGATTCCCCAAGTTTTTAGTTGTTTTGGTTTCGTACCTTTATGTCGGTAAACGAATTAAAATTTTTTAGAAGTGGTTACCGAATTAAGAATCACGTCCGACCCAAAAAAGAGACCTGTGACTCTGTAACCTTAGGTCAAATCACAAGGATATGACAATACCGGGCACTCGGATACACTCCCCAAGGATTTGCCTAGATAAAAAACCGGGGTTAGCACACTCTTTAATATATATAATTAAGCCCGCCGGATTTTTTCATTTTCCCGGCGGACCCGTCGGGATAATGTAGTTACCCGATGGACCCGCCGGTATAACGCAGATGCCCGGCGGTTCCCGCAGGGAAATTGTGGAAGCCCGATGGGCTGACCGGCTCTTTAGGTTTTTACACGTCATCATCAAAGTCATGTTAATAATTAACATGATCACGTGATGTTTTTGTGTAAATACTATAGTTATTTACGTAATTATCCGATCGTGATTACGTTAATAAAATCCCTGCTCTTGGGTATAGTCCTTTTTAGATCATGGTGTTGTGGTCATTGATCCACTCATGCATTGATTACCGCAATGTACCTTTGGTTTTACCATGGTTAAGACTTCCATGATATCTAAAGAGGTGCAGTTGACCTTTGGCACTACTAGCCTCTACTTAGGTCTACTAGTATGTATATGTATCTACGTGTTTGTGTGCTAATATATATATCCTCTAGGAGAGAATTGTAATTTCACGATCAACTGATCACTTATACGTTGAATCTAGGTGCAGCCAACACAAAACAATTGTACATCTACAACCATAACATATATATGTGTGTACATATATATTTATTTATGCATGTATGTAGGCACTAAGTACGAGAGATAGCATCCGAAGGTTAGACGCTTCCTCTTGGATATAGTCCTTCTTTAATCGTGGCATTGCGGTCATTGATCCACTGATGCATGGATTACCGCAACATACCTTTGGTTTTACCACGGTTGAGACTGCAATGATATCTAAAGATTGCAATGGCTCAGGAGGCAAGGGAGCTTGGAAGGATAAATATGTAAGATTATTTAAATTATAACGTCGATCGGTGATTATAAAGATTGTAGTTGATGATTTGGTATTGTTATTGCTAACTTAGGAAAATGTCACTCTCTCTCAACCAACCAGAGAGATGGTCAAGTATCGGGAGCGACATACAGAATTTGATACTTGGCAATGGTTGTTCGAAAACAACCACATCTCTCCTGAGCGATTTGACGTGGCGGTTGGACCACTACAAACAGTAAGTCTAAACAAGTAATTTTGTATCAATTGTTTTGAGCTGTGGATAATTGTTTAATTTGGTTTGAGTTTATGTAGAGTCAAAGTGATCCAGCATATGTGCCTTTGGACGACGACGAAATAGAGGAGGATTAGATAGAAAAATGTTTTGTCAAAACTTTTGTAAAGTCCCAATGTGGCACAATGTATATACAACTATTTAGTTTTTATTGTAAATTTTTTAAATAGTTGATCTTCTACATTTTTAATGGTCAAGGTAAACTAAATTCAATTTCAGTTCTTTGGTATTTTTTATACTCTTCCAAAAAACAATTGATGTTTCATTGTTTTACGTAGGTCAAAAATAAAGTACTCATTTGGGCCACCCAAATTTGGGTGGCCCAAATGGACACCTTTATTTTTGAATTGGCGTGTAGCGGCAATAAGCGCAGCGATAGCAGCGGCAAAGGTCGCGGTAATAGCAGCGGGTATATTACCGCGATTATTACCACGTTTCTTGTTGAGAAACCACTACCGCGTTCATAGCCGCGGTTATTGGCGCCCCCGCAAATTTTTCTCTCTCCTTTTTCCTTTGTTTTCCTGCAGCAATGTTAACGGTTATAGACAACTCCTCTTATAGTGGGATCTTACTTCATTCAAATGGCTTCAGATTTTACTTCGAGTCAATTAAAGAAATTCCATAATATTTTGTTGTGTAATGTGTTGATAGAAAGCCATGCGCAACTGCAAATAAATTTGATGCTTTGCCAATCTTGTTCTCTTGTGTAGTGAATGGTATTTGATCAAACACGAAACCAATGCTACAACCCAAATGTAAAGTAAGTCTTAATCATTTGAAAAGGGTGCAAGACAAACCAACATTGTCTTGATTGTTTTCAAACTTGGATTTAAATGATTCAACTCCCAAGATTGAAACTTGGATGTACTTAAGGTGGGTAATATTGTAGGGTAATAGCTCGGGGAGGTCACTTAATAATCATGTGACTATCATGTGACTGCAATAGAAGGGATTTAATTTATTTATTTTTGTTCACATTTTTACATATATAACGGTATCATAAAATGAAATTGGGAATTTGTTTTACACATTGAATAGGAAAAGGATGTATTTTATTTGCCAAAACTTCATAGATAAGGAGTTTTATAAATAATCCTTGAACGCACGTGATATACAAAATTTATACATAGTGACTCCCCCGAGGGTAATAGTGGCGAAAGACTTGGTTGTTTAAGCTTAAGAGTGTGGTTGATGTGTTATTTGGTTTTGTGTTGACACCTAAATATCCACCTCCCATGTCTGCTTTCTTCCATTGTGTATGGACTCCGTTGCTTGTCCATGTTGCTACTTGAAGCCTCTATAGTTGCCATCGTTCAGTTGTGCATCCCTATACACCAATTGCCCTTGAGTTGTAGTCTAATCGTTGTTGAAACTCCCATTGGCCAATTTTTGCCCCTTGGGTCTTCTTGTCCTAACGGTGCTAGTAGTCCTCTAGAGCCCTCAATGTCATCAAGTGCATGTGTGTTGTTTGCCTCCATAGTCTCGAGCCGGTTTCCTTAGTATTAGAAACCATAGATAAAATCTTTGTAAAATGGATTCTTAAGGAGATAACAAATAGTTCTAACAGACTTAAATAGGATAGGATAGTAGGCAAGATAAGAGCACTTTGACTAAAACTAATAAGAATTGTTCTTTGGACTTTTATCACAGGAAGGCAAATCTTCTCAATTACCAATTGCTTGGTGTGGCAATGAATTAGTTTTTTTAGATGAAGTAAAATTGTGCAAAAACTTATTGGCAAAATGGAATTACTTGTTGCAATAATCTTTATCGACTCAATATAATGAATACTCACGTTAGTGTTTTTTTCTCACGTAAGAAAGATACACTAAGAAATGGCACTGAGTTTCACTCATGTGAAACATATAAACTAGTGCGAGAAAAAAAGTCACACTATTTTTCTCATGTGGGACAACAAAGCAATCTTTTTCTCATGTGTGAAACTTTTTTCAGTAAGATTCTTTCATGTTAATTTTTTTCCTTGAATATTTCATTGTTTTAATGTGTGAAAAAAGATGTGATAAACAAATTTTTCATTCATGAGAATTACTCTAAAACTTCGTGTGTTAAGCTCGGGCATAGTCACATGTAATGGGAAGCAGAACTAGACCGGCAAGGCTATCAAAGATAGAAATGGCTTGTTTCTTTCAAACCGGCTTCTTATTTTCATATTTTGTATGCAAAAATGATATAAAGGAAGCGAGAAACAGGTGACTTAGGAAACAGAGTTTCCAATCCCATAGGCACCGAGACCCACAAACGGAGTTTCCTCGTAACTATGGGCTTAGGCCTCCACAAAAACCAACAAGAAGAAGCTCTACATGAATAAAATTGAGGGAAAAAAATGTATACTGAGAATTACCAAAAACACAAAGTTAGAACAAATGATTCAAAGCGGTTACGCCATCGAAGTGAAGTGAAAGATGGGAGGACCCACAAAAGAACCCATACAATTAAAGCTCTCCTCAAATATCCTATCTCATACAATTCTACAAAGGAAGCACAGGACATGCTGGAGCTACTATCAAAGAATGAGTTGCGCACTTTGGAAGCAAATAACAAATATATCACTAGTTCTTAAGAACAAGAGAAAACTTGTGAGTTGCTTACATCCATCGATGTGTACGATGAGAATGATTGCATATATCATTTTAGACTCAAGGCAATATATCAAATTCTAGTGTAAAAGTTGATCATAAGAAGAAAAATTATCCTGAAGACACTTTTCTCTTTCCTTAAGCCTGGAGTGAGCCATGAGGCACAACAATAGCCCAGAGGATGATGCTTTATTTACTTGGTGAGCCAAAGGTTCTTTTCTCCCTATCTGATCGCACAAGCCACCACGTGGCAACTTATCACTGGCAGCTTTTCGCGCTACCACGCTACCAAAAAGCTAAAGCTAATCACCGATTAATAAATTAGAAAAAAAGTTGCAGAAGTAGAAGCAGACAGTAGAGGCAGTTTGCAAGTTGATCCCCAGAAGCACCATGTTATATTTTTATATATATATATATATATATATATATATATATATATATATATATATATATATATATATATATATATATAGAGAGAGAGAGAGAGAGAGAGAGAGAGAGAGAGAGAGAGAGAGAGAGTTTGGGTGGTAACTCGACTCCAAATTAGGCCTAATTATCGATTCAATCTGATATCTTCTGTTTTGTTATCACTAGACCTCTGCCATAGATTGATTGCACCAGTACAGGCAGTTCACAGGTTGATCCCCGGGTTGTGTGTGTGTGTGTGTGTGTGTGTGTGTGTGAGAGAGAGAGAGAGAGAGAGAGAGAGAGAGTTCGGGTGCTGGTTCGATCCAAGGTGGTGAATCGACTCCAGATTAGGCCAACTGATCATCGATTCAAATATGATATCTTCCGTTTCAGAAGCACTAGAACAGACCACTGCCATAGCTTCCCGGGCCGTTGTGTGTGTGTGTGTGTGTGTGTGTGTGTGTGAGAGAGAGAGAGAGAGAGAGAGAGAGAGAGAGAGGGTGTTGATTCCACTCCAGGATGGTGACTCGACTCCAAATTAGGCCAATTGATCATCGATTCAAATCTGATATCTTCCATTTCAGTAGCACTACAACAGACCTCTGTCATGGCTTGCTCTCACAAAATATCTGATCTTTGATGAGAGTGCTCATCACATCGGCAAGTAATGAGCACTAAAACCAGCGCCATGAAAATGAGTGCTCGCTCGTATGTAAACCAATAAAAATTATTGCTTGCATTATCTGCAGTGGCAGTTCGCAGCTTTGCATAGATTCGCACACGTTCCAGAGCCACTTCGTAGAGGTGTGTGTTTTTTCTACAATCTATTTTCAAGCCTTTAGTTCTGTATTGTTGCAGCGTCTTCTATGGCTTATGAGCATGTATGCAACACATGATGTATTTGACCCTCTCTATTAAAAAATCTGCTGCTCTCTTTTCCACCTCCTTGCCTCCTCTAATACTCTCCACATATGCACCATAGACGAAGGTCTTCTGTGTCTTCTCTCCTCTCCAATCCCTAATGAGCATGTTGACGAGTCCCCTATTGTTAATGATTCTCATAGAAAGGATGCATGATCTAGTGTCGAAACAGTATGTAAAACAACAAGGGCAAGTAATTCGGCTTCACGAGCTTGCCTTTCCATTGTTGTGATCATCTCTTGACATGCTCAACCACAGCTTCAGGAACTCTCAGTCTATGGAAATCTCCATTTGGCCGAGGTGGGACCATTGCCTGACTCTTGTCCTGCCCTGACAAAGTTACAAATGGAGGAATGCCCGAAGCTCCAAACCTTAATTCACTAAGCACGCTACTCACGCTTGATCTTTAATTTCTCACTACGTAGAGGTGAGGACTGTAGAGGGAAGCTTTTCCTCTCTCACAGCTTTAAGACAATTGAAGTTGAGAGATTGTGGCAATCTAGAGAGCATTCAAAGAGCTAGAAAACTTGCTGAACGTGGAATGGATTGATACTCAAGGATGTTCTTCCTTGACATATTTGATCAGAGTAGAGCAGCAAATTACTGCGATCAAGCACCTAGAACTGATCGAGGAGGAGTCTGACTTTGCCTTGCCCTTCTTGGGACACATGAATCTTGAGTAAGTGTTGAATTGCTAATATTGTTGTCAACAAGCTTAAGCATGAATATATCCCTCGACCACTTTATTCCAATTATGTGGTGATTAATGCGGGGCTTATCCCATCTGCAACGCTTCTATGGAAATGGCATGGATCTAAGCTGTCTTCCGCGTCTGGAAAACCTGAACTTGACAAGCTTGGAGGGGCATTCTGACAAGATTCTCTTCCTTGGAAGAGATTAGTGGCCTTGGAGCACATCATTTGTAGCTCTATAGTATCGTGATCAGAGAGTGTCCCTTGCTGGTACTTGTAAAGGCTTTTAAAAGTAGGAAAAATTATGACAAAATATTGGGGGTATTTTGGGAATTTCCACAAATTAGAGAGGCATTTTGGTAATTTTTCCTTACATGCATGAGTACTTAACCAACTATTATTTTATTGTGCATGGTGACTAATTATGCATTGTCATCAACTGTCTGACCATATGTTTATAAATGAGACTCGTGTTGTTAATCAATATTCTATTGCGTAAGTAAAAATTGTGGATGTAAATGGGACTGAAGTAAACAACTGCAAAGTTTGCCAGATCCACATTTGCAACAGTGATGAGCGGACTAAATATGGTGTCTTCCTCCATGGGGACAATGAACTCGACATGCCCGTTACCATGCGACCTTGCATAGGGAAAGCAGTAGGCGAACATATTTTTTGGTTGATGCAAGCTCGCAACATGGAGTTCTCCTTCCAAGGTCAGATTCAAGCATCAATCGGTCCCATGAACAGAACCCTTTGATTGGAAAGACTCCTAGACTTCTTGAGGACAGAGATCCCACATATGATAGCATACTACTGCATGGCCGATGAGTTGCATAATTGAGGAGAAGCCCTGCTTGGTCTACAAGGAGGGTCCGCACTGCAAATAGGAAACTGGCTACAGCATAAGGTAGGAGAAAGAGTTGACTGCGGAGCAGAGAAACATTGTGCAATTTTAACAAGGAAAAATCTATCGGAAAGCGCATATAACTCTTTATGTAGCGAACCTTTGACATAGAATATAAAATTAAAACTACTTCTTTGTAAGCTTAATCAATATGCCATGTCTCCTCTATTTGTCTTAACACTAGAATGGTAACCTAATAGGACATAAAAGTGTCCTTTCAGGGTTTTGGGAAAAAATTCCAAAACCATAGTAGATCCAGTCACTTTGAAAAATTCTTTCATGAGCTTATAGTTCAGTAACTACTACATATGGAAAAAATGAGAAACTTGTAATTTTTCTCATCCCTTGCTCACTACAAGCCCCAAAGTTGATGGACCAGTGCATTTTGCCCAAAACAACAATTTCTTACGGTTGATTGCATATAAATAAGACTGGGGATTTTTGTAGGACATGAGATAAAATGCCCTGTTAACTTCAATGGGTTGGTGACCAAAAAATATAGTTGCTTTTACCTCACTATTTTTTTTTGGGCAAAAAAAATAGGTACAAAAAAGTTGCATTTTTGCCATTCTGCGGACCTATCATCAAAGTTTCTATAGTCACGCTCAATACAGATACTATATACATGTTTTCTTAGTTCCCTTTGGGCCTTTGGATTCAAAAGGAGCCATGGAGCATATCAAAAGGATAATAGATCTCTTACAATTGGAACCTTGGGGGCAATGATAAAGTGCTAAATACAGCAAACATGAAAAAACTGGGTTTAGCATTATGACCTCTAGAAACCCATAGAAACTACTCAATATCTAGCCAAGTGTGTAGTCTATGATTAGATATGGTTACTACCTACAAAATACAGACAATTGGCCTAAGAAACTAGCAATATTGAGAAAGTTATACTTGCTACTCTAAAATGTATCGTATTCTTCAGCAATCAAAAAACTCAACCATCATCATATACTATGCTAAATAGCATATTAGGTCCCCCAAAACTCAAGGAAGATTAGCTTTATGTTATACATTACACTTACACAATCAAAATTGAATTTGGATATCAAGAAAGCCATCAAAAAAATCATAAAAGTGCTAATTTTGACCAGAAAACAGGATTATGCAATTCTTGTAAATTGGTCATAACTTTCAATTTTAACACTTAGCTCTCCCTACAAGCATCAAAACACGTTGAGAACTACAAAGGCCTAACCTCTAGACATCTAAACCTCACAAACATGAAGTTTAGAGTGGTATAGCTGCCAAAAATTGAAAAAAGGCCAAAAACAGGACCCGTTTTTTCACACAGTTTAGGTTCAAAAATGTTGTGCAAGAGTAAGGTTAATGGTGAGATCGATACTCCAAAAAATTGCTAAGTTTTTTTCAGCTCATAAGGCAACTTTGTGGATATATAGCACCTAGAAATTCATTTTCATACTCTTCAAATAATTCAAGCAAAATGGTCACTTAACAGGACACAAAAGTGTCCAAGGACATAAAAGTGTCCTGTTACCATTCTAGTGTTAATACGTGTTTTGTGTTTAGCAGGGAGGACATATATTCACAACACTTGACGTTTCAATTGTATGAGCATGACTGCATCACGAGAACACTACAAGGTTCTTTATCTGTATCCAACACCCCATGACTATGCGTTTCATTGGCGCAACACATAAACGCTACGGGGCAGGGCATGGCTTCCGTTTCTTAGAATTTTTGGAGAGACCACAGTGCCAACTCTCCACCATACTTTTGTATGGCACCTCTGCATGACATGCACTGTATACTTTGCAGTTTCAGACTATGACGTTTCATTGCAAGATGATATGTTTAACTATTCACATTGCTTTTTTGTAGCTTGACTCAAACATTGTCCTCTGACTTAGACAATTGGATGACAGCCGTATACGATTATCAGGTCGGTAGTGTAGTTCAATTTTTATATTCTCTTTATGCTTTTTGTATTTTTGAGTTTATCAAGCTTCCTTAAGGTTAGTTTAGCCATATGTTTTTATCATGAATGCATGCTCAATTTCAATCATCGTATCTATATATCAAATAGACATGCGTTTATTTTCTCACAATCTAACAATTCAGCCTATATATTGAAATAAAGGAAAATTTACTACGCTTGATTGAGAATAAGATCGGTGTCTCAAAGATGGTTCCATGGTTTAGAGACTAAATGGTTGATATTACTAGGTTGAATGGTGCAATCTGCAAACAACTATCAAAGTAGGTTAAGTTGCAACCCTTCTGCTCAATTCAATTATCCTATTTAGTAGTCCTTTGTTGTAGATGGAGCACTAAGGGACACAACTTGCTTCTTCCCAATGCTCATCAAGTCCCAAGCTGAGCTATTATTGGTGCATATCAATTGGTTCTACTCATTTTTTCTTGTCACCACAAGAAAACCCAACAACCACAACCAACTAACCAGCCGTGCTCCAAAATCTATCAGATTATGTGCGGCAAAGGCCCATCAAGCAATACTAGCTATCACACAGCGCCGACGCAATGCTTTTCCTCGGCTGAAAACCTCACGCTGCAGTTCAATGAGAGAGGGGCCATATATCATAAAATAAAGAGAGGACAACGGAAGTTGATCAAAAGCGACGTCGTTGATGATGTGAAGGAAGGGCTGCGCCGCTCCATGGCCACCATTTGCAGCTGCTGCCCCTCCTCTTGCAGCAAAATGAAGGTGGCGGCGGAGAACTTGCAAGAAGATACAGCGCATCACCTGCAGGCGCAGAAGGAATTAGCAGATCATCAAGTCAATTATTTGCTCAAAAAGAAAACCCAATAATATTATTGATGGAAACCTGATCAAGAACAAGTGTCTCTCGTGAGCCGACGGTCTTGAGCTTAGAATTGGTCGCTTGGCATGATCCAAAACCATTGCCTTCAATCTGAATCGCATGGTCAGAAAGTAATGAATCAGCTTTAATTTTTTGCCGAAGCGGTGCCGTTGCCAACATCGGGCGCTGTCCGCGAGAGAGGGAAAAGAAAGAGAGAGAGAGAGAGAGAGAGAGAGAGAGAGAGAGAGAGAGAGAGAGAGAGAGAGAGAGAGAGAGAGAGAGAGAGAGAGAGAGAGAGAGAGAGAGAGAGAGAGAGAGAGAGAGAGAGAGAGAGAATTTTAAATGTCATAGAGAAAAACCAAAGAGTTCTGTGTGCCTTTGTGTTGTGTGTGCACACTGTTGGAGTGTTCGTCTCTCTAGGATTGACCAAGAAAGCACCGGGCTTCTGGCTGTAGATGGAGAAGTAGCCGAGGTGCAAACCAAAGGGAACGAGTGTAGTTAGGAGTGAATTTAGTGTTAGTAAGACTAAATAGTGACCCTTAGAGAGCAGCTGCAAAAGAATATCACAGATCAGAACGGAATTAGGTTAAAAATAAACTGAGACAAGATCGATATCAACAATTAATTGGCACTGGCAATCAATAAATGCTTCCAATTTTTGGTCTCTGATAACCCTATTATGAACGGGCTGCATACACCATCGTCGGTATGCCTTTTGGTTTGCAAACCCTAACCAAAAATCCCCAATCCGATGGAAGCAACCTGTGTTCACGAGGTAAAAATCCCACCCTATAAGCACAATTCCCCATCTTTTTAGTTTTCAAACTTTCCCATTCCATCCTTTGCTTGGTTGATTTATTTATACTCCCTTTCTTGCAAATGAAATTCCCTTGCATGCATTAGATTTTCCCCCTTGCTTCTCAACTTCTCTCAGTTATGCTCGTCAAAGCAATTTTTTCTTCTCCTTTGCCTTTAAGCCTTGATCCCTTTGTCGTAAGCTCTTTTTCCCGAAGAATCCTGAGAGAGAGATAGAGATAGAGAGAGCTTCTTGGTCTCCTCCTTGCTCCACCACCCCTCCTTTCTGCACCTCTCACTCCTCTTACTGCTCAACCCACCTTTGTGGCTCCTCTCTCCAAGGTCGAGAGGGAGCAACCCTACCAATGTCATGAGAGAGAGAGAGAGAGAGAGAGAGAGAGAGAGAGAGAGAGAGAGAGAGAGAGAGAGAGAGAGAGAGAGAGAGAGAGAGAGAGAGAGAGAGAGAGAGAGAGATCCTCATTCCAATCCCCTCTCCTTGCCCTTCATGTTATGCCTTCTCATCCCGGTTTTCTCTTCTTACATGGCCAAAATCCCTCTTTTCTTAATATAGCCAGCCCCCACTCCCTAAGCAACGATGATGCTATTGTTACTAGGGCCGTGGGAAAATCCCTTGATGACATGGCATGTTGCCTTGGATCTCCATCATTTTTTTCATCTCTAGTTCCGGATAGGAGCACCATGCCATGATCTTCATCTTTTCTTTCATGCGCTAGTCCGTCGGAGCCCCGTATAGACCGCCATGAGCACCTCTATCTCCTTCGCCTCCTCTAGTAGTTGCCTGCACTCCATGGCTTTGTTTTTCCCTTCCCCATTCACACTTGCATTGGGTGTTCTATTTATCAAATGGGCGGCCTTTGAAACCCGATGGCCTCTGAAAGTTATGGATGGCCAAAACACCTCCCAATGGGCACCACATTTGGTGTATATGTCAACCAAAGCAAAACTTAGCACCACAGGTAGGACACAATTCCCATCCAGAACTTGATGTGCTTTTGTAAAGGCATCACATTTGGCATGTGTATTGGCCAAGGTATCATAAACATAGCTTTCTTTGAAACTCTCTAATGGCATGCATACACAACCAAAGCATTGCCTCACATGAAATTCATTTACAGCAACCCTTGACCGACAATATCATCATGATTTTTTTTGCCCATCTCAATTCCTTGGATAGTGCCACTTGCCTTCAAGATGCAATTATAGGTGATTCCATTTAATGAATGGCCTTCCCTTCATATTTGGCCAAAAGAGCCCAAAACTTCCTTGCCACAACCATCCGACATACAAATCAACTAAAGCACTGCCACGCATGGCATCATTTTTTGGAATTCCCTGGTTGAAGCCTAAAAAGAACTCCCAGCTGCAACACTAACCAAGGCGACCAAAGTGGTATGGAACTGGCCCCCGGTGAAAATTAAACTAGTGAGGTGGTCCGGGGCGGGCAACAAGAAGAGTGGCCTCTAGACACCCTTCAAGGCTCCCGTGCTGCTCAATGGGGCTGGGGCACAACACAACACAAACCAAAACAACAAACCCACCGCCAAATCCCAACTACACAAGGGGCACCACCTAGTTTAAGAGCGAACTAGGACGCAAAAGAGGAGAATCGTTAGAGCAACCCACAAACAAGCAAGGAATTTACACTAACCCTAACACCAATGGAATACTCTCACACACTAAAACACGAGAGAGAGAGAGAGAGAGAGAGAGAGAGAGAGAGAGAGAGAGAGAGAGAGAGAGAGAGAGAGAGATAGTGCTCGGGCTGCTTTGAAACGTGTCAGCAATGATCAAGCAAACACAACTATATATTTAAGAAAGAGAGAGAAAGGGGGAGGGGGTGCTTGTTGCATTAATACCTTCTTACAAATTTGTCATGACAAATCAAAGTGAGATTAGTACTTGTTCAACATAGCTTGCGTAAATTTCACCACAACACATCACAAGAAAAGCCACCCCAATCACTGTCTTAAGGCCAGGGGAGTCCTCTCCACCCTGTCGCCCTCTTACAGTATGTGGGATTTATGGCTAGATTGATGACAACACCAGAGACAAGCTATCAAGAACTTAACAAAAAAAAACACCAAGACACTTACACATCATTGTTGTCCATTACTTACGTTGGAAGGGAGACAAAGTATCCAAGCTTAGTCCAAATCCACCCTTCTTGATTCAGCGAATGTTGGGCTTACACTAGTAGGAGAAATGATAGATTTCCTACTCTCAATTGAATGATCACTCTCTCTCTTACAATGGCATAGATTTCCCTTGCTAATCCCCTATTACAACACATGCACATGCATAAGACAATGAGCTTCCACTCAAGAGCTCCTTCTAGAGAGGTTGAGCTTGGCTTCTCAAGCTATAGCATAGTGCTCTTGCTTATGGCTCCCCCCTTTTATGCTAGCTACACCCTCCTTTTATAGCAATTTTGAAGGCTAGGGTTACTCCTCTAACCATGGTTGGGTTAGATTTTCAACAATTTATCTAATTTCTTTTGCTTGGAATTATCAAGAAGTTGGTGGGGAAAGAGAGAGGAGAGAAATGGAGGTGATAGGACTTTTCATAGTGGGTTAGTGTTAGTAGAGTTAGTATTAATTTACAAATGGAATTGAATATTTACAATGGGAGTATCCATGTAGGATACAAATAAGGAAGAAAAACTCTTAAGAGGTAAGAAAAGGTGGATTTCTTACAAGGTTGATGCTCCAAGTGTCTTGAGTAGGGCCAATTTTGACGCTTGTTGACTGTCCACTAGCTTTGACGGTACATTTTTTCTCCACTCTTGACCTTCCTTGAGAGACAAGGTAATTGAAGCTGAGTAATCAACCACCATGATGCTATCTTTTAAGAGAAGAGGCTGAATTTTGTGGTTTTTTGATAGATATGGGTAATTTGGAGGAGGAAAAATGAGACTAGGTGGTCAATTTTGGAATGGAATTGTGTGTGGGAGGTATGAGTTCACCATGGTTTCTCTTATTCTTCAAGGTTGAGGAGAAGGTGAGTAGTGTGCAGAGAGGAGTGGTGAGAGAGATGGGGATGATGAGTGGAGAAGTGTGTGTGAAAGAGGAAAATGATAAAGTGGAAGAGAGAGTGTGGCTGCATAGCATGGGAAAACTGGGGTCCACTAAAAAAATCATAGCTCACAGCTGGTAGCTCCAAAAATCATGAAAAATTTGGGGTGATTATTCAGAGCGTGGGCTACATTTTCTCTTTTGACCACCGCTCCAAATTCGGAGTGGAGATAGGTGCCAAAATTCTCACCAAAAAGCCTGTTTTTTATGCCTGCAAAAGTCTTTTAGTGGTCCCCTCCTTTGTTGAATTTGTACAATGCATCCAAGAGTGAGCCCCTCCTTTGTCATATTATAATACAAAGCATTCAAGTTGCCCTTGACCCATGCATGGAGGAGGATTATTGGTGAAATAAGAAATATATACATGGTGGGACTAGTGTATGGACTATTCATGGACTTTAGCTCAATGAGCACATGGTGTTAGAATAATGAGTAAAAATAATAATAAAAATATGGAGGAGTTATGGATATGGAAAGATATTGGAATCATATGATATGGTCCCTCCTTGAATTATTTTGGGTGAAAGAGGAAAAGGTATGCAAGTAAATAATATAATAAAAGTAACCAATGAGTAGAAATCAATTTTTTGTTTTCACGAGGGTGAGGGTGAAAATGTGGGAGTGATTTGTATAAAGGAAAAATATGAGGTTAGAGTATGTACATATTGGCAAAAAAAAAAAAAAAATTATGGTGTAAGGGATGAAAGAAGGTGTACATAGGTTTAATAAAACACACACCTAAGTAGAAATATTTAAATAAAATACCAAAATAATTATTAAAAATCCCTATATTTAGGCCATATATACAATGAAATATTTACACACAAAGAGGCCATAATATACTTTTATTTTTTTTATTTATTTTTATTTATTTTGGCTCACCTAGCCCAGTGACTAGCTAGCTGAGGGTTTTTAAGAAGATATGGGAAAAGTCCCGTGACTCACGCACGCCTATGTACAGTGAAATGGTAGGGATAGCCACAGTGTTTGGGTGATTTTGGTAGGGTGAGGTAACTCACTGTGGCAATTACAAAGAGCCGAAAAAACGGCTATCATTAGCCCTCCCCCTGGATGATGGTATATTCATGTACCATCATAGAGCATCTTTTCCAAAGAGAGTGCTTCAGAGTCCTTGACGAGATCTTCATTGTTTGGCCCCTCAGAATTTTGGCTGGAGTTACACTCATGCTTCATGTAACAATACTTACATGAGACAGCGGCCTTTGGACAGATCTTTGGTAGATCCTTTGGTAGAAGGCGACTCAAATAGGGCTTCAAGCGATACCCGTTTACCTTCCTGGAGTGCTCTTTACCATTCAAGTCCATAAGCTGATAGTAACTAGAATTGAAAGCCTTCTTGACTATGTATGGCCCTTGCCATCTAGTTTCAAACTTGGCATCAAAACGATTGTCAAGTCGATTGTCATACCTTAGCACAAGCTCTCCTTCCTTGATGCCTTTGTCCTTCAGTTTCTTGTCGTGCGTTTCTTTCGCTTGTGTGGCTTTCCTCTTGTAGCACTCGTATGCTGCTTCTCTTTTCCACTCAAGCTCCACTAACGTAAGAAGTCGATCCATCCATACCTCTTGATCATCTTGTGCTGATTTGCCATGAAGTCGCATTGTTGGAATGTTTAGCTCAATTGGCTGTAAAGCCTCTTGACCATAGACCAAGTGAAATGGTGTGAACTCCGTGGCTTCCCTATATGTGGTTCGATACGCCCACAAGGCACCATCCAAGAAGTCATCCCATAATTTTGTCTTGTTTTGCACCATCTTTCTAATGATTCCTGCAATGACACCATTAGCCTTCTCCACCAAACCATTTGACTGTGGGTAGTATGGTGTGCTATGACGATGTAGAATGTGAAGCTCTTCACAAACTTCTGTGAGCAATCCTTTTCTAAACCCTGGACCATTATCAGAAACAATCTCCAAAGGTGTGCCAAATCTACAACAAATGTGAGTGTAGACGAATTTGCTTACTGTCTTCTCATTTACCTTTGCCACACTTTGTGCTTCCACCCACCTAGTCATATAGTCTACAGCCACTAGAATGTAGAGTTTACCATTTTTTGTCCTAGGCAGAGGACCCATAGCATCAATGCCCCACTTTTCAAAGGGTCCATTTGCAAGCACTATTTGCCTCGGGCCATGCACCAACCTTCTATTTCCATTTATCTGACAAGTGTGACAGCTTTTACACCAATGTTGAACATCCACATGCAAACTTGGCCAAACATACCCCGAAAGCAAAATCTTCTTCACAGTTAATTCTTGGGCAAAATGACCACCACATGCCTCTTCATGCAAACCTTTTAGAATGGCTGGAATTTCCTTGATAGTTGGTACTCGTCTGCACACTTGATCCTTCCCTCTTTGATAGAGGGAGCCTTCTAGGAAGAGATATACGCTTGCCTTCTTCATGAGTCTCCTCTTCTGAGCTTTTGTGAAGTCTGGTGGAAACTCACCCTCCAAAATGTAGCCAATGATGGGAGCCAATGACTCCAATCCCTGGTACCTCGGTTGCTTCACAGCAGCCGCCACCATGATGACCTGCACTTCTTTCTTTACACATGCAACGGCTTGTTGTGCAAGTAAATCAGCATCTTCATTCTGTTTCCTAGGAATATGATATAGTTGCACTTCTTCAAATTGATTAAACAATCTACGAATGGCATGAACTTTTGTCCGTAAGCTCTCATTCTTGCATGCCCAAATGCCTAAAATCTGTTTAACAATGAGAAGTGCATCTCCCTTTACCATGAGGCGTTGTATCCCTTGGCCAATGCACATCTTCAAACCATGAAGTAGAGTGTCATATTCTGCTTCATTGTTGCTAGCTGAACTTGGTAGATTGAACTTCTCTTTCATGACCACCTCTCCACTTGGGTTGAGCAACACTAGCCCTCCCCCTGCTTTTCCTGTGGCTCGACGAAAAGCTCCATCAAAGAACAAAGTAAAAGCATTAGGAATACTTTTTGGTGGTGGCAATGGTAGGGTCTTTACTTCAGGCACCTTAATCTCCTTTTCGTGCACCCTATAAGTGAGAATCCCTGCCAATTGTGCACGCACACTATCTTCTACCTTGAAAGAGTATTGAAACTCTTGCAACTCCATAATCCACTTTGAGATCCTAGTACTAAGATTCATTTGAGATGACACCCAAGGGAACAAATTTTCTGCAGTGAGAATTACAAAAGGTTTTGGTAGCAGGTAGGATCTAAACTTTCTCACCGCAAACATGAGAGAAAGCATCATGAGTTCTGCTTCTGTGTAGTCTCTCTCCAAAGCATTCATGACCCTACTAGCAAAGTAGATGGGTCGCATCCTTGTACTGTGGGGATCTTGTTGTAGCAACACAGCACCAATTGTTTCTTTCCCAGCACTAGAGCTAACAAAGAATGTGTACTCCCAACAAGGAGGCATGAGTGTTGGTAGCTCTGACAAAATGACTTTAATGTTACAAAAGTACTCTTCAAGCTCATCAGACCATGCAAATTCTACTTGTTGTGTCAACTTTTGCAAAGGGTGAAGTAACTCCGAGGCTAAGTGAATGAAGCGTGACATATACTTCACCTTTTGAATGAATGAGATGACCTCCTTAAGACTCTTGGGTGATGGTAGCTCAATAAGAGCCTTTGCCTTCGAAGGATCCACTTCAATGCCTTTGTAAGAAACTTTATGACCAAGCAAGATTACTTCATCCTCACCTATATGGCACTTGTCGGGGTTGAGTTGACCTCCCATGTCGTAGAGCTTCTTTAAACCTTCTTCTACCCTTTGTAGATGCAATGATTTTGAGCTATAAATACAGAAATCATCAATGAACACCCTAATTGACTTTCCAAAGAATGCTTGAAACACCATATTCATGAAACGTTGGAATGTTGCAGGAGCATTTGTCAGACCAAATGGCATGACTCTAAAAGCATAACAACCCCAAGGAGTGATAAAGGTTGTTTTCAATTGATCCTCCAGTGCAATCCCTATTTGAAAGTAACCTGAGTAACCATCGCACACAGTGTACTTCTCATGACCAGCTACCTCATTTAGTATCTCATCCTGGAATGGGAGGGGAAAGTGATCTCTCTTTGTTGCCTCATTGAGGGGACGGTAATCCACACACACCCTCCACTTGCCGTTCTTCTTAGGAGTGACAACAACAGGAGAGACCCACTCTGAATTCTCCACTGGATAAATGAACCCTGCTGCTAGAAGCTTTCTTACCTCCTTGAGTAAAGCCTGCTCCTTGATGACTCCTAGCCTTCGTAGCTTCTGAGCCTTAGGTGTGGCCTCTGGCTTCAACTCAATTTTGTGTTGAACAGCATCTACTCCACGCACATCGGTGTAGTCTTTAGCAAAAAGCCTAGGAAACTTCCTTAGCACACATTTGAACTCCTCTCTTTCATCCTTTGTAAGTGTTGTTGATAGCATACCTTCCAGCATCCCTTCATCTTGATCACCTTCGTTCTCTTGAGGACCTACCTCCTCCAAGCCTTGACAAGAGGTCTCTTGGTTGCTTGGCTTAAACCTTACCCCCATGACTTCGATGGAAGACTCCTCTTCAGTAATGCTGCCGCTACTTTCTTCTTCTGAAGTGCTATCGGTCCAACCTTCTTCCGTCTCACTTTGAGATGATTCTTCATGGAGCTCCTCTTGGCGTTGCTCCTTCATGTCAAAGACAACCTTCTTGTGATTGTCATTCCTGCAAATTAGCTTTCCACTCTCCCAATCCTGCAAAGCTCGCATTTTCATTAGCCATGGTCTTCCTAGGATAAATGGGTAACCATTTCCCTTGGTAGACATGACATAGAAATCCACTGCCTTCTTAATGCCAAAGGCCTCCACAAAAACATTTTTACAAATGCCTACGCACCTAGCCTTGCTATTGTTTGCCATCTTGACCCTAATTTCAGGTGTCTCATGGATGTGCATGCCTAGTTTTTGCATGAGTCCCTCTGTCATGATGCAAATTTGTGCACCCCCATCCACTAGACCTTTCCTAACCAATCTCCCTTTGATGTAACAGTCTAGCACCGGTGTAATGTCCTCATTCATTTCAGCTTGTGCAATTTTTACAACAGGCACACTCTCTTTTACCTTTCTCCTAGTGCTAACTGCCCTTGTTAAATCCCTCCTAACTTGTGGACATAATGCAAGAAATTGAGGCCATGAAATATCAGGACCCTTACCTCTCATGTCTTCCAACAAGTTGTACGGAGCCATACCATGTCCAAGAGGGAAGTCTTGGAGGTTGATACGACGTCGAGTCCTCTTGGTTTCCTTGGTTCCCTTTGCCTTCTTGCCTTGTCCATGGTCACTCTGTGATGTGACTCCTTCTTTCTCTTTACCTTTTCCTCGGCCACGCTTAATTCCATTGGCTTCCATGTCAACCTCATTTGAATTTGTCACCTCTACCACATGCACATTTGGATCTGGCAAAGGTGGAACTCCTTCTACCCCTTGTGGAGGTGGTCTTGGTCCATTTGGCCTTTGTAGAAGCCTTGGTTGTTGACCAGTTCCTTCACCTGCATTCATCACTGGGTAATTCAAGTTAGGCCTCCCTGGCTCCCCACGGGGCCAAGGACAATTATACATCCCATGTCCAGACTCTCCGCAATTCCAACATTGCAAGACTCTCCTAGGTCGTGGATCTCGCTCTTCAGACTTCTTTGCTTGTCCCTTTGGACCTACAGCTTGTGCAAGGTGAATTGACAGGCTGCTTAAAGATTCGTTTAACTTCTCAATTACTTCCGCCGTTACCTCAGGAAGCTCCCTCGATGTTGATGCTTGTGACTTACCTTTGGGTCTAAGACCTTCTATTGGAACCTCTCCCCTTAAGCACTTGAGTTTCCTATACTTCTCAGCAGCCCTAGTTTCAGCTGCATCAAAAGTAGCAGGTGCACCCGCCTCAACTTTTACCTTAAGGTCAGGAAAGAGTCCGGCTATGAACCTCTCCTTCTTTAAAAATTCTGCACCATCACCAGGGTTAGCAACATTTCGTATCCATAGAGCCCAAAGACGTAGAAACTCTTGCTTGTACAAGTAGTAGTCATCTAAGTCTTTTTGCTTATGAGAAACAATGTCTTGCCATAGTTTTTGAGTGTTTTGGGGATCAAAGAAGTATCTCTTAAAACGATTTAAAACTTCTGTGTAATTCCCCTTAACTTCCTCAGGCAAAGAGTCAAACCAAGTACTAGCATCTTTCCTAAGGACCACCTCAAACATTTCTACACGTTCTTGATCGGTTACTATCCTCTTGATACGGCAAGACATCTTGAAATTTGCTAAAAATAATTCTGCATCCTCTCCAGGCTCTCCAAAGAAAAGAGGATATCCAGACATTTGGCGTTGGCTCTCCATTATTATGAAAGATTACAACACGAGTTACAATAAGGGATACAATAGAGATCTAGAACCACTCGCCTGCAAATGAAGAAGTGAGAAAATACCACTCTAGGTTTTCTTCTTCAGCTATCCAAGCTTCAATAAGGTCTCGATTTGTTTGATCAAAACAAAAGGGTAGACTATTGATGAGCTCTAAGAAGGGTTGAAATTCTTCAAAGCTAAGGCGATAAACAGAAATCTCTAGAACTTCCTTTTCTGGATCCAAAAGAGCAACCACGTCCCAAGTGATAAATTGCACTTGCTCTACAATTCCCAATGCACAAGCGGTTTGTATAAAAACTAGATCTTCATGCTCGTCGAAGGCCGTGAGAAAGTAGCAATTGACTAGGAGCTCCTTTCCTTCGAGTTCCACACAGTCGGAGTGAGGCAACCTTCTCACAATTTCATAAAGAACATCCTCATCAAGTCCAATCAAGTTTGCAAGATTTAAAGACTCCACTTGTGCTACAAAATTCCTGGACAAAAACTCCTTAGGATTATGGTTAAATCATTCAAAAGCATAAAGAGATTTACAATGTCTCTATGAACAAAGTGTCATAGAAAGTAGAGAAGGATGAGAATTTATACAAATTTGCAATCTTCTCTATGCTCTCTTTATTAAGACAAGCTCTGAATAGCTCCCTATCTCCTTTGTTGAAAGCGAAAGGAAGACTATTAATAAGACGCAAATGAGGGAAAAATTCACCAAATGTGAGTCTATGAAGCATGAACTCTGGCCGCAAGTTTCCTGAAGAGTCTTCCTCAATGGTGAAATGCACTCGCCAAACGCCAAATTTCACTCTATTTACCAATCTTAGGGCACACACTAGTTGGATGAATGCGCGGTCTTCCTTAGTGCCCAACAACAAGAGGAAAATGGAATCAACGCGTAGGACCTTCCGTCTTAACTTCACCACCCTCTTGTTATGAGGGAGACGCCTTACTACTTGCTCCTGCAACTCAATTGGTAATAGAGCTAGATCTCTAAGGATTGAACTTTCACTGCACACACATTCCCAGTTAGAACAAATGATCGTTTTTTTTGTTTCTTGTAACAACTTGGACAAAGAAAAAACAAACATACACACTACTTTGCCGGGCTGCACTTCATTTTAAAATAAAATGAACACATGTACATCAAAAGAAGTGTGGTAGTTGATGAGAGGTAGAATGACAGGGTTTGGTGATGCAAGAATTTCTCCTGCTCTTTGGGCACCAAACATGAACACCATTCGTTGTTGAAAATGGATCTTTCTACTAATTGCAACGTTTATTCTAATGTGTGGAGTAAAATGAAAGGGAAAAACCTCTATTCCTGGGCCATTATCCATGGCCTATGCATGTCCTAATGCTTAAAACAAAACAAAAATATAGACGTCCAAACTAAGGTCGTACCTAATGAGAGGCAAAATAAAAGGATTTACTGAAGCGTTTATCTCGGCCAACCTAAGAGGACCTAAAATTCTACGAATGACACGTTGAAATTGCAACTTAGTACTAACAATTATGTGTACCTTTTGCCTTGCAATGGGAATGAAGGGATCATACAAAGCTTCGTGATTCATGCAAACTACTTGACTATGCTAAAGGTTGATTCTACACAAAAATACACAAGCCGTCCTCAGTGGGGGCACCAATTTGAGGCGGTCCGGGGCGGGCAACAAGAAGAGTGGCCTCTAGACACCCTTCAAGGCTCCCGTGCTGCTCAATGGGGCTGGGGCACAACACAACACAAACCAAAACAACAAACCCACCGCCAAATCCCAACTACACAAGGGGCACCACCTAGTTTAAGAGCGAACTAGGACGCAAAAGAGGAGAATCGTTAGAGCAACCCACAAACAAGCAAGGAATTTACACTAACCCTAACACCAATGGAATACTCTCACACACTAAAACACGAGAGAGAGAGAGAGAGAGAGAGAGAGAGAGAGAGAGAGAGAGAGAGAGAGAGAGAGAGAGAGAGAGAGAGAGAGAGAGAGAGAGAGAGAGAGATAGTGCTCGGGCTGCTTTGAAACGTATCGGCAATGATCAAGCAAACACAACTATATATTTAAGAAAGAGAGAGAAAGGGGGAGGGGGTGCTTGTTGCATTAATACCTTCTTACAAATCTGTCATGACAAATCAAAGTGAGATTAGTACTTGTTCAACATAGCTTGCGTAAATTTCACCACAACACATCACAAGAAAAGCCACCCCAATCACTGTCTTAAGGCCAGGGGAGTCCTCTCCACCCTGTCGCCCTCTTACAGTATGTGGGATTTATGGCTAGATTGATGACAACACCAGAGACAAGCTATCAAGAACTTAACAAAAAAAAACACCAAGACACTTACGCATCATTGTTGTCCATTACTTCACGTTGGAAGGGAGACAAAGTATCCAAGCTTAGTCCAAATCCACCCTCCTTGATTCAGCGAATGTTGGGCTTACACTAGTAGGAAAATGATAGATTTCCTACTCTCAATTGAATGATCACTCTCTCTCTTACAATGGCATAGATTTCCCTTGCTAATCCCCTATTACAACACATGCACATGCATAAGACAATGAGCTTCCACTCAAGAGCTCCTTCTAGAGAGGTTGAGCTTGGCTTCTCAAGCTATAGCATAGTGCTCTTGCTTATGGCTCCCCCCTTTTATGCTAGCTACACCCTCCTTTTATAGCAATTTTGAAGGCTAGGGTTACTCCTCTAACCATGGTTGGGTTAGATTTTCACAATTTATCTAATTTCTTTTGCTTGGAATTATCAAGAAGTTGGTGGGGAAAGAGAGAGGAGAGAAATGGAGGTGATAGGACTTTTCATAGTGGGTTAGTGTTAGTAGAGTTAGTATTAATTTACAAATGGAATTGAATATTTACAATGGGAGTATCCATGTAGGATACAAATAAGGAAGAAAAACTCTTAAGAGGTAAGAAAAGGTGGATTTCTTACAAGGTTGATGCTCCAAGTGTCTTGAGTAGGGCCAATTTTGACGCTTGTTGACGGTCCACTAGCTTTGACGGTACATTTTTTCTCCACTCTTGACCTTCCTTGAGAGACAAGGTAATTGAAGCTGAGTAATCAACCACCATGATGCTATCTTTTAAGAGAAGAGGCTGAATTTTGTGGTTTTTTGATAGATATGGGTAATTTGGAGGAGGAAAAATGAGACTAGGTGGTCAATTTTGGAATGGAATTGTGTGTGGAGGTATGAGTTCACCATGGTTTCTCTTATTCTTCAAGGTTGAGGAGAAGGTGAGTAGTGTGCAGAGAGGAGTGGTGAGAGAGATGGGGATGATGAGTGGAGAAGTGTGTGTGAAAGAGGAAAATGATAAAGTGGAAGAGAGAGTGTGGCTGCATAGCATGGGAAAACTGGGTCCACTAAAAAAATCATAGCTCACAGCTGGTAGCTCCAAAAATCATGAAACATTTGGGGTGATTATTCAGAGCGTGGGCTACATTTTCTCTTTTGACCACCGCTCCAAATTCAGAGTGGAGATAGGTGCCAAAATTCTCACCAAAAAGCCTGTTTTTTATGCCTGCAAAAGTCTTTTAGTGGTCCCCTCCTTTGTTGAATTTGTACAATGCATCCAAGAGTGAGCCCCTCCTTTGTCATATTATAATACAAAGCATTCAAGTTGCCCTTGACCCATGCATGGAGGAGGATTATTGGTGAAATAAGAAATATATACATGGTGGGACTAGTGTATGGACTATTCATGGACTTTAGCTCAATGAGCACATGGTGTTAGAATAATGAGTAAAAATAATAATAAAAAATATGGAGGAGTTATGGATATGGAAAGATATTGGAATCATATGATATGGTCCCTCCTTGAATTATTTTGGGTGAAAGAGGAAAAGGTATGCAAGTAAATAATATAATAAAAGTAACCAATGAGTAGAAATCAATTTTTTGTTTTCACGAGGGTGAGGGTGAAAATGTGGGAGTGATTTGTATAAAGGAAAAATATGAGGTTAGAGTATGTACATATTGGCAAAAAAAAAATATAATTATGGTGTAAGAGGATGAAAGAAGGTGTACATAGGTTTAATAAAACACACACCTGAGTAGAAATATTTAAATAAAATACCAAAATAATTATTAAAAATCCCTATATTTAGGCCATATATACAATGAAATATTTACACACAAAGAGGCCATAATATACTTTTATTTTTTTTATTTTTTTTATTTTTTTTGGCTCACCTAGCCCAGTGACTAGCTAGCTGAGGGTTTTTAAGAAGATATGGGAAAAGTCCCGTGACTCACGCACGCCTATGTACAGTGAAATGGTAGGGATAGCCACAGTGTTTGGGTGATTTTGGTAGGGTGAGGTAACTCACTGTGGCAATTACAAAGAGCCGAAAAAACGGCTATCACTAGCAATATTCTGACAACCAAAACTTCGATTGCCAATCTGAAAAGAATGACGCACTCCACAAAGTGATCACTTCATGCTCAGGCATTCATAAACTTTGACCCTTCATAAAATTCCTCACTTCGCTAGTTCCAAAACATCAAATGACAAATTCACGCTTGTCCAAACCGCATAACTTTACAACGTCACTGCATCTCAACCTACAGGAACAAACTTGCTTTCTTGGCCCCAAAACCCACATTTTTCATACATCTTAGTCCTTTTGATGACATAACAGCTGCTAACATTGTTCATAATTTTGGAAAAACCTAGAAAATGTATGTAGATTTGCATCTTTCACCCCGTGCATGCAAAGCGGCATGACATCCACCCCCTCTAAACCTACACATCCTTCGGTATGTGCCAACCATTATTCCAAACTATAAGTAGAAACCTGTAAACATATAATTACTGCCCCACTTTGAGCATGCTTTGAAATTTTTTGCAACATGTGGCCTTATTAGAATATACCCTCCTCCAAGATCATAGGGAAAACACAAGAATTTCCCAGTAATAGAGCATTAACCCCACCTAGATTATATGGCATATAAGTCAATCGTCCCAAATCACGAACATCTCTAGCTTTGCCCATATTAAATAGCATAGCAATCAAATGCCCCATACCATGCATATAACCGTCTCGTCTTGGACCAAAAGCTAGGACAAAATCCCCTATTTGGCATAGGGTAACATCAAATGCCATATAGTATCTGACAACATTCGATATTACCATCTCCCTGTGCATCATGATCATCTAATTATTGATCATCTATCACAGGTAGGATCATTCGCAACGCAGCTTCACGCCCTCTAGTATTGGAATTCCAATCATGCAGATCTGGATACACCAAGTATTTGAAAAAATCCTCCTCATCGCATTTCCGAGATGCATCAAAAAACATTCCCCTGGTTTTTTATATGCCCAAAACCTAATAGATCATCATCCAACAACTGCATAAGGTCATCATCAACCTCATCTAGATAAACATGCTTATACATGAAACCAAATTGCTCGGTACCCTTTGCATTCATAATTGAGAATACTTCCAAAGCTTCATCCAATAAGCACATAAGCTCTAGGTCTGCCGCTTCAGAATAATCTTCCACCATGCATATATCTCTCAGGATGCAAACTAGGCATTCTACATATGGTATGCATACTAGCCACATCTGCTGTAGACTGCTCACCAAGTTTCTCCCCTTCATCCAAATATCTTTGCAATTTTGTAGCACAAAGCTCAACATGCAAATTGAAGATTGCATCTACTTTCCTATCTGTACAATGAACCCAATCATATAGAAGACCAAGATATTGCACTTCACTATGCACTCCCTTTGAATAAGAATCATCAAGTCCATGATCACTCTGCCATATTGGGAGCTCTACATCATAAAATCTTGCTAGAGAAGGAGTCTACACCCCCTTTGAATAAGCATCATCAGGTCCATGATCACTCTGCCATATTGGGAGCTCTGCATCACAAAATCTTGATAAAAAAGGAGTCTGCACTCCCTCTAAATCATCACCATGCGGATCTTCAAGCACATACCCTTGCTCATCCAAGCCCTTAAAATCAGGTGTATCCAAACCTTGTAAATATGATATACACAATTCTTGTAGATGGTCATGTACATCCACACCCTGTGAACCCTCATGTGTGTATAGACCCTCTAAATCCTCATGCTTTTCTTGACCCTATAAGTCTTTAACTTCAGCCATTAGCATGGAATCTGCAATTCCAAGCTTTGCATAGATAGCTTGGACAACCTCTTCATTATCTTTATCCTATAATAGCCTATCATCCTCAAGCAAGCATTCATCAATAGCAATTTCTAGCTTAGACCTAATTTTACTCCGCATAGGTTGGCATATTAACACAATCATCATCTTCTTCATATATCTTGGATCCCATCGTTCTTGGCTGACTGCAGCTTTAAACTTGCTTCAGCTATGCAAATTTTTCTTTTAAAGCTCCTGGACTCTCTCAATAAAATTTGGGATCACAAATCTGTCGAATTTTAGAATCTTCTTCTCTTTTGGCACCCCATGCATCTCCAACTCCTCATCTTAGCACTCTAAGTATCCTACTGGATCATAACCATAAAAATCCCCTGTTGATAAAAAGCTGAGCGTTTCGCATTTTCAGGGGCCAACTACTGCAACATCTCTCACTTCCAGTCATCCAGGGGGGGTTCAACATTTAGTATCTTCTTGTATAAGGTGCATTCGTGGGGTATTAAATAAACCCCTCTTTTAACATGTCTGAATGAATAAAATGACCCTTATTTTAGGAAATTTTTCCAAAATTGTATATAAAACCCCCTTATTTTAATGTATCTCTGTTAAATTGCAGAATTGTTTTTCATTTCAAAACCCCTCCTTTCGAACTCACGTTATACATTAACATGATTACATAGTACACCCTCAAGCAATCATCTGGCTCTTTAGATTCCCTCTTTTTCATTGGTGACTCTGATGCTTGAATTTTTTTGGTATTAATTTGCTTTTCAAATCTACCGACTTCACTTTTTGCAGGCTGCTATAGTTCTTGATTTCTATTTTCAAATTGGCATCCAAATTTTGGTTCATAGTCAGTACTTGATTTGAATATTGTTGTTGTAAAATAGCAGCCATTAACCCCATAATCTGTTGCATCTTTGTTGACATGATTGGTGTTGGGAGGTGTTGTAGCAATGACCTAATCACAACCGACACGAAATTATCAATTCGTGGATCGGCAACCCAGCTAGGGCATGGAAGCACGAGCATCAGATGAATAGAAATAGAGGATTCAAGAGAATACCTCACCAATGCAAGTAGAGATTAGCCATGGCAAGACTAACTCTAATCATACTCTAATCACTAATCAATCAACTCCTACACACTCAACCCCACCGAAGTCCGACTTGCCAATCTTATGGAGTCACAAGAACATAGTCAACACAAGCATCCATGATCAAAGCACACACTAATTGCATTGAAGTTGGCTTCCCAATCATCACATGCCAACCAAATGTACTCTAATCACATCACACAAAGTGGCATTGAGCTCAAGGCTCTTACACCTTCACACACTTAAGCACACAATTAGGCACAAACTCTAATGACATGACCAAGCGTGCACACACACTACACTAATCAAGAGAATTAGAGAAGTCATCAACTAATTGAAATACTTATGAAAGAAGAGAGTTAAGATCAAAGCAAGAAGTACATACCTCTCTCAAATCTAGAATAATGAGAGTGTAAAACTACTTCATGACGTAATGAAATGTAGAGAAGATAAGACTAACGAGTAAAATAGGGACTAGATTAATCAAAGCTTCTCCAATTACAATGGATTAGCACTAGCCTCTTAAGCATGGGCATTAAGCTCAAGGCTAGGCCATCCATAGAGTGAACACTCAAGAGAGAGAGAGCCTCAAAAAGTGGATCTTCAAGAGTGGATACTCAAGAATGAAGCCTCCTTGCATAAAGGCTTCCTGTTAAAAGCTTTCACCACAATCCCTTCTACTATGGGTTTAAGCTTGAGCCCTCTAGTTAGCATATACAACTTTGGAACTCCCAATGAGCCCAAGACTTATACAAAGTGAGTTGGAATATATTATGCACAACCATAGCATATCTCCCGCTTGATGCATAACTGTTGTAGCCTATGTTAGCCGCTGCTAGCAGTTGGCTCCGTCTACCCCTGTCAAGTTTTGGGCCGGGTTCACCAAAAATGTCAAATTGCACGTCTCTCCCCGCTAAACTGAGAAAGCGTTGGGCTTTTGGCTGTAGACGGAGAAGCAGGAGAGGTGCAAACAAAGGGAAATGAGTGCAATTAGGAATGGGTTTAGTGTTGGTAAGACTAAATAGTGACACTTAGAGAGCAATTGTAGAAGAATATCACAGATCAGAAAAAAATTAATGGCTAAAAACAAACTAAGGCAAGATATCAACACTTCATTGGCACTGGCAATCAACATAAGCTTCCAATTTTTTATATCTGATAACCCTATTACAAACCGGTTGCATATTCCATCATCGCTATGCCTTTGATTTGCAAACCCTAACCATAAATCCCCAATCCGATGGAAATAACCTCTATTTGCGAGGAAAAAATATTAGATTTTCCCTCTTGCTTCTCAAATTCTATCATTTATGATCGTCAAAGCGATTTTCTCTTCTCCTTTGTCTTTAAGCCTTGATCCCTTTGTCGTAACCTCTTCTTTCCAAAGAATCCCGAGATAGAGATAGAGATAGAGAGAGCTTTCTAGTCTCCTCCTTGCTCCACCACCCCTCATTTCTACTCCTCTCCTCCCTCCTATTGCTCAACCCACCTCTGTGGCTTCTGTCTCCAAGGTCGAGAGGGAGCAACCCTAGTAGTGTCATGAGAGAGAGAGAGAGAGAGAGAGAGAGAGAGAGCTCCTCATTCCAATCCCCTCTCCTTGCCCTTTACGTTCTGTCCTCCCCTCCTGTTTTTCCCTTATTGCATGGCCAAAAGCCCTCTTTTCTTAAAATAGCCCCCCCCCCCCAAGCAACGATGGTGTTGTTGTTGCTAGGTTCGTGGGAAAAGCCCGTGATGACATTGGAGAGGGGAATGGGAACACACACCCAACGCATAAACATAAATGTCTCCTATAGCTCAGGGCATACACCACCCCTACCCACTTGAAAACCACCTCCAAACAACACAATCAACAAGATCACACATGCACACACGCTCACACAGACTCATCTGAGCCCACATAGATCATAACACAACCTAGACCCATAGAAAATGCACCAATAGTTGCCGCCCTTCGCACACAACACCACACACTTTCCCCTCTTTGCACATACACCGTCAGGGAGACAACATTGTTGACATACACCCGAACCCAATCACAATAGTGCAGAGAAGAAAGGGGAAGGGAACTCAGCACAACGGGACTGCACGATTCAAAATGGGCGACTTTCTTCATTCATCAACAAAAGGCAAATACAACCATGGTTGATTATCCACACAAAGCTCTCCCTCTCTTTGCTTGACGTGGAAGAGAAAAGCCCCTCCTTGGGTTCGCTTTGTCCTCTACAAAGTGAAATATGAAAAAGATCTCCACTCTAGCCTTCCAAAAAAAACAAAACCCTCTTTTTTTTTCGCTTTTAACACACATCAACCCTTTCCTTACTCCAAAGGGGCAATGACCGCTACGGGCATCGTTGCTCCCTTTATTTTTATCCTTATCTCCCAAATACGTCCTAACTATTTTGCAAGCAGGTCTCATTAGAAAGAATCTACTAAGATGCTCAAGTAGGTTGGAGGGAAAAAAAGGCACAATTGTCACGTGGAGGAGAGAGATAGGCAAAGAAAGAGAGGGGGGGGTTGCCGGGTGCGTTAGGAGTCCATTGAGAGAGGGATAGATTTTTGTTGAAGACGCGCGGTTGTTTGTATCCAAGGCAGCGCGTGTCCGCGAGAGAGAGAGAGAGAGAGAGAGAGAGAGAGAGAGAGAGAGAGAGAGAGACGGGTTGGTGAATACCCGACTGGCAGAGAGATATGCGCAGGCTTAGAGAGGGAGATCATGGAGTGGGAGGCAGAACAGGGGCGAGGGAGGAAAGGCCGGGGCTATAGAGGAGAGCCAACCAGAGCCAAAAGCAGAAGGGAGAGCACGAAAGCGGTACGCAAGGTTGGCGATGGCAATTTGGTGTGATGAATGCAAGCGACGAGCTACAGAGATATGCTCGTGACCACAGGCAGGTGTGTGTGCAAAGCCAAGATGCTCGCAAGCTTATGGAAGAAGCGAGGGGGCGTCGAGTGTAGCATCGCGATGCAGGCAACTGTCGATGCCGATCGTTGAGCAGGTGTAGGGGGACAAGGGGGAGGGTGTGAGACGTGGACACCCACTTTTACTTTTCAATTCATGATTCCAAAGGAATCATCACGGAAATTAATTAATGGTGTGCAAAAGACCAAGTAAACCCAGAAAAAACTCTCCACTTCGAAAACACTACCTCTTTTTGTTTTTTTCTTCAACCTTCACTTTCTAAAAAATAAAAAAAGGCCATAGCGCTATTGCCTCTCTTAGCCTTACCAAAAAATTTCCTCTTTCTCTTAACTATCCTTTTGCTTTACCTTTTACATTTATCACCAAGGAGAGAGCATTAAACATTCGATTCCCACTCCATCGGTGCTCACACACGTCTCTCCTAGGTTTTCATTAGGCCTTACCATAGTGAACTTCATCTTGCCGATTCTAAATCTCGAGGACTTTCTCACATTTTGACCATCTCATGCCCTCGAATAACACTTTCAAAAAATGAAAAAGAAACCCTCGATTTTTTTCTGTCGTGATTGCCCGTCAACTTCAAATGGGCGCATCTCAGTGCACATGACTCTGATCAACAAGTCACAAATTTTGGCAAGTTCCCCACATCACATGCAATTTTTCAAGAACCCTAGCAAATTTCAAAAAACTCCTATCGGTGCATCTACCAATGTGACCTAGTGAGCACACAACTAGCCCCAACTTTCACTTGTCCATAACTTGTAGTGTAGAGCCCCAATGATGGTTCGAAAAGACCGACATGCTCCACAACTCAATCTTTACACACCTACTTGCTTGTTCTAGCGGGAGCTACCTGCCCCCAT
The DNA here is from genome assembly GCF_014529385.1 of Adiantum capillus-veneris. Taxonomy (NCBI): domain Eukaryota; kingdom Viridiplantae; phylum Streptophyta; class Polypodiopsida; order Polypodiales; family Pteridaceae; genus Adiantum; species Adiantum capillus-veneris. Next base: position 48,575,460 of record NC_140954.1, read on the forward strand.
CTGCCCTACCCATTGGGAATCTACAAGACCTTTTAAATTTAAACTGGCATATCTCGCACATTGTTGATACGCTGGAGGAGTTGTCTGGATAGGCTCTTAGAGCATTGCAAAGACCACATTCTAGAGCACTAACCATCTTGAGCACTTTGACATGCCATCCCAATTAGCCCACTTTGGAGGCCTCCTCGGCCTAAAAACCAACTTTAAGCATACATCTCCGCTTCTACTTGCATGCCCAAGCCTTACATACCTACTTTAACCCTCCAACCTACACCTGTGAGTAGCCTCAGTTTGGCCTTGCACACTTCCCAGCTTGGACCAACTTTGCTTGTATCATCATTGCCCACCCCCTTGTCGAACATTTATGTTCAACCAACACGTGTTAAAACTTTACATGCATTAAAGTAAAGATCAAAGCACATTTGTGCTAACGTAAAGAAAACTTTACCTGCAAAGAGAGCACATATGAGGGTGAGAGATGAAAGTGAGGGCTTTTAGATGAGAGCTTTGAGAGAGAGAGAGAGAGAGAGAGAGAGAGAGAGAGAGAGAGAGAGAGAGAGAGAGAGAGAGAGAGAGACCCTCCTGCAGCTCAAGCGACCGCTCGTGTGGCCTCAACTCCAGGAGGCAGACGCAACCCTACAGACGTGGCACTCTTAGTGGCATAGTCTCAAATGTCCGTAATCGAGACCTGCTACAAGAAGAATTAATGGAATGAAAGTGAATGGCTGTTAATAGCCATATTTTTTTCTTCAAATCTCTTATAAAACTTGGGTAAACACTAGCTCAAAATGAAAAACTTTAACTTTTGACCAAGCTATGAGCTAGCATGTATACAACTTTCAATCCAAAGAATTGGAATGGCTCTAAATAGCCAAATTTTGCAATATTTTTCAATGATGACCCCTTCTTGGATCAATGAAAGTTCTTCTTGCCTACAACCCTTCAAAGTACACTCAATTGTTAGTGCTAAAGCATATGGTAAATCAACACAAGCACTAAAAATGTCATGTTTAATCACAAACTCAAAATGAGATTGCTCTCCCATGGTCAATTAAAAAAGCTCAAGTTTAGTGCTATGCAAGGTTTTTGCATTTGATTCAAACACTAAAATGCAACAAGCAATACCAAGGTCAAGTTTTGATGCACACTATTGCACAATGTACTCTCACAATCAAAACTTACATGAATTATGTCCTTTAGTGTAATGAAATGTCCATTAAACCAAGCACTGATTCATTCATAAGCCAAAAATTTATTGCAATGCGAGTTCATTTATGCATGGAGATGATCATGCTGCTCTCATTTAGTAAATATGCCATGCATATTTATTGATGAAATTGTTTAGCAATTGAATTGATATTGTTTTTGTGATTTTATTTGGCTGCACTAATCCTCTATGTGTGAATTTCTTTTAGAAAATATTTGGGTATTTTTTGGATAATTTTTATAATTTTTTGAAAAATTCTTTAAAGTGAAGCCTTTAAAGGAAATGCTTGCAGATGTAATGCTTGGACATCACTGGTTAGATCAACACAAAGCCTACAAAGACGATACAATGCTAATACTCTCTTCTCCAAGAGGTAGCCAACAACATTTACAGGCACCATTAATGTTAGATTTAGAGTTGCAAAAGTCACAAGGATCAAAGACAAATCTTGCAAACAAAGGTAAGGCTAAAGTGGACCATCCACCGATTAGCAAAGAAGGTGCGACATCATATGCCTCTACATCAAAGAACCCTCATGGATCAGCTTCTTCAAGCAAGTCAAGCTTTTAAAATTTCAAGTCAATTCTGACCCAACTAAAATCCCTAACGAGACACCCAGAAAAGCAAAGATATATCAACCAAAGTACTCAAGAAAGAAAAAGATAGTCAAGCAAGTGTTTGTTCCGAGCAGTTTAGTGAAATTCAATGATCCGGTTGGGATTAAGGATAGGAAATCAACACAGAAAGACAAATACATGGGATGGATAGCATCACAATGGAGCTTAAAAGAACAGGAGTATTATAGAGGTAACAGACAGATATGGGTACCAAAACCACAGGTTAGAGCATATGAAGTGAAGTCAAGTCCCTACCAAGAAAGAAGACCCACAAGGTATCAACCTCGACAATATCCTAGGATACCTAAAAAGAAAGTATATAATAGAACAATATCAAAAGATGTTAAAGTTTACCAAAACTCTCAAGAGGATACAGAACAAAGAAGGATCTCAAAGAATGCTCCTCTTGGACAAGGATTCTACACGGGCTATACAAAGATTTGGCTACCAGTCAACCACAAGCCAACTGCAACTACAACAGACCTGCATGAAGATCTCAAGAACTCCATTAGGAGAAATATGAACCTTGCATGGGCCTTGTAAGGAATCCTAATTTTTAGGGATTAAGGCTAATGGTGTGTAGGGTTAAGGGGACAAGGACATTCAAGAAGCTAGTTTTGAGTAGGCTTTTTTAGCCTTTTTTTTTAGATACATGTAGGATGTGGACCTAGGAGGTCACCTTCTCTCTCTAGCTTTTTGAAAGTGAAGGGAGTAAAGAGATGTGGCCACATCATCAAAAACGTGGATCACTAAGAGCCAAAATTTGACTTTTTAAAAAAAAAGTTATTTTTACTTATTTTTGACTTAAAACTCCCCCCCAACATATATCCATATCAAAAAAGTATTTTTTGACATTTTTTTAAACTTACAAGCACTAAAAGTCCAATTTTCCAAAAAAAAACTCCCCCAAAAAAAAAAAACCTTTCTTCTCTCTTCCTCCTCCCTCCTTTCTCCCTCTCCTCTCCCTCCCTGCCCCTTCTCTCTCCTCCTCCCCTCTCTCCCTCTCCCCCACTGTCCCCTTCTCTCCTCCCATGTTCCTCCCTCTCCCTCCCTGCCCCCTTCTCTCCTCCTTCTCCACTCTCTCTCTCTCTCCCCCACTACCCCCTTGTCGTCTCCCAGGTTCCTCTCTCTCCCTCCCCCCTCTCTCTTTTCATCCTTTGCTTCCTCATGAAACAGCTACCATGGTGCTCAAGGACATCACAAATCGTATGCATACATATTTGCTTGTTCGCAACGTTTGCATCGAAGTCCACACGTGAGGGTGAGCAGAGGTCATCCCAGGAACGTCATACCATCGGTGAGATAAATATTGACGATTCTTCAATATCTTGCCAATACCATCACATATTTGAATAAAACACCCCTTTATGCAAGGTAACAATATACTTCTTACTTTTGATTGTGTTCTTCTTATCATAAACTTTGAAGTCTAAGGTGTTGCCTCTTCTTGTTTTGTAGTGTTTGGCACAAAGGTTGCTTTTATGCACAAATAGTGAAAGGCTGCAGGTTAGAGAGGCCAAGTGTCACCACTTTTCCTCTAAAATAGTCTTCTTTATTACATCTTGCAGGTAGGTGCTTCAAATCCATGCTTATTAGGGGTGGTAGTCTCATCCTAATGTATATTTTTGTATTGTTTATTCCCAGCTAGATAGAAATACTTGCAAATTTGTACAACATATACTTAACAAGTGTCTTCATTATATAGCTTGCAAATGTTGAATTCATACATGTTTTTGTTACAAGGTGACCTCTTGCTATGCTAGTCGAGTGGCGTTGTTTGCAAGAATGGCTCAAGGAACTGGCATAACATGAAGCTTTTACGGTGGCACAAAGATCTCCTCAGCGGCAATGTGGCTCCCACTACACCAAAAATCATTATGCTGACATGAAGAGATCCCTAGTAGGACAATGCAAAAAAATTTCATCAGCAACAACACACTCTTTCCTAACATGAGGGCACTCCTACCAAAGATATTTTTATGTGATAGGTCACCCCAGGAGCATACCATGTCATGGAATGGATGTAAGAACTATGACCGCACTACTCCTTGTAAAGTGTTCACAGATGTATGTTTATCAAAGTTAATGAAAAGAAATTTGGACTTTTTTGTTTGTTGATGTGCAAGAGCACTCTAGGTCTACCATATTTTAGATTGTTTAATAAGTTAAATAAAATTTGTAGTCGTTTAAAGTGTAAGTTTGTTTTTATTTGGTAAGATTGTACATGAGAAGACATAATAAAGTATAAGAGATCTTGACGGGATAAGCCTCGATTAGATTCCTACCATGCACTTGTGACACCATACCTCTCCTTGAACCTTTTGATTTGTATCATTGTGGGAAGTCTAAGGGTGGTCTATTTTCAAATTTTTAGCAATAACTTTTTTTAAAAGGAAATTTTGGTTATTTTAAAGTTTGTACACAGTCTAGGAGTTCATTCTGATTGTTTTCCTTCAGTTTCAATTTTTGATCGAGGGCACTCCTTGGAAGCCACTTTTGAAGGTGTTAGGGTGAGATTTTGAGAAAGTTTTGTATGTAGGAAATGCAGTCCTTAACATAATAAAAAACATTGGTTCTCTGAGTATTTTCAGATTCCATGGTTTTAATGCCCGTTCGAGCCCGTAGATTAAGGAAAAAGTAAGAAATGTCTGTTTTACATCATTTTTTAAGAAATTGCCAACTTGCACGTTGATTTTTGGAAAATCCGAGTAGGATATGATTTTTTTGCATCACACGATGGTCGAAGAGCGCGACGAGATGAACAAAGTTATGTGAGACAAGCCTAGACAGATTCAGAGCCAATTGAACACTAGAAGCTCTTGAAAATAGCCTAAAAGTTCAACACTTCAAAAAAAAAAAAAAAACTTACCACTTGAATTATGACTATGCATAAAAATAAATGTTGTACTTGTCATTTCAGGGCCCCAGGGACCCTCAACATGAGGGGCCACAAGGGCGCGCAAATCAGCCATCCAAAATTTGGATGGCTGATTTGCGCGCCCTTGTGGCCCCTCATGTTGAGGGTCCCTGGGGCCCTGAAATGACAAGTACAACATTTATTTTTATGCATAGCCATGAGATAGAATTGGGCAAATTGATGTATTCATAGCAAACTCCCCCCCTCCCCCCCCCCCTCCCAAATGGCAAATAGCTAAACATTGTATCATGCCATGCATTAAAAAAAGCTTGTACTTGTCATTTTAGGGGCCCAGGGACCCTCAACAAGAGGGGCCACAAGGGCGCGCAAACTGGCCATCCAAAAATTTTTGGATGGCCAGTTTGCGCGCCCTTGTGGCCCCTCTTGTTGAGGGTCCCTGGGCCCCTAAAATGACAAGTACAAGCTTTTTTTAATGCATGGCCATGAGATAGAATTGGGCAGTTTAATGTGTTCATAGCAACCCCCCCCCCCAAATGGCAGATACCTAAACCTTGTATCATGCTTATCAACCATTTTTTACTTCCTTGTGTCCATCCCCTATTCTTGGAAATATCTTGGTCCCTATTTGTGCCTGGATGGGCATTCTACACGCCATTGTGGTCCCTCTTGTTGAGGGTCCTTGGGGCTTCAAAATGACAAATAGGGGCTTTGTTTTAATGTATGGCCATGAGATAGAGTTGTAGTGTTTGATGTCCGGAGTATTCACTGTCAAATTTTCCTATATCGTGTGCGTTCACCACAATGGATTGAAAGTAGCCCTTATACGCCTTACCTACACATGTTTCTGCAACTTTACAAGAATATAAATTCCCTTCTGTTGAACACATGTGCTATGTTACATATACTTAAGTGAACTCACAAGGTCAAAGGCCTCACAAATTTTGTGCACTCAGAACATTTAGCACTAGAAATCAACCAAACAAGGAGCCAATTTTTACTTCCTTGTGTTCACCTCGTGTTCTTGGGAATGTTTTGGTTAAGCCATTTCTTTGGTATTTAAAACCACATGTGACCCCTATTGTTATAGTATCCGACCAAAGGTTTCTTGATTAGCAGTTATATAGGTTCGAGTGATACATATCTTCTATGTTAACAATGCATGTATCTATAATTTATGTTTACACTTTCTCTATCCAAATGAGTTACATAGTAAAAATCAAATCCGCAATTCAACAATTAAGTTCACAAGGTGATAGCTATTAGTATGATCTTTAGCAATACCAAATAAATAGCTACCAATAGCGAATGAATAGGGATATTTAAGAAGGTTTGATACCAAAAACTTGTCAACACTACTCAAAAAGGTGGAATCTCAAAGGCTTTATAATATATATGATGAAACAAGAATCAATAATAAGTCACCCCTATATATCTACACCTCCATCTCAAGTTGTCATTTCTCTAAGTCAAGCTTGGCATATGCATAGTATGGAAACAATAACATTTTGGAAAGCAAGAATTTAGCTTTCTCAACTTTTGAAATGTTGCTATTGATATATATTCAACATCCCCAAATGAGGACATCTTGACAAAGGTTATGATCCACTTAATAAGAATAACCATTAGTGATTAAACTGAAATCAAAATATTGCATGAATTTTTTCATGGTGGAATGATTAAGACTTGAAACTTCAAACATCTTACAAGCAAATCAGAATATCCAAAAAAATCAACAATATTTCTCAAATCTGTATGAAACTCCAGTAATCTAAATAAAATACTCTCACTCAGTGCGACACCATTTAACAAAAAGAAATATTTATATTGCATTTATAGAGGAATCCAGCCTCATAAAAATAATTACAAATGGAGACAATGTTGTTGCTGTTAGGCTTCTCTTACAAGTATTTGTCTTTCTCATCTAGAGATTCATATACACGAGTATTTGTGTGTCTATGACACTAGGGAAGATAGTAGTACTATAGGGATGGCTTTTCTAAGAGCTCCTAGAGAGTACCTATTGGTTCAAGATTCTACAAAACTTACTATTCTTATCAAAATATTTTAACACGGTAGTGAAAGGTTCCTCACGGAAAAAAAATAGGGTGATTTCCATCTTTGCACATGGTTGCTTGCTCATGTCCTCTCAAAACAAGTTGACTCTATAAGTAAACAACAGATTATATGAGCACAAAGTTATAAAGTACAAAATGATATCATTCTAATAATCTAATGACAACTATACAAAGAATAAATTATAAGAAAAATATTTGATGACTCTCCATAGATAACACAACTTACTTACATTGTGAGACTCAATCACATGCTACAAAACTATAGATGGCGCACCAAAGCCATCAACAAAATAGCACCACCCAATGTTATGAGGTGTGAAGCCTAAACATTGAAAGCCATAAAGAGGTTCAACATTATAAACTTAAAGATGGATATGATCTTAAACTCTTACTGTAAGCTACAAGGGTAGTTTTCTCAACATTCTATCTTTATGTTGGAGATGAATCCTTGCAATGCCCATGCACTATTCACACCTCCTGTTCTTGTGGTATGCAAGTCATGTGAGTTGATGCTTTTTCCACCTTCGGGAGTAGAGGTTTCCATGTAGTGCGAGTGAATGAAAGTAGAAGGAGGAGAATCTTGTTTCATGCTGTAATGGAGGTGAGAGAAGGGAGAGGAGCAGCTAGCTTGGTGTGGAACTATGTGGTGGGCAAGGGGAAGAGATGGGGGAGAAGCTTGCTTAGTGCTACAATGGAGATGGGAGAAAGCTAGTAGAGAAATAATGTTGGACTATAGGGGGTGCATGTGGTTGTTGCAGCCATGGAGAGCTTGGAAAAGGGTTTGTAGAGAGAGAAAATCACTTTTAGCTATAGAATAGGTTTGGAAAGACTTTGGAGGGTGGAAAATGATTTTTTGAATTTTTTTGAAAAAAATTAATTTTTTAGAATTTTTTAGTGCACGTTTTTACTTTTGGAGGTCAAAAATACTTTTTTGACCATGAAATAGGTTAGGGGACCTTTTAAGGAGGGAAAACTTGAAATTTGAAATTTTTAGTGTATTTTTAAATCCGGGCCAAAAAGTGGGGGAAAAAAGGTCAAAGTGGTCCCCCCCCCCCCCCCCCCCCCCCCCCCCCTCCCTTTCCCCCTAGCCACCTCCGTTACCTTCTCACTAGGTAAGAGGCCATTAAGAGGTGTAAGGTTACTTTGTCCCCCTACTTTTTTGAGGGTATAGAGTGTGTCCACTACCCTCTTCCTATTGGCTGGCCTCTAATTAACCTTAATCCCAAAGGGCCCCTAGAGGGTTCATATTTTTCCTAATGCAACAAGACCTAGAGCGAAGCAAAGTCAACAATGGAGATACAAAGGTCAGATTCGGATTCCTAAGTCTTCCAATGCTCCGAGTCAAAAGCCAGATGTCAATAATAAAAAGAGGCCTACAACAACATCAAAGACTTCTTACACCAAACCTAATTGGAGAATCAGACAGATAATGGAGTCTTCGTATTCAAAGAAGGACAACCCAACCAATGTGAATGAAGACTCAAAGATGATAAAACAGGTATGGCAAAAGAAACCTTCAATGCCAACTTGGTCCTTCACTAATCCTCTTTTTGAGGATTCAAGTTTACTTTACCTGAAGAAATGTTTCTAGTAAGCACAAGAATGTAAAACGTCAAGTCGCTAGGGAGCAAAAAACACTCTTTGGCATAGTCAGAGTCGGGCTACTGAGCCATAAAATAATCAAAGCATTAAAATCCCAAAGATTCAAGTCATATTAAACTCTATGCTAAGAGTCGTAGTTATTAAACTTATGCTCAAGCTGGATGATTTGAGCATAGCTAAGTAATGTCATTCATGCTAGATAAGATGAGCATAAGAGTCGAAGTCTATTAACCTACAATTGGTGGAGTGCTGTAGTGTCCAACACTCATGCACGGTGCACATTAAGATGAAGGAAATATCCTTGTCAATGAAAACCGTTCTTAAAGGGGTGCCAGCTTGCAAAGCCATGTCATATACTTTTATAGCTACACCTTCTTTTTGAAGAACCCCTCAAAATCTTTCATGCACAACATATTGTTTTTCATACATTTTTGTGTATGCATAAATAGGATGTCCCATCATTGGACATATGCCTTAGACACTCTTTTTGCTACCACATATGCACCTTGAGTGGACTACAACAAGCAAACCAATGTCATGCTAACCGACAAGTCATGCAGTGGAGTCAATACAGAGCAGAGGCTTGGTGACTACCCAACACTCCCTATTGCTTGGTGTTGACCATGGTATAGCCGACGATGAAGACCATGGTGATGTGATTACAAAAAAGCAGTTGCGTCAATACTGGGCGAATAGGAATCTTGGGGACTGTCCAACACTCCCCATTGCTTTGTGTTGATCTTGGGATTAAAACCATTACATGAGATAGTGGAGTCAGCACCGAGTGAATAGAAGGCTTCGTGATTTCCCACACTCCCCATCGCTTGGTACTAACCTTGGTAAATTGGCATCGGCCCAGTAAACTTCAACGGATATCACATTTTTTAATTCCATATTTATCAGTGAATAATCCCTTCAATACTTCATTAATATTTTCAATACTAATAAGTACTCCAATAATGTGTGCCTCTCTGTCTCTTTCCCTATCCTTATTTCCCTCTACATACTCTCTCTCTTTTCCCTCTCTCCCTCTCTATCTACCTCTCTCTTTCTCTCCCTCTATCTCTCTCACTCTTTCCCTATCACTCTCTCCCTCTATCCCTATCCCTATCTCTTTCCCTCTCTCTCTCTCTCTCTCCTCTCTCTCTCTCTCTCTCTTTCCCTATCCCTAGTTCCCTCTATCTCTCCCCCCCCCCCCCCCCCCCCCCCCCCCCTCTCTCTCTCTCTCCCTCTCCCTATTTCTATCTCCCTATCTCTCTCCCTCTTTCCCTAACATGGACTCCCTCTATCCCTATCCCTATCTCTTTCCCTCTTTACCTCTCTCCCTCTCTCTCTCTCTCTCTCTCTCTCTCCCTCTCTCTATCTCTCTCTTTCCCTCTCTCTCTCTCTCTCTCTCTCTTTATCTATCCCTCTTTATCTCTCACTCTCTCCCTCTCTCTCTCTCTCTCTCTGTCTCTCTCTCTCTCTTTATCTAACATATTTCTCCCTCTTTATCTATTTCTCTCTCTCTCTCTCTCTCTCTCTCTAACATTTACCTCTCTTTATCTAACATTTCTCTCCCTCTCTCACTCTCTGTTTATCTATTTTTCTCCCTCTCTTTAACTCTCTCTCTCTCTCTCTCTCTCTCTCTCTCTCTCTCTCTCTCTCTCTCTTCATTTATCTCTTTCTCTATATATTTCATCTAACACTATCTAAACAATCATTTTCAAAACTTGCGTGATAAATCAATCATTTCCAAACGTGCGTAACAAAGCAACCATTTTCAAACGTGCTTAGCAAAGCAACCATTTCAAACAAGCTGTGAAACAACCATTTCCTAATGAACGAGGTATGTTATAATGGATTCTCTATTTTCTCTATTTTATATATATATGTGTGTGTGTGTGTGTGTGTGTGTGTGTAGTAGAAAACAAAAGGGGAAGAGGGAGGATGTGCTTTTGTGTTTACCTCTTCTTTGTAGTGTGGTTGAGCTTCGAATAGGTTGAGCGTCCAAAGAAGATGGCGGAATACCCCCTTGCCGAAACTTGGACGGAACCCTCTTCTATGAAACTTGAGAAGCTTGGAGAAGGAGAGAGGGGGAAGGGAGAGGTGGAGGGGGAGGCTTGTTGAAGAAGAGAGAGAGTAGAGAGATGGGTGTTGGGGAATCTTGGGAGCGATGGCGGAGAGCAAGAATGCAAGGTATGCTGCAAAAATGCAGCATACTGTGCCTTCTTTCCTTTTTTTAGGTGCCAGTTATTACCGCGGCTATTGCCGCACCTGTTATCGTGCTAATTACTGCCCATATTACCACGGCTAGTCATTTCAAACGGATACATGCGAATCCGAGGATGTGGGGGGGGGGGGGGGGGTACAAACCACCCCCCTACCGTTAGCTATACATTATTTCATTTTTTAGCCTTTGAGTTTTTTGATGAATGTTTTTAATTTTTTATGGATACTTTATTTTGTAGTACTTAAAATGTTTACTAATTGAATTTTTTAAAAATCTCCTCTAGTTATAAATAATTTTGATACTCATTGTCATTTATTCCCTTTGACTTTAACTATATATAATTTTTCTAATGCAATTAAGTGTTTTTCTAATTATTTATTTTTTAGGACACATGACTAAATAAACAACCTTTCGCGTATGCAGAACATCTACTGGATGACGTGGTCCTCCTGGAGTCCCAAAGCGGTATCGTTGGCTCAAGGAAAAACTACCTTTTCCTTGTACCAAGTGCAAAAGGGAAAGTCCTCGCTTGAGGCGCATTGCTTTGGAGCACGTGGAGAATGAAGGGCTTTGGCATCCTTGAAAAAGCTCTCACAGAGATGATAGCACAACTCACCCATTGCTTGAGGAGGTGCCCCATTGGCCTGTGTTCGGTGGTGGTGCAGCGACGCGCAAGGCCGAACAGTAGAGGCAAGAACGACTGGGCGATTTGGGTGCACCGCATGGTGATCCTGCCGTTGGCTCTACGTCGGAAGCTCCTACAACGTCTTTGTCGCACTTTGAGGTAGAGGATGAGTACATGTTTGACATGTGTGATCAGTTACTAGCTCATGAGCGTGACGTGTGCGAAGAGGATTATCAGCCCTGCACTAAACGGGTTGTCGAAACGGAGGAGAGATTGATGACGAGTGTCCGAACACCTCTTTACGATGGTGCACAATACTCGGTGCTTCGAGCATCGTTGGAACTACTCAACTTGTAAGAAAAATTTGGTTGGAGTAATGCAAGTTTCAATGCACTACTCCTATAAGTATGGAATGTGGCTTTTATATACTCTCTCCCTCTCGCTTTATGGTGTCATCTTATAGGAATTATACTAATACGCATGTTTCTTGTAGTTTGATGGACAAAATGTTGCCAGCTGATCACCACATGCCTCCAGATCATCAACGAGCTACATCGTATGTCACTGCACTCGGAATGGAGTATGAGCGCATCAATGCGTGCGTCAATGATTGCATGCTATACCGCAATGAGCATGCACATGCTATCTCGCGTCCCATGTGCGGGGAGACATGATACAAGATAGATGTGAGAGGGACACACCTACCCCGCAAGGTATTGAGACATTTTTCAGTAATTCCTCGCATCCAACACATATTTAAAAGCAGGTCTATCATGGAGCTTCTCGCATGGCATGCAAACCATCGCTCAAATGATGGAATGATGCGTATCCCTGCCGATTGACCTGCATGGAGGCACATCGAAAATCAATGGCCAGAGTTTGGTTTGGAGCCTCGACACTTGAGGCTTGGGTTAGCAAGTGATGATGTCAACCCCTTCGGCACTAAGTCTACTTCATGGAGCACTTGGCTTGTGGTGATCGTCAACTACCATATTCCACCATGGGAGACAACCAAGAAGGGCAATATACTTCTTTCCTTGCTTGTGCCAGGGTAGTACAAAGTGTCAAATATTGACATTTATGTCAAGCCCCTCATCAAGGAGTTGGAGGAGTTATGGGGAGGCATTCCTGTTGTCCATGTCTCACTTGCAAAGGGGGGAGAGAGGCTCAAGTGAGGGGAATCCTTATGTGGACTATGCACGACTATCCTAGGCTTGGAGAGATTTCTAGTAACCCCTATCCTCTATCTCTCTTGCCCTCATTCCCTCTCTCCCTTTAGCTCACTTTAGTTCACTCATCTCTCTAACCATATGATATGTATGCAAGGTTGTCCACATCGGGCCACAATGCATGTCCTACTTGCGGGCCATCGTTGGCGATGGAGAGGCAAGATTCCTTGTGCAAGGTAATCTATCCAAACAACCATCGTTTCTTACCCCAAGGGCATATCAAGCACAAGGCTCCAACAAATGGAAAGCCTCCTCTAAATATCACAATGGCAGATTGGGCAACCATTTGGGAGGAACACCACAACAACAATCCGGCTCCGTGTCCTCTACCAAAAGGTATGTCAAGGTATTCAATATTTTTAAGGCTTCCATATTGGAAGGAATTAAAAATACAACACCTCTTGAATCCCATGCACATATTCAAGAATGTAGCCCAAACACTATGGGACCACATTATTGGCAAGAAGGACTCTTTGGGTGTGAGGGAGGATTTGAGGCTTTTAAAACATCTGCCCACCTCTGCCACTCCACGGCATGCCCCAAATGGAAAGATTTTGCTTCCTAAAGCACCATGGATGCTAGCAAAAGAAGAATTAGACAAGGTGAAGGGTACCATCGCCTCTATTCGCACACCAACAGGATACATGAGGTCGCTAAAGGCAGCTTTCACAAAAGCGAAGAAGGGTGGAAGCATTTAATTGTATAGGTTGAAGTTCCACAATTGGCCCAAGATGCTTCAGGTAATCTTCATACTCCCTATTCTATCTATAGTGTATGACTATCACTCACTTTCCCTTTTCTTGATTTACATTGTAGTTCATTTTGCCGGTGAGTATGTATACGTCAGGACAAGAAAGTCAGAGACGCTATTTTCAAACTAGGAGAGCTAGTAAGGTACACCACAAGACTCCACTCAACTACACCTTTTTTATGTGCACAATAATTTCAACTAGCACTTAGTGTATCCTTGTGTGTTTTCTTGTAGATTTGTGAGCTCCAAGGAGATCAAAATAGATGCTGTCCCTGCTGCTCAAACACTTGCAACAGAAACTGTGTGTGCCATTGAAGATGCATTTCATTGATCAGTCCTTTTTAGTCAAATTCACCTCTTGGTTCACGTGGTGGAGGAGATAGCTATATATGGAGTAGTGCACAGACGATGGATGTTCTTCTTAGAGAGGTTTTTAAAGACTCTCAAAGATTTTGTGCAGCTACGGTCACAACCAGAGGCATGTATGGCTGAAGGGTGGATTGTTCAAGAGGCATTTGTTTACATATCAGAGTATTTGGCACAAGTTGATCCTTGAATGCCTCACATGTGGTCATACGAGGAAGATTCAAGGATGACTTCAAACTTGACAAGTGGAAAGAGGAAACTACTTAACATGGATATGAATCTATCCTGAGTGGTCAATAACTTTTGCATTCTCAATGCAAATATTATGACCAAGTGGGTGGACTTGTGGACAGTGGCAAAGTCCAGGCATTTGCAAGAGAGGGAAGCATGGAAACAAGCACATGGAGGAAGGAGGGAACCCTCAGTGCCTAGACACCTTGCATGTTTCCCAGATCTCATTAGTGCAGAGTGGATTCATGAGAGAATGACTGAGGCAAAAGCGCGCGGAGAAGACATCACCAACAAAGAATGGGAGTATGCACGAGGCTGCGTACCAAAGGTAGTACTCATATACCTAAACCATATTGTCTCGCTATTTCTTGAAATTATCTTTAATATGTAATTGATAAGTTAATATATTTTTTGATTTTGTAGTGCCTTTCCTTTAACTCTATGTGGTCAAAGGGTCGTCACTTTCGTACGCGCCACATTGACGAGCGTAGAAACACCATGGATTGTGCCATCATGGGCAACTTTGACACAGATGGTGATGAATCCAGGTACTGCGAAACTATTGAAAGGATACTAAAGGTTAATTTTAGAACCTTTCATAGCTTCATCTTCGAGTGCAAGTGGTTTGCAAATGTGTCTACACGACATGAGTATGGCCTCTACATGGTGGAATCTAGTGTGCATCACACAAGGAGGTATGACAATTTAGTTTTACCGCGCAATTGTGAGCAGGTGAGTGACATGTACCAATTTTATTCTTATTTACTTGTAGCGTTAGTTATACCAATTTTACTCACTTTGAGCTTCTATCTTATAGGTCATCTATATCCCAGCAATCCATCAACCAAAACTTTGGCTCGTATTTCCCGTAACACCTTGGGGGAGAACCATTTTTTCCGCTAATGAAGTGGAGACTATTTTCGACCCTCTTCCACCTTCGACCCTCTTCCACCTTCGACTTTGGATGAGGTGGAGTGGAGACTATTTTCGACCCTCTTCCACCTTCGACTTTGGATGAGGTGGAAACAGAGGAGAGGGAGGTTGATGAATCAAGTCTGGTGGCAGCAAGTCTTAGCGAGGATTATTGTCATGATGATGAAGATGATGAGATGGAGGATGACGATCTCGAAGATGATGAAGCTGGCAATGCATCCATAAACGACAATTCCGTTTCTCTCTTTATTGATTTAGGATCCATGGGCTTAGAATTGGATGATGATTCATATAGAGATCTTTTGGAAGATGATTCATAAACATTTTGCAGTTATGAAGTTTTTTGATCGTGTAATCCATTCACCTCTCTCTCCCTCCTCTTCCTCTCTTTAGATTTGAGAATATGCTCAATTACGTTACTCAATTGACAATGATTATTTAAGTTGTAAACAAGGGTAATCTTAGGCTGGGTTCATACGAGGTTGGAGGAAGAAAGGCTTTCTACAGGTCTACCGCCACCTCGTATGAACGATGTTGGAGGAAGAAGAGTGAAAAACAGAGAGAGATGGAGAGAGGCCAGCAGCTCTTTTGAGGGGGGGGGGGGGAAGATGATACGTGCTGTAGCAAATAGGCTTTTGCCACCCAACTTAAACACCCCTGTGGGAAGCATTTCCGCCGCAGCGTCTGAATCGGGCCTTATATCCCCCCGCCTCCTTCTCCCCCTTCTTTCTCTTTCTCTCTCTCTCTTCCTTTCTCTTCTTTTTTATATTTGAGAATTATATACAATACTCTTTAATTTTTATTGAGAGAAGGAAAACACCAAAATTTGAATGGGGGGGGGAAGTTAATTCAGAATTTGAAAGTTTAGGCGCTAAATTTGGGCAGCGGATATAACGACGGTAATGAGCGCGGTAATAACAACGATAATAATAGCAATAATAACAGCGGATAAAGTTGCGGTAATACTTTGAACACACAACAAAACCCCCCGCCCTCCTCTCTCTTGTTTGTCTCATTGATTTTACACCTTTTCTCTACAAAACGCGGTAAAACAGCACGGTAAACACTTGGAGATTTTCATAGTGTACAAATGGATCACAAAGCCTCAAGAAATTCATGATGCAAACCAAGCTCTCCGACAAACAAATGAGGTGGAAAAATTTCTTTCGCAATTTAAATTTCATATTGCTCATATTGCTGGCAAGCACAATCAAGTTGTCGATGCAGTTTCACAACGGCCAAGGGTAAATGTGGTCTCTATAGCAACTCACAATGATCTACCTTTTATGATAAATGAGTATACTACTGACCAAGACTTTAAATAGGTAATTACAACCTTTGCATCAGGGAAAAAAAAAAAGAACCATTCACCTTGAAGGATGGTTATCTTCCAAACGGAAATAGGCTATGTGCTATTCACCAATACAATAAGAAAGTCATGTATGAATCCCATGCTTCTCCTTATGCGGGGTCAAAGAAGGATTGCATAATCTACTCTTTGAAGAGTAGAAATGTATTTCTATTTGTCTACCATGAAAAGTAAACATACAAGAGTATGTTTCAAAATGCGTGGTATACCAAAAATTGAAATTAGATCGAGGGAAGCAATTTGGATTGTTTCAGGAGACATGGTTAGCAAGAAAACACACTCTATGCCTGTCAAAAAGACTATTAAGGCACATCAAATGGCACCCCTCTTTATATCTCAAATTTTCAAATATCATGGCTTGCCAACATCCAGAGTTTCAGACAAAGATCCTAGAATGACCAGTAATTTCTAGAAGCATCTCTTTGAGAATCTAGGAAGTAGATTAAATTTCTCTTTCGGCCTATCATCCACAAACGGATGACCGAAGTGAAATAAACTAATATAACGATTCTTGAATCTACTAGAAGCCTATGTCATGGAAGTAAATCAACATTCTCAATAAAAGAAGTACCTACCTCTTATAGAGTATGCATACAAAGACATTCTACATACTTCTATGGGGAAAGCACCTTTTAAGGTTAAAGAGGGAAGATCCAAAAGTCCCCTACTACTTAAATCATATGGGAAGATCTTCGCGGCTAATGAATATAGCGGAGACTTACAAGAATATTTTCCAAAGATTAAAGAGGTTATATCCATCTCAAAGCAAAGGCGAAAAGGGCTGCTGCTAGTAAGCACAGAAGAGCCTTAGCTTTTAAGAAAAATGATTAGGTCTTTCTAAAGTTTCTCAAGGCTCATCTAAGGCATACTATGGGAAAGAATCCTGCGAGCCACTAAGAGTATTATGCTAAAGTAGCAAAAAGGTACTATGGTCCTTTCTTTTAAAACTCTTAAGCCAATCAATGAGATGGATTATCAATTAAAGTTGCCCAACCATTGGCTCATTCACAATGTTAACCATGTGAGCCTACTCAAGACTTACAAAGGAGAGCCACAAAAAGAACCAACATTTAAGGACCCCCCAGAGATCGAAGATCAAGAAGAGGTGTTGCAACCTGAATCGATTCTTCCATAGATAGTTGTACCGACGCCTAAGCCAATTTATGTACCAACGGCACCTACAAAAAACGAAACCACGGGCTTAACCACGGGCTTTCTCTGTGCATTTCTCTTATTCTTGTGTGTTTTCTCAAGCTCTCTTCTTCCCCATTTCTCACAGAGCTGGTGCAAAACAAGGTGTCGGAAGTGCTAATCTTGCTTGTGGGTTAGTGCATAACACTAAGGTGATATTGTTTTCATGTTCTACTTGTGCGTTTTTGCAGGTTCCAGAACTTTTACAACAACTTTCATTGGTCAAATAGGACGAATGTGAGTGCTCGAACCTTTGAATGCATATTAAATTTATTTAAATTACATTGTATATTAATAAGAGAAATTTATGCTTTAAACTTTCAATGCTTTAAAAGAAATTATGGTTTGTGATGTGAAATTTTGTTTTAAATTATGAAAAAAAATTGTTTTGGTTTATGAAAAATCTTGTTTGGAAGAAATTTTGTTTTGAATTATTTTGTTTTTGAAATTATGCAATTGATCGGGTTTATGTTTTAGGTTAAGTTTAGGTTATAAGTTAAGTTAGATAAGGTTAGGTTAAGTTATCTTATACGTTAGGTTACGTTAACTTAAGCTACGTTGTTAGGTTAGGTTATCTTATACGTTATGTTAAATTAAGTACGTTATGTTAGGTTATATTAGGTTAGGCTAGGTTAAGCTACATTAAGTTAGGTTAGGTTAAGTTAATCTACGTTAGGCTAGGTTAGGTTAGGTTAGGTTACATTAAGCTACATTAAGCTAGATTAGGTTAAGCTTCGCTCGACAAGACGGCAAGCCATAGAGCCTACCCACGGTGCATATTAAAAACAACACAATGGCGATTCGTTCGTCAATACGGAAAGCCATAAAGCTTACCCGCAACGCATATGCGTTGTGGGCAAGCTCTATGGCTTTTCGTATTGCCAATGGCTCGCCATTGTGTTGTTTATATGTCCGCGAGTGGTTTTCAAGTCCTAAAATAGCTAAGTGGCCCTGAAAATAACACCATGGAAAGCCGTTTGGCAATACAGCAAGCCATAGAGCTTTCCCACAATGCATATGCATTGTGGAAAATCTCTATGGCTTGACGTATTGCCAAACGGCTTGCCATTGTGTTTTCTATATGTCTGCAAGTGGTTTTCAAATCCTAAAATAGCTAAGTGGTCCTAAAAACAACACAATGGAAAGCCTTTTGGCAATACGGCAAGCCATAGATCTTGCTTACAATGCATATGTATTGTGGGCAAGCTTTATGGCTTGCCGTATTGCCAAACGGCTCGCCATGGTGTTGTCTATATGTTTGCGAGCGATTTTCAAGCGCTAAAATTGCCTCGTGTCCTTGAAAACAACACAATGGCGATCCGTTTGGCAATATGGAAAGCCATAAAAAGCTTACCCACAAGGGCATATGGATTGAGGGAAAGCTCTATGACTCTCCGTATTGCCAACAACTTTCCATTGTGTTGTTTTTATGTCCGCAAGCAGTTTTCAAGCCCTAAAATAGCTAAGCAGCCCTAAAAACAACACAATGGCAAGCTGTTTGGCAATATGACAAGCCATAGAGTTTTCCCACAATGCATATGCATTGTGTGCAAACAAACTCTATGGTTTGCCCTATTGCCAAAAGGCTAGCCATTGTGTTGTCTATATGTCCGCGAGCAATTTTCAAGCTTTAAAATTGCCTCGCGGCCCTGAAAACAACACAATGGAGATCTGTTTGGCAAAATGGAAAGCCATAGAGCTTGTCCACAATGCATATTCTATGGCTTATGTATTACCAAAGGCTGGCTATTGTGTTGTCTATATGTTTGCGAGAGATTTTCAAACGCTAAAATTTCTTCGTGTCCCTAAAAACAACACAATGGTGATCAATTTGGCAATACGACAAGCCATAAAGCTTGCCCACAAGGCATATGCATTGTGGGCAAGCTCTATGGCTTGCCATATTGCCAACGGCTTGCCATTGGGTTGTCTATATGTCTACGAGCGATTTTCAGGCCATAAAATCGCTTCGCAACCCTAAAAATAACACAATGGTGAGCTGTTTGCCAAATTGGCAAGCCATAGAGCTTGCTGACATCACATGTGCATTGTGGGCAAGCTGTATGGCTTGCCATTTTTCTAAATGCCTCACCATTGTGTTGTTTTTATGTTAGGTTAGGTTAGGTTAGGTTTATGTTATAGGTTAGGCGAGAGTATAGGTTAGGTTAGAGCTAGGGACAAATTAATACTAGAAAAAACACAAATGGACTTCAAAGATGACTCATGTACTTCTAAAAACGCAATCGGACTTCGGTTAGGTTAGGTTTAGGTTATAAGCTAAGTTACATTAAGCTAGGTTAGGTTTGGGTTTTAGGTTAGGTTAGATTTTAGCTTAGGTATTACGATTATAGGTTAGGTTATAGCTAGCATCAAATTAATGAAAACGCAATCGGACTTTGAAGATGACTCGTGTACTTCTAAAAACGCAAACGGACTTCAATTGGGTTAGGTTATAGGTTAGGTTACATTAAGTTAGGTTAGGTTTATGTTATAGGTTAGGTTAGAGATAGCGTCAAATTAATAGTAGAAAAAACACAATCAAACTTCAAAAGTGCACACAGACTTCAAGAACCTTAATATATAATCATTGACCAATAAAGACAAGATTATTATTATGTGTCCTAATCTCCGTGCACCTCTAGACCGAGGTGTGCAGGGATCGAGCTTGCTAGAGAATGTGAGGTTGTTAGAGCTAGCAGCAAATAGTTGAAAAAACGTAATCGGACTTCAAAAGTGCACACAGACTTCAAGAACTTTAATATATTGTCATTGACCAATAAAGACAAGATTATTACCCTGTGGTCCTAATCTCTGTGCACCTCTAGACCGAGGTGTGGAGGAATCAGGTCTGGCCAGAGAATGTGAAACTATCATGTATTGTCATGTATTTAGTAGTGTGTAGTTATAACAACTAGAGTGTTTTAATTATTTGTTGCATCATTGGTAGATAAAATATGGATGATAGGATGGCGTGTCCTTGTGCGCATTGAAAGCATCAGATCTTTCAAAAACGAAAAATCTGTGACCAACACATACGCAATCATGGTCTCTTTCTGATAGAGCAACTACAAGACCCGCGTTATTGATCTCATGGTCTAAAGATTGAAGGTCAAATTCCACAAGTAGATATTGCTCCAGCTTCATCCCAGAGAATACGATTTTCAAACCAGCAGCCATCGACTGAGTCCTCCCAACTAATGACAACATTGAATGCAGTAGTGTGGAACAACCTCAGCCATCCCGTTCATATCGATGGCATGATAGCAACAATGAAGAGGGTGAGATGATGCAAAGTATTGCACGCATGTCGCTCTACACTGGTGCCAAAATCTCAGCTCTCCGTACAACATTAGCAATGCTTAATTTGCAGTCTTGGTCTGACGCCTCAATCATAGAAATTTTCAGGTAAACACATTTTATCCTAAGCATGGTAAACTGAAAATTACAGTTCATATAAAGTGATCAAAGGGCTGACTCATTCATGTAAAGTCAGGTTGCTCAATGAGAAAATCTCTTGCCAGAAGGGAATCACAGCTCTCCGTACAACATTAGCAATGCTTAATTTGCAGTCTTGGTCTGACGCCTCAATCATAGAAATTTTCAGGTAAACACATTTTATCCTAAGCATGGTAAACTGAAAATTACAGTTCATATAAAGTGATCAAAGGGCTGACTCATTCATGTAAAGTCAGGTTGCTCAATGAGAAAATCTTGCCAGAAGGGAATCACATGTCCCCTACCCATCTAGCCGCTAAAAAGATTCTTACTAATCTGGGCTTGGATTATCAAAAAATACATGCATGTACTAATGACTGTATACTTTTTTGCAATGAGTATGCAAACTTGGAACAGTGTCCCACTTGTGGATCAAACAGGTACAGGGAGGACACACAAGAGAAATTTATCCCTGCAAAGGTCCTTCAACACTTTCTTATCATTCCAAGAATAAAGAGCATGTTCAAGTGCAAGTCCATAGTTGCTTTGATGACATGGCACTCAAATACTAGATTGACAGATGATGGGATGCGGGTACTTGCTGACTCTCATGCATGGAACCACATAGAGAAAAGTTGGCCTACATTTAAGAATGAGCCTCCATGTATCCTCTTTGGTCTGGCAATGGACGGAGTAAACCCATTTGGATTACGGAGTTTGTCATGGAGCACATGGACTATTTGTTTGGTTAATTATAATCTTCCACCATGGCTCGCTATCAAGAAGGGCCATCTGTTGTTGTCATCAATCATCCCAAGAAAGTACAAAGAAAAGAACATGAACGTCTATCTAGCACCACTTATAGAAGAGCTCCAAATTTTGTGGATAGGAATTGATGTGGTTGATATGTCCCAACCAATTGGACGATGGAATGTACATGTGCAAGGCATTCTCATATGGACCATGCACGTTTGGCCAGGCTTCGGTGAGTGCTCAGGTAAGTGCCTTTAAAACCCTCACACAAATGTGATTCATGGCTATGCCAACGCTTTTATATTTTACTTTTGTGATGTTTCATGCTTGAGTTACTCGGTCAATCATGCATGTCCAAAATGTGTTCCTCGACTTGGCTTCCACCGCTCTGAGCATTTGAGCAAGATAGTATATGAGGAGCATGGTAGATTTTTTCCTGAAGGACGTGATCTACGTGGATCTAACATATGCAAACATGACATGCATCCACTGAAAGCGAGCAATTGGAAAAACATGTGGCTGGAGAGGGGAGATTGGATGCCACTTGGAATGAAAAGACTTTCTATTTTCCATGAACTCCCGTACTAGAGTGACCTGTTGACTAGTCATTTTCTCAACCCAATGCACATCTTCAAGAATGTGGGGGAGATCATATGGAAACCATCACTGGAAAAAGGAAGAGCAAGGCCCAAAGAGATAACCTGTAGGCTGTGGGTCGAATGCCAGTGATGTGGCCTTGATTTAAACCCAATGGAAAGTTTGTTATAGCAAAGGGTCCATGGGTTCAGAGTCGCGCAGAAGAGCAACAAGTGAAGAAGAATATATCTTCATTCAAGACTCCAACAGGCTGCATGCAATATTTGAAAAAGGCTTTACAAGAGATGAAAATATTAGTGGTCTTAAGTCCCATGATTGGCACAAATTTTTAGAGTTCATCTTACCAAATGCCATAAAGGGTTTTTTGACAGATGACATTAGAAGAAAACTCTACAAAATTAGTGAGTTGGTACACTGGATCAATTCAAAAGAGATAAGAGAAGAAAATATCGATGCAGCATGCTTAAATGCTATTGAAGCAGTGTGCATGGTGGAGAAGTACTTTCCAACAAACATTCTTACCATCCAAAATGCATGTACTTATGCATGTGGTCGATGAAGTTGCAGTTGTTGCGGTGATCCGTAGCAGGTGGATGTTCTTCTTGGAGAGATTTATGAAGACTTTAAAGGGGTTTGTTCGTCAAAGGGCTCACCTCGAGGGTAGAATGTCCAAAGGATGGCTTGTACAAGAGTCTCTTGTCCTCATCAATGAATTTTTTGTCTCAATTGATCCAGAGATGCCCTGAATGTGGACTACTGAGGTCAACGTCAAGGTGACAGGGGACGAGCCGCAGGGACAAGGCATCGTTAGGAATATTTTGCCTTCTCAACTCAGACATCATGAAAAAGTGTCTAGAGAGGTACGAAGGGGAAAAGCAACCATGCTTGTCAGATCGCCTTCAATTCAAGCATAACCGTGCCACTAGAAACCTTCCTTTTCCTGATCATCTTCAAAAACTGCCTGACTTTCCAATTGGGTGGTGGTTAGATGCGACACTCTCAGAGGAAAAGAGGAATGGAGTGTTGATTACTAAAGAGGAAGAGAAAATGTCAAGGGGTTGTGATTGGCATGCATATTTCACAACTTCCTTTTTGAGCTCCACATGAAGATTAGTTTGCTTTCATAACTTTTAATATGTTTCAATTTTGTGGCTGCAGTATCATAAATATGGAGCTTTGTGGTCGCATGGGAAACACTTCAGAGTTCAACGGATTAAGGAACAAAGGGTCACTTTCGATAGTGGTGTTAGGGCAAGCTTCATCCAAGAAAGTAGGAGTAGTGCCAAGGATGAGAATACAGAGACTAGCCAGCTTGAATACTTTCGCTACATCCAAGACATCTTGAAGATTAGCTTTAGAAAGTTTGATATGTTTATCTTTGATGTCAAGTGGTTCAAAGTTATTACCAGCGGCCCTAATGCAACTGTGCATAAAGACAAGAGTGGATTGACTCCAGTGAACTCTAGGCGGGTGTGGACAGATGCCAAGATACGTTCACACTTCTATAGCATTATGAACAAGTCGTGTTCATACACGATCCACTATGGACAAAAAATGATGAGAATGATCTGTCTAAACCCTGCTGGCTCTATGTCGTTCAAGTTGTTCCACGTAGCAAGCAAGTGTGTGAAGGATTGGACGTTGAGGTCAAAGAGATGATTCATGAACAAAGTGCAGGACCCACTCCAACTTTAAGTTTATATTTTGAGGTGGATGTCAGCAGTGAGCAATTGTCTAAACCTAGAGATGAGGTGTCAAACACTGAAGCTGATGCAAAGAGCGACAAAGAAGTAGAGTTTGATGACAAAGATGCAGAAGTACAGATTGAGATAGACATCTTTGGTGCATTTGATCTCATAGAGGATGAGAGATTAACTAATGATTCTTGCTAGGAACTCTTTTGTAAAACTCTTTTTATTAGTCTACAATACACTTTAGATGTTGTCATTTGTGTACCAGTTTCATTGATTTGTTATTTGTATTGATTAAGCATTTCTTCTATGAGCTAACGTATTTTGTGGGTGTTGTTTGTGTATGATTACCCATGGAAGATGACGATGAGCCATACTCTCCTAGTTTTAGTTTTCCTATCACTCCGATCGACATGTCACCCGAGAAGATGGGATCATGTTTGTCTCAGTTCACACCAGAGAAAATCACAATGGCACAACACCTTTGGACAGCAGGTCCCTCTAGACCTACTACGACCGACCTTACGCCTGAGACTAGTGTGGTCCCTACACCAAACGGCCCCACACCTCAGTCTAGTGTGCCCCCTATATCTACGACTCGTGTGCCCCCTAGACCGACGGGTGGTTCATCCTTGAGATGAGGTAGGCATCATTCAGGAGGCGGTGGTTGTTGTGGTAGCGGTTCTACCGATACGTCCACACCATCGAGAGAGCATCCACCACTCTCTCTAGTAGATAGTTCACCAATTGGCACACCACATACACCTTATAGATCGCACAAGCATGATCCTAGAAAGGTGTACAAGAGTAGGATGGGGCTGTTGTGGCAGATAGGGTCGGAAAGTCCATCCTGTTAGGAAATAAGACGTAGCTAAATAGATAATTGAGTAGATTACTTAATGGAGAGAGACAGATTTATATACACGAGATTATAGAGTAGAGAGAGACAGAGAGAGAGAGAGTACACACGATATACGTGGTTCACCCAATGTGGGCTACGTCCACGGGAAAGCAGCCACTCAATGGCTTTAGTACTTCAAAACAAGAAGTAGCATTTAAAGTTGCCCCTGATTCTTGTCCGTGAAAATTTTGGTTTCCGGTGAGTGATTTTCCTTCACGCACGATGGCTTCTCCTCATAATGGGGGCCTTACAAATGTGCGCTTTTACCACAGAAAATTACAAGGGTAAATCAGGCTCCATACTTAACAATCTCCCACTTGGAGACTGATCTCCAAACCAAACCTGTGACTTATTTCCATTCTGGCTTCTTATCCTTGAATGCCGATTGAAGATGAGCAAAAGCTCAACTTCTCCTTGTTGACCACCTTTGTAAACATGTCTGCAGGATTTTCACTTGTATGCACCTTTCCTAGCTTTAGTTGTCTCTCTTCCAAAAGAGTGCGTATGAAGTGATATCTCACCTCAATGTGCTTTGTCCTTGAATGAAAGGCTGAGTTCTTCGCAAGATGGATAGCGCTTTGGCTATCACTGTACAAGACACAATTGTCTTGTTTGAATACAAGCTCTTCTAAAAATCTGTGAAGCCACAGAATTTCTTTGCTTGCCTCCGTCATTGCTACATACTCTGCTTCCGTGATAGAAAGTGAAACCACTTTCTGCAGCTTTGAAGCCCAGCTTACTACTGTGCCTCCAACCATGAACACATAGCCAGTAGTGCTCCTTCGAGTATCTTTGTCACCTGCCATATCTGCATCAGCATACCCTTCTAGAAAAATATCAGTTCCTCCAAAATACAAAGCATTTGTTGTTGTCCCTTTTAGATACCTAAGTATCCACTTCACAGCTTGCCAATGCTCTTTACCTGGGTTGTCCATGAACTTGCTCACAACTCCCACTACATGTGCAATGTCTGGCCTTGTCCAGACCATAGCATACATTAGAGAACCTACCGCTGCAGCATATGGAACTTTAGACATATAGGCTATCTCCTCTTGTGTCTTTGGACACATATCCTTCGTTAGTTTAAAATGACCAGCCAAAGGTGTAGAAACTGGTTTTGCATTTTGCATTGCAAACCTTTCTAGTACCTTCTTGATGTAATCTTCTTGAGATAGCTTTATTTTCTTCTTCGTCCTGTCCCTTGATATTTTCATACCAAGTATCCTCTTTGCAGCACCTAAATCTTTCATTGAAAAAGATTTGGACAGCTCCTCTTTTAGGTCTTTGATGTCCTGCATGTTAGCACTTGCAATCAACATGTCATCAACATACAACATTAGGATGATGAATTTCCCATCTCCCAAATTCTCCGTGTAGACGCAGTGATCCGAGTTGCATCTTGTGAATCCATGATCCAACATCCATCGATCAAACTTCAAGTACCATTTGTCTTGATGCTTGCTTTAAACCATACAAGCTCTTCTTTAATCTGCAAACCATTTTCTCCTTACCTTTTACTTCATACCCCTTTGGTTGAAGCATGTAGATTTCCTCCTCTAAGTCACCGTGAGGGAATGCCGTATTTACATCCATTTGCTCGAGATTTAGATCATGAACAGCCACAAGGCTTAAGACAAGCCTAATTGAGTTCATTTTTACAACAGGAGAAAATATTTCATTGAAGTCAATACCTTTCTGTTGAGAAAAACCTTTTACCACAAGCCTAGACTTGTACCTTTTCTTCCCACCTTCTTCTTCCTTTAGCTTGTACACCCATTTGTTTTGAAGTGCCCGCTTACCTTTAGGCAACTCAACCAACTCCCATGTTTGGTTGCGATGTAGTGAGTCCATCTCCACTTGCATGCTCTTCGTCCATTCTTCTTTGGATTCATGTTGGATAGCTTCTTCATATGATTCCGGCTCTCCAGAATCTGAGATCAAGAGATGGTTGAAGGAAGGAACAAACCTTTTTGGAGGTCTACTTGCTCTTGTAGATCTTCAGGGAATAGGTTGAGGCTCCTCATTTGGTTGACGTTGTTGCACATTGTCACCGTTTGCAGTCCTTGAGTCTTCACCGTCCTCAAGCTCCATGTACTCATCACCTGTTTCTTTTGTTTGTTTTCTTTCCAAGTAATCTTTGTACATATTTTGTTCATTAAAAATTACATCCCTACTCCTTAAGATTTTACCATCTTCACGATTCCATAGGCGATACCCAAAGTCTCCTTCTCCATAGCCAATGAAGAAACACTTTTTGGACTTTGCATCTAACTTTGATCTTAGGCTTCTATCTATGTGCATGAAAGCCTCACACCCAAACACTTTGAGAAATGCATAATTCACCGGTTTACCTGTCCATGCCTCTTCTAGAACTTCCCCATCCAATGCCGTTGAGGGTGACCGATTGATTAAGTACACAGACGTACTTACAGCTTCCGCCCAAAGCTCAAGCGGTAGGCGTGCATGTAGCCGCATGCTTCGTGCTCGTTCCATGATTGTCCTGTTCATCCTTTCCGAGATCCCATTTTGTTGAGGTGTCCTTGGGGTTGTCCTTTGCCTCCGAATGCCATTGCTAGCACAAAAGCTTTCAAAAGCTTGGCTGCAATATTCGCCTCCATTGTCAGATCTGAGGCATTTAACCTTGGTACCTGTTTCATTCTCCACAAAGGCTTTCCACCTTTGAAATATGGAAAATACATCGGATTTATTCTTCATGACATAAACCCATGTTTTTCTAGTCGCATTGTCTATGAATGTTACATAGTACAATGAGCCACCAAGTGATGGTGTACTTGCAGGACCCCAAACATCAGAATGAGCCAACTCAAGTTTTTTATTTTTTCTTTCATTTCCTGATTTTTGAAATTTTACCCTCTTTTGTTTACCATAAACACAATCTTCACAGAACTCTAAGTCCACTTCTTTCAAACCTGGTAGACGCTTCTTTGTTTGAAGGATTTGCATTCCTTTGGCACTCATATGCCCAAGTCGGTAGTGCCACACTGCACTCTCAACTTCTGTAGTTGCTGCACAAGCTGAAGGTTGCATGCTAGCAGTACACAAGTAAAGTGTACTGACTTTTTCACCCTTGGCAATCACCAAAGATCCCTTTGAGATCTTCCACCGTTTGTTTCCGAATGCAATGTTGTGACCTTCATCGTCCAATTGTCCTGTAGAGATCAATTTTTTGCGAAGAGAAGGAACATGCCTAACATCTTTAAGCTTCCATTCATTTTCGTTAGCAGTTTTGACAGAAACTGTACCTTTGCCGACAATCTCACAAGCTTCATCATCTCCCAAGTATACATACCCAAAATTACCTTTGGTGTAGTCTTGGAAATGTTGCTTGTGTGGTGTCGCATGGAATGAAGCCCCGGAATCTACTATCCAGGAATTAGACACATTGTCTAATGAGAGAATTAGAGCATCTTGCTCTACTTTACCTGCCACATTGGCCTCCGATGTTGGCTTGTTGTCTTGAGACTCTGTCTCCTTCTTCTTCTTGGACCAGCAATCCTTCTTGACGTGGCCCTTCTTGCCGCAGTTCCAACATTCAAGAACTGACTTTGTGCGTGACTTGCTCCGCCTTGAGCGATCACGACCCTTTTGGTTTTTGAACCTCTCCTTAGGCCTTCCTCTTGTTTCCACTGATAGTGCAGCACTTGATGATTCTCTTGTGCTTCTCCTTCGCATTTCCTCGCTTAGGAGAACACCCACAACATCATCAAACTTAAGAGTACTTGTGCGAGAGATAGAGTTACTTACAGCCATCACAAGGCTGTCCCAACTATCCGGTAGAGATGATAGTATAAGGAGAGCTCGCACTTCATCATCGAAATTGATTTTCACTGATCGAAGTTGACTTATGTTTGTGTTAAAGTCATTTAGGTGTTCTGCAACTGAACCATTCTCTGCCATCTTTAGATTGAACAAGCGCTTCATAAGAAATACCTTATTGGATGCCGATGGTTTCTCGTAGAAGTCGTCAAGTGACTTCATCAAGTCCTCCGTGGTCTTCATCTCTGAAACATTGAAGGCCACCGTTGACGCCAAGCTTAACCGGATTGTTCCCAGTGCCTTTCGATCAAGGACAATCCATGCTTCATCTGCCATTGTTGCGGGCTTCTTCGCAAGACCGCCTAGTGGCAAATAGAGGTCCTTCTGGTAGAGATAATCTTCAATCTGCATCTTCCAATGTTGGTAGTTTTTGCCGTTGAACTTCTCAATCTTGAGCTTCCCTTCCTCTGCCATAACTCCCACTCAATTCAAGGAATCCTTTCCTTGAGATAATTTAGCTATGAGCAAACCTTGCTCTGATACCAGTTGTTAGGAAATAAGATGTAGCTAAATAGATAATTGAGTAGAGAGAGAGAGAGAGAGAGAGAGTACACACGATTTATATACACGAGATTATAGAGTAGAGAGAGAGAGAGAGAGAGAGAGAGAGAGTACACACGATATACGTGGTTCACCCAATGTGGGCTACGTCCACGGGAAAGCAACCACTCAATGGCTTTAGTACTTCAAAACAAGAAGTAGTTTACAAAGGGATTATACCCTTAATGGAGCTCCCGCCTTGCTTCACTCTCACCACCTCACACTCACCTTGTTGCATCAACTTCACACTATGAAATGTGTGTAGAAATGGTCTCCTTTTATAGGCCAAAAGGGCTGCCCTCTCTTATGAGAGACAGCCATGTGTAGCCGCCCTTGTGCGAATAAGTCCAAATCGGACCCTCCAATCCGCCCATGTGTGGCCGCCCTTGAGAAGACAAGTCCGCTTTTGAATTCGGCCACCGGCCACCGGCCATTGACTTCCGACCACCGGCCACCGGCCAACCGACCGGTTGTTTTCCGACCACTTTCCGGCCGCCGTCTGGCCATAATATTCCGGTGAAAAAAAAAGTCTCAGGGGCCTCCGTCCCCGAGGCCTTTAAAGTTGCCCCTGATTCTTGTCCGTGAAAATTTTGGTTTCCGGTGAGTGATTTTCCTTCAAGCACGATGGCTTCTCCTCATAATGGGGGCCTTACAAATGTGCGCTTTTACCACAGAAAATTACAAGGGTAAATCAGGCTCCATACTTAACACATCTGACTGAGGATTTGACAGCTCTATACAATTCAATTTGGCCACTCTGTGATGGATTTTTGGGATAACCTCGATCTTGAAAGAAAGAATTACATCGTCAAGGCCATTCAGAGAGAGTACAGGCCGACAGAGGGGTACGATCCAGTCTCGAACTCCTGGATTTTGAGTGTGGCGAAGTCCACAATGTCATAGCGTCGATCAGAGGAAAGAGATAGGTACAATGACGGTAGTCCCAAGTGGGCATGGTTGGATGCAAAGGATTGGGTTAGGACTGCACGAGAGACACAAGAAAATCCTCAGAGATTCTAGCAACAGAGAGATGCAGCCAGAGCACGTTTGGAGTCTGCTGGAGTGTCACATCTTGGGAGTGGAGGCTACGACACGCTTTGACATGAGTCTGTAAGTATTATATGTATGCTTTAAATTATTGATAATATATATGTTATCTGAAGATTTATCTAATGATCAAACCATAATTTTGCAGGAAGTTGCCATGAAGTGCCTTCTGACACGCCGAGAGGAGAAGTATGGGTACAAGCATGGACTTGTGGCCCTTTTGACCCAGCTGCAGGAGGAGGGAGAGGACGTCGACTGGGAGGAATTACCATGAGGGTCTTCTCACTCAGTGATTGTTTGCATATGTACAATTGTGTAGTGCTTATGTTTGTGATTTATGCTTATGTTTATGATATGGCACAAATATTATGGTTAAGGTTTGACAGTCAACTTAAGGTTATGGTTTTGCTATGATGGTATGGAAATCATGTGATGGTTATGGTTATGGTTATGTTTGTGCAATGATGGTATGGAAATCATGTGATGGTTATGGTTTTGCTATGATGGTATAACAATCATGTGATGATTATGGTTATGGTTATAGTTGTGCAATGATGGTATGGTTGTTATGGTTATGGTATGACAAGTAAGTTATGATAATGAATATGGTATGGAAAACAAGTTATGTTTATGGTTTTACAGTTTTTGACTCATGTTTAATTATGGTTATAAAATTTTTATGCCGTTATGCCATGATTAAGCTTTTGATTTTGTGGTTATCTTATTCTTACAGTTTTGCTCATTGCCATACACTTGCTTTTTAGTGTCAGCTTGTAGGTGAAGTGCAGTTGCTTGTGCACTCTTCCTTTGGGTAGAGAGGGCTATTTTCTTTTTCTGCAATACATGCAGCATCAGTTCCCAGCCCTCTCTGCCCAAAAACATTTTTCAGGTTTGGTTGTCGGTACAGAATACGGTATGAGCGTCGGTACAGACTTCTAAAACAGCATCGGGATATGCTATAGAAATACCGATGCTTATTTCATAGTACATTCTGACATTTATTTCAAAGCTTGTTCCGACGTTATGTATAGCGATTGTCATTCCGATGTTACAAAACCGATATCTCTTCCGAGGCCTACTTCAACGCTTTTTAGTTTTAAAATTAACTTTATTTCATCGGTACCAGCGCCGATTTTTGCACGACATGTTGTAGTGTAGGTTGTGCTGCATGCACTTTATAGGTGTCGTAATCCACTCCCACAACATTTGCACCATTGTCGAGGACATAAGGACTTGAGTAGGTAATCCTACTAATATGCGTGTGCTGGTTGCTTGCTTTAGTTTAGGCTAAAAAAAGCATTTTTCTTAAGTGGATCCGAAAGAGGTTATTCCGAGATCAAGTGGATAGCCAAGAAGTGTGTGTCTTGCTGTGGGTGTGCAATTAGGTAGATTTAGTTAGGCTTTGTAGTATTAGTAGTAGATTAGAGTAGCTGTTGGTGGGCAAGTGATTAGTGAGGTGATAAAAGTGTTTGCTAATCCGCGTGTGGCATTGAAGCGTTTTTTTACTCATAAATGCAAAACCCCATATGATTGGCAGCAATAGCTTTAGGTAAGTGATCTGATTATGATCTAGACATATTCATCCCTTATTTATGCTAAGTGCTTGTTTGCATTTAGAATCATTGAAAAGTCTGCTTTTGAGGAAAAAATGCAATAAACAAGCTTTTGTTGACATTTTTGCATGGCTGATTGGTGTTGAGCATATAAGAAGGCATGTGCAAGAGTTATGTATACAAAAATTGAAATTTTGTAAACTTGGACATTATACGTGTATGATATCTCAAAGAGGCATTTAGAGACAAAATTTCACAAATCTGACTGCACGAGAGTGTCTAGAAGGGGTGTTTTTCCCAAAGTGAACACTGAGACTAGAGTTTTCACCAACTCTTGACACACAAAAGGCAAAAGACGGCGTGTCTCAAACGAAAAATAAACTTGTGAACTTGAGCACATTTTTGCATGAAGATTGGTAGAAGTGCTTGAAAACTATTGCTAGAGACTTGGGATGCTTGTGAATGCATTCTGTCTCAAAATTCATCAATAGACATCATACGCGTATGATGTCTTTGGGGTGATTCTTGTAGCAATTTTGAAGTTTTGACATTTAACCCATCTTCTGCATGTTTTGTTGAGCACATACACCAAATTTCACTTTATTTTGGTTTATAGATTGAGAGTTAAGGGGATTTTACTCTTTCACTGGATTTCCTTGTCAAAAGTAATGATTTTGTGCATTTTTGAGTTCTATAGTTTGTTGTGAGCACAAATTCTTGTTGTACACACCAAGTGGCACCTCTAGTAGAAACAGGACTGAATTTTGACCACCTAGACATCATACACATATGATGTCTAAAAGGCCAGATCTGAGGTCAAAAGTTACAACTCAGTGCACACTTGTGATCTATAGCATTTAAGAAGCATATAGGCCAAATGTCATCAAATTTGAAGCATTTTTGGGCTTGCAAAGACCACAGACGGATCTAGGCAAAGGGATCAGCTAAAAGTGATCATAACTTGCACAAAAAGTTATCAAATTCAATTGTAAAAGTTGTTGTGAGTTGTGAGTGTAGTGAGGAACCTCTGGAGTGAATTTCACTTCAAACCGACCAGTTAGACATCAAATGCGTATGATATCTAAAGGGCACTTTTAAGGACCAAAATTGAAATATGAGCTTACCAAGGTGTTTAGCAGAATAAAACAAGCTTACATACCAAATTTGTGCCAATTTTGAGCACATAAACATCAAATGCGTATGATGTCTCAAGGCCAGATCTGACATTCCAATTGCACTTTTGACCACATAGAGGGTTGGGAAAGGATATGTTAATCTTGCTTGCAAAATTTCAACTCATTTGGACACATACTGTTGCATTTAAGGATATTTTTGCAGATACAAGAAGGTAAAGGTGAAATAGTGGTGATTTTGAGCAATTTTGACATCAAAATTTGTTGTAATCACATATTCTTGTTGTTTGCATCAAGGAGTACCTTGGGTAGAAATATAAGTGAATTTTGAGCCAAAAAACATCATACATGTATGATGTCTTAGAGGCTAGATTTGGATCAAATCAGACATTTGAGTATACCCTAGTGTCCTAGAGCATAAAAGAAGACCCTAGTCAAAATTTCATTGCATTTGGAGCTCATTTGGGCTAAAAAATGCCAAAAGATAGAAATTGGGCAAGGTTCTACTTATAGTGACCATAACTTTCACAAAAAGTGTTCAAATTGAAATTTGAAAGTTGTTGAGAGTTGCTTCAGTGATAAGAAGCCAGTGGGACAAAACTCATTTTATTTTTCCACAAAAGACATCATATGCGTATGATCTCTCAAGTGCTAAATTAGAAGTCAAAACTTACATTTGAGCTCACAAAAGTGTTTTCCATCACAAAATAGGCCTAGAGACCAAGTTTCATTCAATTTGGATAACTTTTGGCTTAGTAAACCTTCCCGGAAAGTTATAGGCAACAAATAGAAACAGGACTGTAGACCTATCTAAAAGTGTGACAATCACAAACTGAGACTTGGAGTGGTTAGAGTACATCAAGAAGAGTCTATAATTGGAGTTTGGAGCAATTCTGAGTCAGGAGACATCATACGTTGTCGTGATATGGCATGTATATAGTGGGAACGAATGTTAGGAGATTTATTTTATGATTTTTTTATACATAACTATATTTATCATAATGTACATATGCATATCTAAGTATAATAATAAGATTTCTATTTCATCCTATTATTTATCTCAAGGGTAACATATTCTTACTTTACCGTTAGAAAGTACTGTGGAAAAAAGCATCAATAGCTTTGCCTCTTTAACGTGGGGCAAAAAAAATTGGTTCTTTCTTTCTACTATATCATTATCATTTCACATCTTAGCTAGATCCTATATTTAGGGTAACTTCCAATATATATATATATTCTATGTATTTTTCATATATTTATTTTTAATAGCTACTAGGAAGAAATCAAATCCTAGTGTGACACTAGCTTGCATGGTTTTCAAAGATGCACTCATTTTAATGCATTATTACGAGGATGATTACAAACCTTTGTCAAGCAACAATGTCATGCTTTCATATTGCATGAGGTGTCCGTTGGAATCAAGTGGAAGTTTAAGCTAAGGGGACCACAAAAGGACTTTTGCTGTCAAAAAGATATCCTATTTTGGTGATTTTTTTATACAAGGTTTCAATCCGAATTGGAAAATGTATGTAAAATAGAGATCGTAGATTATGAGCTGATTTTTTTCTCTCTATTTTTACTTTTTTTATTTGGAGACATGGTTGAGTAGCTATGATCAAAATGGTGGACCCCAGTCTGTAGGGACAACTCATTTCAAGCTTTGTCAGTCCTGTTCACACTGACTCTTTTCTTTCTTGTGTACCCCTTGGGGGTTCCCTTCACCTATAAAAGGGGACCTCTTCTTCCTTGAAAACCATTCATTGGAGAGGGAGTGGATTAATGTCTATATGTACTTAGCCATAAACATAAGCCTAAGCCTACACTTTCTCGTAGAGAAAGGCTAGCCAATCTTGTAAGCTATCCTTGGAAGATCAACTATAATCAAAGAAGGACTTCAACTTGGTGCATCAATCAAGGCTTCAAGTCTTTCCTCTTCTTCTCTCTCCATCAAAATGGTGAATAACTCTCAAATGCTTTTTCAAGTAAAATGTGTTGTACTTTGATATTTTGTTGGTTTCTTGTTGTTTTCTTTTGCATCTCTAATCCAACATATATTTCTAATGTAATGAAAATGGCTTATGATTAACACAAAATTAAGAGAATTAAAGTGCGCATTTTTGTGAGATCACTTTGAGAACATAGAGGGTGAACTTAATTGATGGTAGCAACATACACATAGTACTTAATTAACTTGGCATTTGTAAGAGAGAGAGTATTAGAGAACATGACAATAGTTGAGGATAGGACTTACTTGGAGCCAGTCCCCCCTCCAAAAGGCATTTGTATTATAGATTCTCCCATCAAGAGAGACTTTTTAAAATACAATTTTTGTGTTCCTTGTGACCTTGGTGATGCAATGAAGATGGAAAGCTTCATGCATCACGAGCTTAACATAAACTTTGCAAAAAGCATTAACTATCCCAAGCCTCAGTGCCAAGGCCTCAAACACCTTCGAAGGTGGAGAGAGCTAGCGGGGAATGAGGGTAGGGAAGAGGAAGAAGAAACATTCCATAGGAGAAAGAAATAGTTCCTCACTATCATCACTCTTCTTGCTTAGCATAGCAAAATAGCATAGTAATGAAGATGAAGAAGATGGCAAGCTTAAGCATTGAAGCATGGCTCTTGGTTGGATGTGCATTCCATAGCCAAAAGTGTTGGTGTAGGCTCTCCACTTCTCAACAAGCTTGGAGAAGGAGATGGAGCTCTTGCCTTTGCACTCCACACAATGAGAGAATATGTGTGTGTGTGTGGGAGAGTATACCTCCCTCTCATGCTTGGTCCACACCTCCCTTTCTCTCTCTCTTTTGTATTACTTTATTACTTCATTTGGACATGTGTCCTCTTTTTCCTCTTTGAAAGAAAGAACTTAATTATTTATTTTTATGTATCTAAATTCTCATTGGACCCCTTTAAAACCTATCCAATAGCACATCATGAGGGTCACATGTGAGGATCAATTGAACATGTGTCTTTTATGCTTATTAAGTCATTTGATTGAATTGAATACTTTAAAAGACTTAGTCAATCAAGAAAGCATGTGTCTTTTATGCTTCTTAAGTCATTTGTTTTGAATTGAATACTTCAAACCTTAGTCAATCAAGTATGGAAACGTTCATGCCTCTTGAGAATTGATCTTTGAATTTAATATTTCAAAAATCTTCGTCATTGAAGCATAAAAATCACCTCAAGCTTTGACTAAGTTTCCCAGAACTGCTTTAAGCATCTTAGCACCTCATGCTTGGGTAGTATTTCCACCTCCAGGTTAGCCCTAGCTTGCGTAAGGTCAAGGGACTTCTTAACACTAACTTTTGGAGTTCTTTAATGAAGCTAACCCTAAGGTCTTTTAGGCTCCATTGAATGCACGTTGCTCTTTGATAGACTACCTCCGTTTGGACCCTTTTTGAGATGTAACCATCTTTCCTCTTGGTCCCTTGCTGAGGTTAGAAGCACTTATTGCACATTGCTCTTTGGTTGACTGTCTCCTTTTGGACCCCTATTGAGATGCAACCATTTCTCCTTTTGGTCCCTTGTTGAGATAGTTCTAGAAGCACATATATATATCCTAACTCTTGTTCCCCTTTTATCTTCCCACATTAAGTGATCAATTTAATATGAGAAAATCATTTGGTAAAGTTATATATTATATTTTGTGACATCACCTCTCTCTTGAAATCATAGTTGTCCTCGACTATGAAGTAGAGAAGATAAAGCCTAGTCATTAGTCCATGTTTCTTAGCGGGTAGAGAATCCCTTTTTACCCTACAACATCATTCCAGAATGGATGACTTATCCATTTCGTGCTTGGGAGACTTAGCTAACGCAAGCATGTCTGTTCTTTAGTCAATATCATACTTCCAAAATAGAGTGACAAGTTCTACTTGGTGTTTGGGAGACATCGTCACCACAAACATGATCCTAAGCATATATACTTCTTAAATTTTCTGCACAATAGAAGAAAGAGAATGAGTCTCATAAGAAAAAAACATTGTTCATTTAAAAGGCATTTTCATTTGCTTACTCTAGTGTAGCATTATAAGCATTGACAAGGTTCATATTATCCTTAAGCTTGGTTCTTTGTATTCATCTAGCATCTTTAAAATGATAATTCTTAAACTTAAGAAGGAATCATTGGATAACATTACCATTTCTTCGTATCTTGTCTTCGTGGAGCCAGCGTCGAAAAGGGCATGCACACTGTCGTCGAAACAAGTGCCGGAACATGCGTCGGAAATTTAAAAATCAAATTTTTAAAAAACTTTAGCTCCCCCAATACATACATACACATGTATCAACGCCCGCCACAGTGACGACGCACTACAACAAAAACAGGTGTTATCGACGCATATATCGACACGGCCCGTCGCTATGCGCGTCGCTATATCCGTCGTTATGAAACCAGTCGCTATTAGCGACGCGCATAGCGACGCATATAGCGACGAACATAGTAGAAAAAAAATTTTATTGGACAGAGGGCAGGTAGCCTGGCCTATGCCCAGTTAAAAGATAGACACAGCCACAGCCAGACTTCCTGCCCTCTGCCCAAGAAAGCGAGCAGCACCAAAATATCAACCATGCTCCCACGCGCAGAAATTTTGGCAGAGTTCCCTTTGTTTTTACATAAACTTTTCAAAAAAAACCATATCATGTATACGCCTCCTACATGCTATCCATGTAGGATCTCACATGAGATTTAACGCCAATGAAAGACAACCGTACGAACTAAAAAGCATAGCCATAACTTAAAAGCATAACCATAACGAACCATAACCATAACTTAAAAGCATAACCATAACTTAAAAGCATAACCATAACTTAAAACCATAACCGGCTATAACCACTTTGATCAAAACCATAATGCAGATAACCATAACCATAACAATGACAATAATCATAACCATAAGGGAAACAATAACTGTCTGAACACTAACTGTTTGTACAAAAAAGAGACACAGAAGCGTGTCTGTGTCTCACAAAGCATATAGATGAAATCTGGTCCACTAATGACTAGGCGTCGCAACCTGTACATAGGACAACTCACAAAATAAGTATTGATATTACTTCACATATATTGACTTAATTAAATCAACTCACACATATTAACGTCTCACCTCAAGCGATCAGCGAGACTGTAAGGCCTCCCAGTCTACAGACTCTCCTGAAGCTTCAAGATCATTCGGTACTTCATAGATACCTCTGTGATATCCATCTGACTCCTCCTCGCGTGATGGAGCTCGATGCATCGCAAGATTTTGCGTTTATACAGAAATCAAAGTAATAAGAATACATGATTCATCGCGTTTTAAAAAACTCCATAGTTAAGATTGGATTAGAAACTCACAAACTCATAGCGAAAGGTGTCGAAGCCTCCGCTGCCAAGATGAGATGTCCCCCTAGTCATCTGTCATACCTGCGCGGCCTCACGCTACTGTTTGAACCGTGTGGCCGCTGTCCGCTCATCCTCCCTGATCTGCAGCCACGTCTCGTGTGGGATGCCCCAAGGCTTCGATGCGAGCCGGTCCTGAAAGCCTTCCGAGCTGCATCTTGTCAATGTTTGATGGTGTCCCGTGCAACACCCTTGATCCACCGCGTTGAAACAAAGGAAGAACTCGGAGCAGGCTGGTACTCTCTCAGGATGGTCTCCACTATGTAAGTGACTTTTTCCTTAGCTGATTCCAAGCTGATTCCAAGACGTCAGAATGCTGATTCCAAGACGTCAGAATGCTGGTCGAAAACTGCAGCTCCACGAGCTGGCAAATCCGTTGTCGCAGCTGAGTGCCGACTCTATCCATGTCAACAGAACCATCTCCCCGTACAGTATAGAGCTTGGAGGCACTAGGATCGTGTGCCCCCCAAGGTGTCTGAGGTGTGCCAAGAGGTGTGTCGAGAGGTGTGCCTGGGTAAGAAGGGGGTCGTGAGCGAGGAGGGGTCGAAGCATCTGTGGACCCTCCTCCACAGCAACCACCACCTCCACCTGACGATCGCCGAGATCGGCGAGTGCGCCTGTGCTGCAGAGATGAGGATGTACCCGCCTCTGTCCCACCCCTAGATGTCGAAGCGGCCGTGATGGGAGAAGAAGGCATCGTACCCATAGGCGTCTTGAACCCCGTAGGCGTCCCCCCCCTAGGCGTCAGTCCCTCAGGTGTGAATCCCAGAGGCGTAGTACCCATGCCTCTGGCTACCTAGTACTGAGAAGCCTCTACCATCTGAGTAGGCGTCATCCGTGTAACGAAGCCCATGAATGCATCTGCACTCATGGAAGCGGGATCTGTAATCTCGTCTACCATACTAAATAAACCTGCACAAAGAAAGTAAAATAAAGCGTCAGAACACAGTTGTTTAAATTAACTTTAAGCTTAATTTTAAATCAAAGTCTTCACACAAACACTTACAGGCCTAGGCCTCGACGAGTGAGGCATCATCGATAAGATCTTGCACCATATCATCGTCTATCTCTAATTGCAAACATAACTCTGCCCCAACTCGTTCTGGCAGATTGTCTTCATCCATTGCATCTTCATCTACAAGTGTCAATTCTGGCTCGTCTGCGTCATCCCTCGTATATCTGTCAGCTTCCTCTGCCATACCTTTGTCCATCTCATCTAATGTCACAGTAGTATGGACGTCGTCTGACTGAATTTCCTCCAGGAGATCTTGCCCTTCAAATACTTGTTTATTTCTTGGAGCAACCTGAACCACAAACCACCATTGTCGCTGTGGAGGGTCCGGTACAAAGACCACTTGCTCGCAATGTTCGGGGAGAGCAAATGTGTCGCTCGCATCTGTCCAAGTCTTTGTAGAATCTATTTGCACAAGCTTGTTTCCATCTCTGCGTACCGTTGCATTGCAACCAGAAGTAATCACCTTGAACCACTTTACATCCAACAAAAACATCTCAAACCGCCTGAAGCTTACTTTCAGAATATATGACACCAGACCACAGTAATCCAGGTTGCTAGTGCTCTCATTCGTGTCTCTAGCACTGGCCCTGCTCTTTTGCATGAAACTAACCATTACCCCACTGTCAAACGTGTTTCTTCTGTTGTCAATTTGTTGTGTTCTGAAATGCTTTCCATGCGACCACAGTGCCATGTATGTATGATACTTCCAGTCACATCCAATATCCAGCTCTTCCTCTTCTAGAGATATGGGTTCTCCGATCTGTCGAGCTGCTCTCACTGTCTTGTCCAACCATGCCATTGTAGGGAATTCAGGTAGAGGAGCGAGATAGTCTGGCAAGGGTAAGCCTCTAGTCGTTCGACTTTGCTTGAAATCCTGTCGCTCTAGATTGCATCTCTCTTTCTCTTCTTCATACCTTTCAAGCCATTTTTGCATCGGCACTGAATTTAGTATACAGAACTTCATGATCTTTTCTCGCATGGACAGGTTCATTTTCTTCGGCACCCCTTGCCCTTGCGGCTCTTCTCCCACCAGTCTTGCATCCTCCTCATCGCTCCACAATCGAGGCATTTCTGGGTCAGAAACGGATAGAAATTCGGTCGTCAATACAAGAGACTCTTGCACCAGCCATCCTTCTGCCATGCTCCCATCTGGACGCGCTTTTTGGCGAACAAAACCCTTAAGTGTTTTCATGAACCGCTCTAGAAAGAACATCCAACGGCTGTGGACTGTACCCGCCACTGCAACCTCATCTACTACATGGACGAGCAAGTGCATTTGGATAGTTAGGCAGCCCCTCTGCACTTCCTTCGTTAAACACCCCTTGATCGCAATTGGAAGAATGAATTGTAAGAACTTATGCCAGTCGTGCGATTTCAACCCTGACAGTTGATCGTCACGGGTGAATGCTGTCTTGAGACATCGCATATATCCAGTTGGGGTCTTGAACTCTGAAATCACTCTTTTCACTTGTCGCTCTTCGTTTTTTAGCAATACCCATGGCTCTCTTGGAAGTTTTGTTTGACCAGCTGCATTGGTGAAAGGCCACAACTCTGGCATCTTTCCAACTGACTGCAAATCATCTCGTGAAGCTCGATTGTCTTTCATTCCCATGATTTTCTTCCAGAGGAGCTCTCCCACATTCTTGAATATCTGCATTGGATCCAGAAAATGGTTAATTAGTAGATCACCCCAGTACGGCAACGTATGGAGAATGGACAAACGTTTCATTCCTGGAACAGATTGTCCCTCATCTTGCTCCCATCAGCGACGCCACTCTTGTACATGCATAGGATTACATTCGACGCGACCAAGCTGGCCTTCGCGCAAGTGATGGCCATCTGGAAGATAACGGTGGTGGCCTTGATAAATTGTCTTTCGAAGAGAGGTAGAATATCTGACATCCAAAGACTGCCCGCAAATTGGACATGCATTGTATCCCGAAGTTGTTAGTCCTGCATATATCAAATCCTTAATCAAGCCAAGGCAAAGGGCTTGCGAATAGCGAGAATTTTGTAAATCAATAACCATTACCAGAAGCTTCTCCGTATCCTGGCCAATCATGCATAGTCCACATAAGAAGTCCATGGATCCTTGCATGCTGGTGTCCTACTGGTTCAACCGCATCTGCTATGTCGATCCCATGCCATAACTCCTCGAGCTCGTCAAGTAGTGGAGCTAGATAAACATCCATGTTTTTTCCCTTGAACTTACCAGTTACAATCAAGCTTAAAATTAAATGACCCTTCTTGATAGTGATAGCCGTTTTCTGGCTTTCCAAAATTGCCATAGTAAGCTACCTCACCCTATCAAATCACTCAAACATTTTGGTTATCCCTACCATTTCACTGTACATAGGCGTGCGTGAGTTAGGGAACTTTTCCTATGTTTTCTTAAAAATCCTCAATTAGCTAGTAACTGGGCTAGTTGAGCCAAAAAAATAATAATAATAATAATAATAATAAATATTATGGCCCATTTGTGTGTAAATATTTCTTTGTATATAGGGCCTAAATAAAAGGATTTTTCATAATTATTTTGATATTTATTTAAATATTTTTACCTGTGGTGTGTTATTTATGCTATGTACATTGACTCACCATTACCATATTTTTTCTTGCCATTTCGCATACTCTTTATTCCATATAAAAACAATTTCATGCAAAATTCTCTTATTTTTGGTGTAACTCCATCCCAACAAAAATCCAAAAAAAAAAAGTTCTATTTATGTGTATATATTTTTACTATTGTGATTTTTTTCTTCCTACATCTATTCTCTATTACTCTCATAAATTAGACCACCAAAACTATTCATCTTTTTATGGTAGACTTATAATGAAAGAGATTTATTTTGACCCCTTTATATTTTTTCCACCTATATTATTTATATTTGACATGTATATATTTTTTTTAGACCCCTCAATATTTGATTTTCTTAGTTGTACTATTCACTTATATCATGATCTCAACAATATCTTCAATTATAGACCTACCAAATAAGGTCAAGGGTATGTGGAAATACATGCATGCACCATGGGGAGCTCACTCTTGGAGGTATTCAAAAGAATCATCCAAAGAAGGACCTCACAAGGACCTTGTGCAGTGGAAAAAACAGTCGGTTTTTCTGAATTTTTAAAGATCACATGCTCCCCGAATTTGAAGAGGTGATACAAACAAAAGTTGTAGCTCGTGAGCTGAACTTTCACCTCAAATTTTTTCATATTTTTTTGAGCTACGAGCTGTGAGCTATGATTCTATTGATAGACCCCACTTTGCCCATGCTATGCAGCCACACTCCCTCTTCCACTTTATCATTTTCCTCTTTCACACACACTCCTCCCTCTCCTTCCCACTCCCAAACCCGCAACTCCCATGTCCTAATTCACCCTTTTCACCATTGCCACATCTCTCACACCTCCATAGCCTTCATCCTCCATTTCTACACCCTATGTGTCACCCTTTCTCTCTACATACATGTCCATATTACCATACTCTCTTCAGCTTTGTAAAGGACTTCAAAAGATCAGCAAAAATCCAAGGATAACCTCTGCAAATGAAGGCTTTTATCATGAATTTTTCAAGGTTTGAAGATAACATAGCTTCATCGACACGCGCTACTTCGCCATTCTGACTGCTTCTTCTTCTGGTGCTGTAAAGAGGTGAGTGTCAACTTCTCCAAAGCTTCAACCTCTCTTTACAAGCTCATCCCTTCTCTAACTTTTCTCATCATATATCTCACCATTTG
This sequence comes from Adiantum capillus-veneris, assembly GCF_014529385.1. Classification (NCBI taxonomy): domain Eukaryota; kingdom Viridiplantae; phylum Streptophyta; class Polypodiopsida; order Polypodiales; family Pteridaceae; genus Adiantum; species Adiantum capillus-veneris. Next base: position 48,618,374 of record NC_140954.1, read on the forward strand.
GTGAATGATTTTGTAAATATTCTTTAGCGATAATTACTAACTACTAACCACTAACCTCATTGTAAAATGCACCCTCTACTAGAGTAGGCACTCCCAAATTATTCACTCAATCCTCTCTCCTATCATCCTCAATAATTCTCTTCCCTTGAGCCCACATCCATGTGACTCAAAGGACAAGAGAGACCCACCCTCACTAAAATAAAAATAAAAATATGCATAATCTTTTATTCCTTCAAATAATCTTGATTAGGCCTAATCCAAATCGGGGCTTCTAAAACCTATAAATAGAGCCCTTCTCTCCCTTGTAAATTATCCCATGATCACACTACACCACACCATTCTCAACACATAACACACCACTCTTCGAGCCTAGTTGTGTAGAGTGTGTGCATTGTGAGTGCTCTATTTCATCACTACACATAGGTGCATGGAGAAGCTTGAAGTTAGTTATGCCATCTAGAGGAGTGGAGTGATACTATACTCTGCAATCACATTTGTAGTCTACTCTTGTCCATAAATAAGATTCATAGTTTTGGGTGAAATTGTATGCTGCAACTACGACTCTTCTCTCCAAATTGACTTGATAAGTTGTCTCATCAGGTGGTTGAAGGTATATTGTCCTTGAAGTTTGTTGTGCCATTTCATGCTTGGTGGTTTGAGGGCTTGTTGAATTGTTTGCCAAAACTTTCAATTGTAAGAGGGTGCTCGGTGAGAGGGCTCCCGTGACCCTAAGACAATTTGTGTATTGGCAACAAGGTCAAGTTTTGTGTTGTCTCTCTATTTCTCATTAAGATTTGTGTGCATCTAGTCTTTAAAGCTAAGACTGAGTTGCTCAAGTTGATTTGTGCTCTTTACCTCTCACTGGCGCGGTGAATGTTTGTGTTTGGCGTGTGTGGCTATCTTGCATTCCCCTCTCTTTGTGTGTTTGAGTACAAGGAGATATCACGCACGTCCTAGTTCGTATCTACAACTAGGTGGTGCCCCTTTTCTTGTTTGGTTTCTGGCTGTGGGTTGTTGTTGTCTCTGATTGTGCTTGCCCCAGCCCCAATTTAGCAGCACGGGAGCCTTGAAGGGTGTTTAGAGGCCGCTCTTCTTGTTGCCCGCCCCGGACCGCCTCAATAGCAAGCCACGGCGGGAGGCTTTAATTGATAAGGCACACAGGCCAAGTGCTCCATGACGAGCTTCTCAAGCCAAATGGATTGAGTCCATCCATTGCCATGTCCAAACGCAAATTGCGTGGTTCACTCTTAAAATGTGGCCAGGTATCTTCAATGTGCCTCCAAGTCTTCGAATCAGCGGGCACCCTAAATGTTGCGTCAGTGGATCTATTCGTAGGATGCCACCGCATCAACTTTGCAATGGAACCACAACGAAACATGCTTTTTATCTTAGGAATAATAGGGAAATGCCGCAACACTTTAGCTGGCATTGTCTTGCCAACTGCATCTTGTTTGTATCGCATTGCTCCGCACTTAGGATACGACAAACAATTTGCGAATTCATTGCGAAAAAGAAGCAATCATTTGGACATGCATGAATCTTGTTGTAGTCCAAGCCAACTGAGGTCAGAAGTTGCTTTGTGTCTGGCCTAGAGGGGGGCATTTCATTGCCATTTGGGAGAAGTTGCTCCCGCAATAACCTGTTTAAGCCACATTAAATTAAAAAGCTCTCCGAGCACATCACCGTTGCAATCGAAAAATCTATTTTGTAAATTACGTACCTAAAGAAAGCACTGACGCTTGCATCTGAACACCCGTACACTGACTGAAGATTCAAAAACGCCAGACAAGTACGAAGCACAGATATTTTGGCGCCTTCATAGATTGGTTGACGTGCCAACTTCCTCAACATGTCTTCAGGAGATAGGCGCACGGCTTCTGGTGCTGCTTCGTTCGTGTTCTCCTCGCTTGTCTGGAAGAAGGCATCCAGCATCTCCTCCATGCCGTCGTCTTCTGTTCGTAAGCCCTTTTCTACTTCCATCCGTGGCTCTATATTGGTCGGACCTTCACGCATAATCTTTTCTCTCTCTCTCTCAGATGTAGGTGCTATGTCGCGGAAATCAATGCCTGTTCCGTAGGATTCATATCGCAGATTCTGTATGGTTTCTCTAGCAAACTCTCCGTACTTGTGCACATGCTCATTACATATCCTACGCTTGCACAGGATTTGATACTTGCAGAGCGTGCAGGAGCATGCAATCTTTTCCTCCATGTTAGTTGATGACATTGCCATCTACAATGATTATGAATGTTGTTTTAATATATATATATATATAATATACTCCTCACAATGTAAACTACCTCGCATTCTCTAGTCTTGCCCAATCTCCGTACACCTCGGTCCTGAGGAGTACGGAGATCAGGACCACTGGGTCAAAATCTCGTCTTTATTGGTCAAATCCTATATGGGTAGACACATACGTGCACTCCCAGGTGTACATGGCAATGCATGTAGTAGACAAAACCCCTTTGCCTCTTTTAGTTCCATAGTTTCTTCTCTGTCTACGAACCCAGCTGCCTCCATTCCGAGGTAGCCTGTCAGAGAAAGATTTCCAATGCCGCACTTGATGAAAGCGCAAGCCATGGAAGTTCTCAGCCCAATGAAAGTTTTCTACATGATTGTAAACCGGACGGGGCCTCCATGTCCAAGCCAGAGGATAATGTGGAGATGGATGAGCAACTTGAGAAAAATTTAGAAGCCTTGCATGGTTCTTGCTCAAAAAAGCGATCTTGATCTCTCTTTCTCTCTCGATCTCACTCTCGCTATCTCTCTTTCTCTCTCTCTCTCTCTCTCTCTCTCTCTCTCTCTCTCTCTCTCTCTCTCTCGATCTCGCTCTCGCTATCTCTCTTTCTCTCTCTATTTCCTTATTTTCCTATCTCTCTCTCTATCTCGCTCTTCACTTCCCTACCTCTCTCTCTCTCTCTCTCTCTATATATATATATATATATATAAAACTCTCTTTCTCTATCTCTCTATTTCCTCTCTCTCTCTCTCTCTCTCTCTCTCTCTACTTCCCTATCTCTCTACTGATCGAACGAGCGACTGAGCTAGGGAGATCTAGACGTCCACGACTGCGGAGGAGAAGAGCAACAAGAAGAGCAACCTCTAGACACCCTTCAAGGCTCCCGTGTTGCTCAATGGGGCTGGGGCACAACACAACACAACCCAAAACAACAAACCCCCAGCCAAATCCCAACTACATAAGGGGCACCACCTAGTTTAAGAGCGAACTAGGACGCAAAAGAGGAGAATCGTTAGAGCAACCCACAAACAAGCAAGGAATTTACACTAACCCTAACACCAATGGAACACTCTCACACACTAAAACACGAGAGAGAGAGAGAGAGATGGTGCGAGAGCTGCTTTGAAGTGTATCGTTAATGACCAAGCAAACATAAATATATATATGTAAGAAAGGGAGAGAGGGGGGAAGGGGGTGCTTGTTGCACTAATGCCTTCTTACAAATCTGTCATGACAAATCAAAGTGAGATTAGTATTTGTTCAACATAGCTTGCGTAAATTTCACCACAACACATCACAAGAAAAGCCACCCCAATCACTGTCTTAAGGCTAGGGGAGTCCTCTCCACCCTGTCGCCCTCTTACAGTATGTGGGATTTATGGCTAGATTGATGACAACACCACAGACAAGCTATCAAGAACTTAACAAAAAAAACACCAAGATACTTACGCATCATTGTTGCCTATTACTTCACGTTGGAAGGGAGACAAAGTATCCAAGCTTAGTCCAAATCCACCCTCCTTGATTCAGCAAATGTTGGGCTTACACTAGTAGGAGAAATGATAGATTTCCTACTCTCAATTGAATGATCACTCTCTCTCTTACAATGGCATAGAGTTCCCTTGCTAATCCCCTATTACAACATATGCACATGCATAAGATAATGAGCTTCCACTCAAGAGCTCCTTCTAGAGAGGTTGAGCTTGGCTTCTCAAGCTATAGCGTAGTGCTCTTGCTTATGGCTTTCTTTTTGTGCTAGCTACACCCTCCTTTTATAGCAATTTTGAAGGCTAGGGTTACTCCTCTAACCATGGTTGGGTTAGATTTTCAGCAATTTATCTAATTTCTTTTGCTTGGAATTATCAAGAAGTTGGTGGGGAAAGAGAGAGGAGAGAAATGGAGGTGATAGGACTTTTCATAGTGGGTTAGTGTTAGTAGAGTTAGTATTAATTTACAAATGGAATTGGATATTTACAATGGGAGTATCCATGTAGGATACAAATAAGGAAGAAAAACTCTTAAGAGGTAAGAAAAGGTGGATTTCTTACAAGGTTGATGCTCCAAGTGTTTTGAGTAGGGCCAATTTTGACGCTTGTTGATGGTCCACTAGCTTTGACGGTACATGTTTTTCTCCACTCTTGACCTTCCTTGAGAGACAAGTAATTGAAGCTGAGTAATCAACCACCATGATGCTGTCTTTTAAGAGAAGAGGCTGAATTTTGTGGTTTTTTTTATAGATATGGGTAATTTGGAGGAGGAAAAATGAGACTAGGTGGTCAATTTTGGAATGGAATTGTGTGTGGGAGGTATGAGTTCACCATGGTTTCTCTTATTCTTCAAGGTTGAGGAGAAGGTGAGTAGGGTGCAGAGAGGAGTGGTGAGAGAGGTGGGGATGATGAGTGGAGAAGTGTGTGTGAAAGAGGAAAATGATAAAGTGGAAGAGAGAGTGTGGCTGCATAGCATGGGAAAACTGGGGTCCACTAATAAAATCATAGCTCACAGCTCGTAGCTTAAAAAAATATGAAAAAATTTGAGGCAAAAGTTCAGCCTACGAGCTACAACTTTTGTTTGTATCACCTTTTCAAATTCGGAGAGCAAGTGAACTTTAAAAATTCAGTAAAACCGACCGTTTTTTTCCACTGTAAAGGTCCTTGTGGGGTCCTTCTTTGGATGATTCTTTTGAATACCTCCAAGAGTGAGCCCTCCATAGTGCAGGTATGCATGCCACCTACCCTTGACCTTGTTTGGTAGGTCTATAATTGAAGATATTGTTGAGATTATGATATAAGTGAATAGTACAACTAAGAAAATCAAATATTGAGGGGTCTAAAAAATATGTACATGTCAAATATAAATAATATAAGTGGAAAAAATATAAAGGGGTCAAAAGAAATCTCTCTCATTATGAGGCTACCATAAAAAATAACTATTTTTGGTGTTCTAAAAAAAAACAAAATAGATGTAGGAAGGGAAAAATCACAATAGTGAAAAAATATACACATAAATAAAACTAGTTTTTTTGGATTTTTGTTGGGATGGAGTTACACCAAAAATAAGAGAAGCTTACATGAAAATATTTCTATATGGAATAAAGAGTATGAAAAATGGTAAGAAAAATTGTGGTAATGGTGAGGCAATGTACAGAGCATAAATAACACACACCTAGGTAAAAATATTTAAATAAATACCAAAATAATTATGAAAAAAATCCTTTTATTTAGGCCCTATATACAATGAAATATTTACACACAAATGGGCCATAATATACTTATAATTTTTATTTTTTTTATTTTTTTGGCTCAACTAGCCCAGTGACTAGCTAGCTGAGGGTTTTAAAGAAAATATGGGAAAAGTTCCCCAACTCACATACGCCTATATATAATGAAATGGTAGGGATAGCCATAGTGTTTGGGTGATTTTGGTAGGGTGAGGTAACTCACTGTGACAATTACAAAGAGCCGAAAAACGGCTATCATTAGCCCTCCCCCTGGATGATGGTATATTCATGTACCATCATAGAGCATCTTTTCCAAAGAGAGTGCTTCAGAGTCCTTGACGAGATCTTTATTGTTTGGCCCCTCAGAATTTTGGCTAGAATTACACTCATGCTTCATGTAACAATACTTACATGAGACAGTGGCCTTTTGACAGATCTTTGGTAGAATGCGACTCAAATAGTGATTCAAGCGATACCCGTTTACTTTCCTGGAGTGCTCTTTACCATTCAAGTCCATAAGCTGATAGTAACTTGAATTGAAAGCCTTCTTGACTATGTATGGCCCTTGCCATCTTGTTTCAAATTTGGCATCAAAACGATTATCGAGTCGATTGTCATACCTTAGCACAAGATCTCCTTCATTGATGCCTTTGTCCTTCAGTTTCTTGTCAAGCTTCTCCTTTGTCTGTGTGGCTTTCCTCTTATAGCACTCGTATGCTGCTTCTCTTTTCCACTCAAGCTCAGCTAAGGTAAGCAGTCGATCCATCCATACCTCTTGATCATCTTGTGCTCCTTTGCCATGAAGTCGCATTGTTGGAATGTTGAGCTCGATAGGCTGCAAAGCCTCTTGACCATAGACCAAGTGAAATGGTGTGAACTCCGTGGCTTCCCGATATGTGGTTCGATATGCCCACAAGGCACCATCCAAGAAGTCATCCCACAACTTTGTCTTGTTTTTCACCATCTTTCTAATGATGCCTGCAATGACACCATTAGCTTTTTCTACCAAACCATTTGATTGGGGATAGTAGGGTGTACTGTGACGATGTAGAATGTGAAGTTCTTCACAGACTTCTGTGAGCAATCCCTTTCTAAACCCTGGACCATTATCAGAAACAATCTCCAAAGGTGTGCCAAATCTACAACAAATGTGAGTGTAGACGAATTTGCTCACTGTCTTCTCATTTACCTTTGCCACACTTTGTGCTTCCACCCACCTAGTCATATAGTCTACAGCCACTAGAATGTAGAGTTTACCATTTTTTGTCCTAGGCAGAGGACCCATAGCATCAATGCCCCACTTTTCAAACGGTCCATTTGCAAGCACGATTTTCCTTGGACCATAAACCAATCTTCTATTCCCATTTACCTGACAATTGTGACAACTTTTACACCAATGTTGGACATCCACATGCAGACTTGGCCAAACATACCCCGCAAGCAAAATCTTCTTCACAGTTAATTCTTGGGCAAAATGACCACCACATGCTTCTTCATGCAAACCTTTTAGAATGGCTGGAATTTCCTCAATAGTTGGTACTCTTCTACATACTTGATCCCTCCCTCTTTGATAGAGGGAGCCTTCTAGGAAGAGATATGCGCTTGCCTTCTTCATGAGTCTCCTCTTCTGAGCCTTCGTGAAGTCTTGTGGAAACTCGCCCTCCAAAATGTAGCTAATAATGGGAGTCAATGACTCCAATCCCTGGTATCTCGGTTGCTTGACAGTTGCTGCCACCATGATGACCTGCACTTCTTTCTCAACACATGTAACTACTTGCTGTGCAAGTAAATCGGCATCTTCATTCTGTTTCCTAGGAATATGATATAGTTGCACTTCTTCAAATTGATTAAACAATCTACGAATGGCATGAACTTTTGTCCATAAGCTTTCATTCTTGCATGCCCAAATACCTAAAATCTGTTTAACAATGAGAAGTGCATCTCCCTTTACCATGAGGCGTTGTATCCCTTGGCCAATGCACATCTTCAAACCATGAATTAGTGTGTCGTATTCTGCTTCATTGTTGCTAGCTGAACTTGGTAGATTGAACTTCTCTTTCATGACCACCTCTCCACTTGGGTTGAGCAACACTAGCCCTCCCCCTGCTTTTCCTGTGGCTCGACGAAAAGCTCCATCAAAGAACAAGGTAAAAGCATTAGGAATACTTTTTGGTGGTAGTAATGGTAGGGTCTTTACTTCAGGCACCTTAATCTCCTTTTCATGCACCCTATAAGTGAGAATCCCTGCCAATTGTGCACGCACACTATCTTCTACCTTGAAAGAGTATTGAAACTCTTGCAACTCCATAATCCACTTTGAGATCCTAGTACTAAGATTCATTTGAGATGACACCCAAGGGAACAAATTCTCTGCAGTGAGAATTACAAAAGGTTTTGGTAGCAGGTAGGATCTAAACTTTCTCACCGCAAACATGAGAGAAAGAATCATGAGTTCTGCTTCTGTGTAGTCTCTCTCCAAAGCATTCATGACCCTACTAGCAAAGTAGATGGGTCGCATCCTGGTACTGTGGGGATCTTGTTGTAATAAAACTGCACCAATTGTTTCCTTCCCAACACTAGAGCTAACAAAGAATGTGTACTCCCAACAAGGAGGCATGAGTGTTGGTAGCTCTGACAAAATGACTTTAATGTTACAAAAATACTCTTCAAGCTCATCAGACCATGCAAATTCTACTTGTTGTGTCAACTTTTGCATAGGGTGAAGTAATTCCGAGGCTAAGTGAATGAAGCGTGACATATACTTCACCTTTTGAATGAATGAGATGACCTCCTTAAGACTCTTGGGTGATGGTAGCTCAATAAGAGCCTTTGCCTTTGAAGGATCCACTTCAATGCCTTTGTAAGAAACTTTATGACCAAGCAAGATTACTTCATCCTCACCTATATGGAACTTGTCGGGGTTGAGTTGACCTCCCATGTCGTAGAGCTTCTTTAAACCTTCTTCTACTCTTTGTAGATGCAATGATTTTGAGCTATAAATACAGAAATCATCAACAAACACCCTAATTGACTTTCCAAAGAATGCTTGAAACACCATATTCATGAAATGTTGGAATGTTGCAGGAGCATTTGTCAGACCAAATGGCATGACTCTAAAAGCATAACAACCCCAAGGAGTGATAAAGGTTGTTTTCAATTGATCCTCCAATGCAATCCCTATTTGAAAGTAACCTGAGTAACCATCGCACACAGTGTACTTCTCATGACCAGCTACCTCATTTAGTATCTCATCCTGAAATGGGAGGGGAAAGTGATCTCTTTTTGTTGCCTCATTAAGTGGACGATAATCCACACACACCCTCCACTTGCCGTTTTTCTTAGGAGTGACAACAACGGAAGAGACCCACTCTGAATTCTCCACTGGATAAATGAAATCTGCTACTAGAAGCTTTCTTACCTCCTTGAGTAGAGCCTGCTCCTTAATGACTCCTAGCCTTCGTAGCTTTTGAGCCTTAGGTGTGGCCTCTGGCTTCAGCTCAATCTTGTGCTGAACAACATCTACTCCACGCACATCGGTGTAGTCTTTAGCAAAAAGCCTCGGAAATTTCCTTAGCACACATTTGAACTCCTCTCTTTCATCCTTTGTAAGTGTTGTAGACAACATACCTTCTAACATTCCTTCATCTTCCACCTTTTGGTTCTCTTGGGAACCTACCTCTTCCAAACCTCGAGAAGAGGTCTCCTGGTTGTTTGGCTTAAACCTTACCCCCATGACTTCAATGGAGGACTCCTCTTCAGTAATGCTGCCGCTACTTTCTTCTTCTGAAGTGTTTTCAGTCCAATCTTCTTCTGTCTCACTTCGAGATGATTCTTCATGGAGCTCCTCTTGGCGTTGCTCCTTCATGTCAAAGACAACCTTCTTGTGATTGTCATTCCTGCAAATTAGCTTTCCGCTCTCCCAATCCTGCAAAGCTCGCATTTTCATTAGCCATGGTCTTCCTAGGATAAATGGGTAACCATTTCCCTTGGTAGACATGACATAGAAATCCACTGCCTTCTTAATGCCAAAGGCCTCCACAAAAACATTTTTACAAATGCCTACGCACCTAGCCTTGCTATTGTTTGCCATTTTCACTTTGATTTCAGGTGTATCATGGATGTGCATGCCTAGTCTTTGCATGAGCCCTTCTGTCATGATGCAAATTTGTGCACCCCCATCTACTAGACCTTTCCTAACCAATCTTCCTTTTACGTAAAAATCTAGCACAGGTGTAATATCCTCGTTCATTTCAGCATGTGCAATTTTTACAACAGGAAAACTCTCTTTTACCTTTCTCCTAGTGCTAACTGCCTTTGTTAAATCCCTCCTAACTTGTGGGCATAATGCAAGAAACTGAGGCCATGAGATATCAGGACCCTTAGCTCGCATGTCTTCCAACAGGTTGTATGGAGCCATACCATGTCCAAGAGGGAAGTCTTGGAGATTGATACGACGTCGAGTCCTCTTAGCTTCCTTGGTCTCCTTTGCCTTCTTGCCTTGTGCATGGTCACTCTGTGATGGGACACCCTCTTTCTCTTTACCTTTTCCTCGGCCACGCTTAATGCCATTGGCTTCCATGTCAACCTCATTTGAATTTGTCACCTCTACCACATGCACATTTGGATCTGGCAAAGGTGGAACTCCTTCTACCCCTTGTGGAGGTGGTCTTGGTCCATTTGGCCTTTGTAGAAGCCTTGGTTGTTGACCAGCTCCTTCTCCTACATTCATCACTGGGTAATTCAAGTTAGGTCTCCCTAGCTCTCCACGGGGCCAACGACAATTATACATCCCATGTCCAGACTCTCCGCAATTCCAACATTGCAAGACTCTCCTAGTTCGTGGCTCTCTCTCTTTTGACTTCTTTGCTTGTCCCTTTGGACCTACAGCTTGTGCAAGGTGAATTGACAGGCTGCTTAAGGATTCATTTAACTTCTCAATCACTTCAGCCGTTACCTCAGGAATCTCCCTAGATGTTGATGCTTGTGACTTACCTTTGGGTCTAAGACCTTCTATTGGAACCTCTCCCCTTAAGCACTTGAGTTTCCTATACTTCTCAGCAGCCCTAGTTTCAGCTGCATCAAAAGTAGCAGGTGCACCCGCCTCAACTTTTACCTTAAGGTCAGGAAAGAGTCCGGCTATGAACCTCTCCTTCTTTAAAAATTCTGCACCATCACTAGGGTTAGCAACATTTCGTATCCATAGAGCCCAAAGACGTAGAAACTCTTGCTTGTACAAGTAGTAGTCATCTAAGTCTTTTTGCTTATGAGAAACAATGTCTTGCCATAGTTTTTGAGTGTTTTGGGGATCAAAGAAGTATCTCGTAAAACGATTCAAAACTTCTGTGTAATTCCCCTTAACTTCCTCAGGCAAAGATTCAAACCAAGTACTAGCATCTTTCCTAAGGACCACCTCAAACATTTCTACACGTTCTTGATCGGTTACTATCCTCTTGATACGGCAAGACATCTTGAAATTTGCTAAAAATAATTCTACATCCTCTCCAGGCTCTCCAAAGAAAAGAGGATATCCAGACATTTGGCGTTGACTCTCCATTATTATGAAAGATTACAACACGAGTTACAATAAGGGATACAATAGAGATTTAGAACCACTCGCCTGCAAATGAAGAAGTAAGAAAATACCACTCTAGGTTTTCTTCTTCAGCTATCCAAGCTTCAATGAGGTCTCGATTTGTTTGATCAAAACAAAAAGGTAGACTATTGATGAGCTCTAAGAAGGGTTGAAATTCTTCAAAGCTAAGGCGATAAACAGAAATCTCTAGAACTTCATTTTCTGGATCCAAAAGAGCAACCACGTCCCAAGTTAAACTTGGAAATGTATCACTTGATGCCATGTACTACATTGTTTCACCATGGGGGATGCAAACGAGGCACATACAAAAGCATGACTCTCAATGTAGCCCACATATTCCCTGGAGCATCTGATTGAAGAATTCCTTAAGGTAGACAAGCTAAACATTGTATTCACAAAAGCAAGTGTTGTGGTAGTGAATTACACCACCTATAAAGTGCATGCAACACACCCTAGGTCCACATAACGTCAATCAAGGTCACAAATGACACGATAGGTGCACGGAGGCAATCTCTTAGCTTGTCAAGCTGAGACCATCCCATGCACACAACACTCTGGAAGGCTCACTAAACCACAATCTAGAATCTCACCTGCTCTCAACTACCACTCAGCCACGTACACAAAAATGGAAGGAAACTCACTAAACCATGCAAAAATTGTACGAAACTTAAGGAACACCATCCCCTGACTAGGATACTCCTGTCCAAAAGCCTCTATAGTCAAAACCCTCACTCTAGACCCGTCTACAGAAAACATGTATGAAGATAGAGTAGTATTTTCAAAGTGCCCAAAACTGAAATCTATGAGTACCTATGTGTAGCTTATGTTTCCACATATCTAATGACTACTTGCAAGCAAAAAATAGACATCATTTGATACACTTACACCACAAATGGCTCGTAGATGCATCAGCTCGCGTGCTCCGTCTTGCGAGGAGTGCTTGTGATCGATGCATAACTCTTGATGAGCCTAGCACAATGGTGTTGTTGGTTCTCCAATGTGACGAGCGAGCGGGAAATAGCTCTAGGATGAAGCTCACGCTCTCTCTCCTTCTCTCTCACACATAATCAAGAACAATTTTAAACTATGAATATGATAAAATTTATCCTTACAAAATGACCTAGGTACCTTATATACTAAGGCTACCATAGGTTACACCTAAAATAGAGTTCAAGGGATCAAATGGATTTGTATTTACAATCTGTTAGTAGCGGCTAACACATGCAACACCGATTATGAACCAAGCTAGGGATTTGCTATTGTGCACAATATTTTCTATTCATTGTGCAAGGCATTGGGCTCATTTGGGAGTTCCAAATTGTATATGCTAGAGAGCTCAAGCTAATCCCATAGTAGAAAGGCTTGTGGTGCATGCCTTTGTAAGAAGCCCTTTTGTGCAAAGAGGATTGATTCTTGAGTAGTCATTCTTGAGAGCTCATTATTGAGTGTTCACTCTATGGATGTCCTAGCCTTGAGCTTAATTCCCATGCTTAGAAGGCTAGTGCTAATCCTTTGTAATTAGAGAATCACATCTTGATTAATCTAATCTCTACTTTCTTCATTAGTTTTAATTGATCTATATTCCATTACGTCACGAAGTAGTTTTAACGTCTCATTATTCTAGATTTGAGTGTGTGGTGATCACTTCTCGCTTATTGACCACTCCTATCATTCTATGAGTATCCAATTTGTGATATTTAACATCTCTAATTATGTTGATTAAGTGGGTTCTTAATCTTTGATTAGAGTATGTGCCCTATTGTTTGCTCATGTGTGGATGGGTTTAATGAGACTCAAGCACCATTCACCCTTGTGTGTATAGCTTTTGATTAAGTAACTTGATTGGCATGTGGTGATTGGAGAGGCCAACACCAATGCAATTAGTGTATGCTTGTCAAGAAAGTGCTTTGAGATTAAAAGTATATGGAAAGTTGGACTTTGGTGGTCTTAGTGTGTAGGTGATGCTTGATTGATGATTATGGTGTGATTAAAGTTAGTGATTCATTGCTAATCTCTATTGCATTAGAAGAGAATTCTCTTGAATCCTCTCATTCAGTACATCCAATGATACTCATGCCTCCAAGCTCTAGCTGGGTTGCCGATCCACAGATTGATAATTTTGTTGGTCTTGTGTTGTGATTAGGTGATGTTATGATGACCCCCTACATTTGGTGCCATTTTCGGGGATTGATAACCTAAGCTAGTGAGAAGAGGATGTTTAGAATAGAGTAATTTCACTACTAATTTCATCGGTTTTTGAGTGTGTGTAGCTCAATTTTAGTTTGATTTGAATGTGTGTGTAAGTAATTGAAGCTAATTTTTGAGTTGTGAATACCCCAAGTTCAATTTCACCCCCAATTTCACTAACTTCTCTCTAACCACTTCTAATTTCTCTTCATTTCCATGCTAATTGTACTAGTTTTTACTAATTTTTGACTAACTTTACTAACCTAACCACTAACATTGATGTGTAATGTATGTTCAATCCCCTTATAAGAGGTAGAATCAACACTTTTATCAAGCTATTTGTGCTAATCCATGCTTGACCTATTGGTTTGAGTGTTTGATTTTTGGCCTACAATGGTCAAGTTTAGGGCCTAAATTGGAAGAGCCACACATGTGTGTGCAAGGTGGAATTATCTCGAGGAGCAAGGAATAGCTTGGGATGCTTTGATAATGTAAGCTCATTAACTTGCTCAATTGCATTCTTGATTGCTTAATGTTATGCCAATGTGTGTTAATCACTTTGTGAAATTAGGTGTGTAAATCAAGTCACCTACATTTTGTGCCTAATTTGAATGAATTGGAGTGAAATTGATGGTCAATTTTGACTAATTAATGATGTGTGTATCAAGATTAAGCTTGATTTGCAACAAGAATTCATGTGTAAACATCAATGTGTGTGCAATGCACCAAAGAGGAGACAGATGCCATAAAATTCAAGTGTGTGTGCGCCTAATATTGAGTATGTGCATGCATAGAAATTGAACAAATTGATGGTAAATGAATGTGAAATCATGTAATTGATGTGAATGCTAGGCTAATCCCATCATAGGATAAGCCTATTTGCCAAAAAATTGGGCAAAATTTGAGTGAGTGTGTCCAATTGAAGACCACTTGATTTTCAATGATTGATGGTCACTTGGGACACCCAAATGCTTGTTGATTGTAAAATTTGTATCAAATGTGCATGCAAGCATTAGGGAAAGGCCTAATTGCATTGCCAAATTAACCAAAACTGAACTTTTGTGCATAATTTTCAAGTGTGTGCATTGCTTGATTAGATCTAATTAGGATTAATTTTGGAGAAATTAAGCATGCATGCATTTGTTTATGCTTGAACACGTGTGCAATTTTTGCATTGAAAATGTGAAATTGATGGATCAATTGTTGTTAGAATTAGGGTTGCAGGAAAACACGCAGCTTGGAGAAGACAAAGGAAGCTCAAGGCACACAACAAAGAGTATATTACTTAGTGTGCAATGGAAAGATAGATTTCCCTAGAATGAATGGGCATATAAACAATGCATGGGACAAAAAACCTCCTAGTGAGGGAAAAGATGCCCTGGCGGTCCTAAGTGTGTTCACACACATCACTACCACATGTATATGGTAAAAAATTCCCCTTGAGTGATGCAGTGAACGAGAGCTGTCACATGGGTAAAGGGAAGTGCCATGTCCTAAGGACATGGTTAGTCCACAAAGGGGTGTAAGCCCAGATCTTTGCTGAAATCTTCGAACTTCTCACGAGATAATGCCTTTGTAAAAATATCTACAAGGTTGTCCTATGTTGGCACATATGCCAAGCTAATCTCTCTAGCTAAGATCCTCTCCCTAACATAGTGGTAATGCACCTCAATATGCTTTGTGCGAGCATGAAAAATTGGGTTCCTCGCAACTGCTAATGCGCTCTGACTGTCACTGTAGATAGTGTTGGCAGTGTCCTGTCCAACATCCAAATCAGCCATAAGGCATCTGAGCCATACACACTCAACCGTACCTGTGAAGACTGCCCTATGCTCAGCCTCACAACTAGAAGTGGCCACAATAGGTTGCTTATTGCTCAACCATGATATACATGAACTGCCAAGCATGAAACATAAACCACTTATGGACACTCGTGTGTCAAAACAACCAACCTAATCTGAGTCCGAAAAAGCATGTAAGTTTGGCGAAAATAATCCCCTCTTGGGATAAAGCAAGCCAAGATGTAAAGTGCCACTCAAGTAGTGAAAAATCCTCTTAACATCCTGCCAATTCTTAGACCCTGGGATATGGCTGACCTGTGAGACTACAAACTAAATATTTCGTGTTGCATACATAAATGAGGCATCCAAGAACAATTTGGTAAAGGGTGACATCTACAGGATCACCAACATCATCAAAACTCAATTTCAAACCTATTTCCATGGGAGTGGCAATAGGTTTGCAATCCTCAAGTCCAAATTTACATAGCAATGTCTCTATGTAACTTGTGTGACACAAGGTAGTACCACCATCACACTGCTTAAACTGTATACCCAAGTAATGATGCAACAGTTCCAAATCTTTCATCTTGAAAGTAGCACTCAAATCATCCTTAGATTCAGAAATATGTCTCTCATTTGGTCTAATGATTAGCAAATCATCTACATAAAGAACCACAATGAGAAGTACATCACCCTCACGCTTTGCATACAATGTACTTTTTTGTTGGACTGTTATGAAAGCCTTGTTTGAACAAATTAGTGTTAGCCTTCTTATACCAAGCATGAGGAGATTGCTTCAACCCATAAAAAGCTTTGTTACATTTGTACACCTTATCCTCTTGTGTTTTCTTTACAAAACCGTGAGGTTGTGCTACATAAACTTCCTCAAATATGTCACCATTCAAGAAAGCAGTAACAATGCATGGTTGATGTACATCCCAACCAAAATGAGCTGCCAATGCATGTAGAAAACACACAATAGTCATATGACAAGTGGGAGAAAAAGTTTCTAATCTATGCCTTTTTGCTGTGCATAACCCTTTGCAACAAGTCAAGCCTTATAGCGATCAATCTCACCATCTCGCTTGCGTTTCAACTTGTAAACCCACTTCGTAGCAATGGCCTTTTTGCAAGGAGGAAAATCACATAAAGACCATGTGTCACTTTCTAAAAGTGCATGATATTCTAATTGCATGGCAGCCAACCAATTTTTTGAAT
Organism: Adiantum capillus-veneris; assembly: GCF_014529385.1. Taxonomy (NCBI): domain Eukaryota; kingdom Viridiplantae; phylum Streptophyta; class Polypodiopsida; order Polypodiales; family Pteridaceae; genus Adiantum; species Adiantum capillus-veneris. Next base: position 48,634,612 of record NC_140954.1, read on the forward strand.
TCTCTGCTTCATCAAAAGATAGAGGTTCCTTAGCATCCTATAAGATACACATAGCCAAAGCATAACAATTTGATGCATAAGGTGCATGGGGAGAACCTGAATGAGTATGGCTAGACAAACGTGCATCCAAACAAACGTGCATCCAATTTACTGTCACGCAAAGTATGCACCAGCCATTTAGGCATACCTCTAGCCTACTCATTGTCAGCCTTTTCCTCATCAAGTACATCATGTACATTTGCATCAGTAATAGGCTGATCTGTAACATTTTCAGAAACCCCCATAGGTTGCACATTTGCCTCATTGGAATTTACATTTGAACTTCCACCACTGAAAAGAGGCAATAAAGTGTCATAATTGTCCTATGAGCTGACATTACTGTCTCTAGTACATTATAGCAAGGGCTGAACAGAATCTTCCACAAAGACAACATCTCGTGAGACCAAGATACACTTTGTTTGCAGATGATACAACATGTAACCTTTTCTTTCAGCACTACAACCAACAAAAATACATTTGTTTGTGGCACCAAAGCATATGCCAAATAACCAAAAACATGCATGTGCTCAATAGAAGGCTTTCTATCATACCATGCTTCATATGGAGTAATAGATTGCAAAGCTTTCATAGGACACATGTTTAGTACATAAGTGGCACACATGATGGCCTCAAGCCAAAACGAATGCGGAAAAGCTTGACTTTTGACCATACATCGTGTCATTTCCGTAAGTGACCTATTTTGACATATACTCCCCCCTCGATCGGAACGGAGGGTTCCAATGTATATTTTGAGATGTTTTGTAATGTAATTGATAGTTTATGTAGCTGAGAGCAGGTGGCAAAAGCATCAACATTTATTGGACTATGCGAAAGGATATACAGTTTATGTACATTTCATGATTTAAGTGCTCTTTATGAGTTTTGGCCATTTATGACCGGCCGGTCCGTTTGTACTCACTTTGACCATTCAAGAAATCTATAAAGTAAATATGTGCAAGAGAGAAATGGTGACTCTTGCACAAGGGAAGATTATACCCAATGCTTGTGTGTTTCTTCTCTCCCCCACTCTGTTCTCTCTTGCCGTGTTGATGTGGCACTCCACTCTAGGAGGCACATCTGCATGAAATGAAGTGGCTCTTGAAAGACAAATTGTACAATCGAAAGCTCTCAAAAAGTTGGTTAACAACTAGCTTAAATAAAATTTAACATTTTTAGTGCAAAGCAGTGAGCTAGTGATAATAACTTTATTCATATGATATGGGATGGCTCTAGATAGTCAAATTTTGCAGTACATTGCAATGCCAACACCCATCCTTGGATCATTGGAAGCTCATGTTTACCCAAAATACTTTAAGAAAAACTCAATTGTTAGTGACATTAAAGATTTATGCTCTTAAGTCAAGCACCAAACTACACACTCAATCATAAATCTCATTCATGCAAAGCATAATGGGCCACTAACTCTTCAAAATAAAGCTCAATTGTTAGTACCATGTAGTGATTTTGCATTAAAACCAAGCACTAATAATGCTTCAAGCACTTCCAAGTAGCTCGAGCGCAAAGTCCCAACCAAGAAAACTCTTCATTGAATGTAACTCTGAAACAAATCCCATATGCATGCCAACAATGAAATGTGATTAGCTTGTAGGTGCTTGCTTGCATGCTTTTTGGGTGTGTGTGATTAATTCAGGAAAGAATAAAATGAGAGAGAGGAAAAGAGAGGGACAAAGAGAGGTTAGTGTAGATTTAATAGTTAATGTTAAGTTAGTGTTGAAGTAGATAGAGAAAAGAAATGAGAGGGTTTTTCTTTTGTATGTTTGATGTTAGGCAAGTGTTAAACTATATTTAAAAATGTTGAATTTAAAAGATGTGTAGTTTTAAAAAATAAAGAAAGAAAGGGGGCCAAAAAAGTTAAACATCAAACAAAAGACCTAAGAAAAAGAAATGAGAATGAGAGAGAGAGAGAGAGAGAGAGAGAGAGAGAGAGAGAGAGAGAGAGAGAGAGAGATAAGGGGGGGTGGGGAGATGGAGAGATAGACATAGAAAGATAGAGAAATAAAGGAAAACAAGGAAAATTGGGAGAGATAGAGATAAAGATATGTAGAGTGAGAGAGATACAGAGGGGTGGAGAGAGAGAGAGAGAGAGAGAGAGAGAGAGAGAGAGAGAGAGAGAGAGAGAGAGAGAGAGAGAGAGAGAGAGGATGGATAGGAAGAGGCAGATGGATAGAGAGATAGACGGAGGGGTAAGAAGAGGGAGATAGAGGGAGAGGGAGAGATATTTAGATAGAGGGAGGAAAGGCCAGATAGAGGGAAGAGATAAAAAGATAGTGGAAGGGATAGGAAGACGGAGATAGAGGGAGAGGGAGACATAGGGAGAGAAAGAGAGAGAGGGAAGGAGAGATAGAAATCTTTTAGGCTAAAACGGGTCATACAAGTCAGATTTTGATGCCGTAAATTGCTATACAAAGCTCTAACTAAGACGTACTGGTCCGAGTACCTGTCATATTTAGCAGCCCTCGGGGTTCGAAAATGCATTTTTTGAAATTTGGGGTGCGGGTGCAGTTTTTCGAGACAGTCAAAACTGGATGGGTCGGGTGACCAAAAACTTACTATTTTTGAAATTTTTTTAAAAATATATATATTTTAATTCACATTTCGAAGCTTTAAAATATTCTAAATATCATGGCACTGACAGAATTTGAAAAACTGCTAAAAATAGTAACTTTTTCCATTATGTTAATTTCAAGGTACAATGATGCTCTTTTAGCTCGGGGTCGGAGACGTTACATCCTCCCCAACGTGAAGAATTTGAGATGTCCTCATCTCAAGAGTACATCTGGGTAAATTATATTCTAACTACTTAGGTACATATATCCTTTGTCTAAAGTAAAGATATCCTTTGATAATAGAATAGTCTTTAGCTTTATGCGTCTTATTCTGCTAAACTTTGATGGGATCCTGGTGCTTGAATTATTTCTCACACAGAGCTGCTCTCCCATTAGCTTCGTCACCCACATTTGGTTATCTCACAACGGCATTAGCGAAAGCTCCGCTTCCTTGTCCTATGTTTCCTCTTCCTTGGCCTCCTCTTCCGTTTGGTTGACCTCGTCTGTTGACATTCAGAGGTACATTATTAGCACCGGATGTGGGAAATATTTTTTGGACATCGTCTTTTGTAATGTCCATACTCCTGGCACTCAAAGTATCTTATATTAGGAAACTCGGTAGCTGCTGTAGTAGCTACTACCGGACAATAGTCGTATGCAGGGTTGATTGGTCTGTTACTCCAGTTGTCTGTCCTGGCCCTCTTTGACAAATAGTATTGACTATCTTGGGTAGCCCTCTGAATCTCTTTAGCTAACGGCTTGGCCCTTAGCAAGGCATCATGTAGTGTTGTCGGCCTGAGAGCTTCCAACCGCGTATTCAAAGGGTCGATTAGCCCTTGACAGAACCTCGCTACCTGTTGTTACAAAGTCATCTTAAGAGCATATCTCTGAACAGTGACAAACTTTGCATAATATTGTTCGGCAGATGAAGTCAACTGCCGAAGTGAAAAGAACTCATTCATCTTCAAGGTTTTATAGGCAGGTGGTAAATAACGTCCCATTATTGCAGCTTTGATGTCTTCCCAGGATTGGGAAGATCCCTTAATATCCAAATCCTTGCAATGTTGCTTCCAGCATATCTTGGCATCGCCAGTCAAGCGGAACATCGCAAGCATGGTCTGATTCACAGGTTGGGTTCCCGCAGCTTCAAAGTAATCATCCATTACTTCCATCCATACTTCTGCATCTCTCTCCACATTTGCCCCCTCGCCCTTAAAGATCGGAGGTTGGGCTTGCTTAAGGAGGAGCTTCTTCTCTTGCGCTGCCGAGTACAGAGCAACAGGTGGTGCCTACATGGGTTTAACGAGATTCTTGATACCATTACTTGGATTTCAAAATAGACACGAGACTTTAATAAAATTCAAAATTCCACTTTATCAAGAGACAGAGATTCAGAGACAAAAAGCGCTTTATTGATGAAAATTTATTACAATCGAACCCCTCAAGGTTTAGGATAACTGATGATCAGCTTATTACATGGCTTTATGGATTACGTATAAAATACGCCTAGGAGATTTTGTTCACATGATGCACTACTTTGTTTGTGAAGTAGTTCCTGTACTCATCCTTGAGTGGATAATAAACTAAGATATCAAGCCGGGATTCCTCTTTTGGTACTCCCAAAGTTCTAACTCTATTCACTGGGATCACCTCGGTGACCTTTCCAAGAGCCAGTCGTTGATGGTTTGATTGGAGTCGCCTGAAACAGTCAGGTCCAATCGGGTAGGCAGCAAGTAAAATAACTCTACCACCCTCAACTCTTCTCCCCAACGTATCTTCTTCAAATCGGTAGCCAGGCATCCTATCTGTAAAGAATGAGGATGCAAGAGAGCTACACAAGACAAGCACAAAGCACAAAGCACACAGAGATGGAAAGCTTCTTCTTCTTCTTCACAGAAAAGAGAGTACAAAATGACTAAGTGCTAAAGCTGAAAAGTAGCACATATGTACATGCGGTCACTAAGTGTGAACTCGCTAGAAGCGTACTAGGCTGGCACTATAAGTGTAGTCCAGCTATAGAATCACTGGCAGAGATCCTCCGTGTCGGTCACCTAACGCGCCAGTGAGTAAATGCCGTAAGCGGCCAAGACCCGTAGTGGATGCCAGCTCAAGGTGTAGAGCTCGACATCTCAACACTATCTTCCGAGTGTTGATGTAGTAAACCCCTTCGGCAAGTGTCCAATCAAGTCCCCATCCTCTATCGATGCAAGTGGAGCGTGGCGGATGAGCCTTCATCAGTATCTCCATGACATCTCGCCTAAATTGGTAAACTGGGGATCTTCGAGCTTGCTCATAAATAAGCTCAAACACTTGGAACTTTTGATATTATAGCACGGGGTCTTCCTGCAACACCAATGCAAGGAATTTGGATCAGCTACCTATATACTTTCAGTTCCTTTTAAATGTTCAAACAATACGACTTTATTTCCCAGCCTAACCTAGGCTCTGATACCAGGTGTGAGGTCCCCACCCCGCCGTATCAACCAGCGTATTTGATGGTGAACCTGGTGGCCACTAGATCTATAGCGGAAGCAAACAAAATGATTCAGGGTTCAACTAGCGGACGATCTCTCATCACAAGTGAGTCGAGTTCGAGCCTACTAGCAAGGAGATCTAGCTCCACCCGCAGGGGAAGTGTACTTAAACTATCTAGCGACCCTAAGACCCACCTTCCAAGAGGAGAGAAACCCCGAGTGCCTTTTTCTCCATGTTTCAGAGGCACGTACTCTCGAGATTTCATCGCTCTAGGGGCAATGAGTATTACTAATATCGAGTAAACACTATGGGGACAAAGAGTTCCCAACCAATCGGGACCACCCATCTCGTAGACATTGGCAGCCTGAGCCAAGCCCCCACTTTCCACCCCCACACTCACACTTCCTTGTGTGACCTAATTACTACCACAAAGGTTGTTCAACATAAACATTCCTTGTTTAATTCCGAATCACATTGTTCGTTAAGACAGCCCTGCAACCAGTATTGCAAACAACACCAAGACAGAATTCTAGTAAAAATTCTACTCAAACTTATTCATTAAAATTCCAATGTTCTGGAGGTACAACATCCCCCCTCCAACGACAGTTTACTCATCCCGTTGTCGCCTAGCTGTCCATACAACTAGGTATGTCCACCGCATAGAAAGCACGTCATGGACACTCCCACCGCATAGAAAGCAAGACGTGGGTTCCCACCGCATAGAAAGCAAGTCGTGGGTATCCACCGCATAGAAAGCAAGTCGTGGATTCAAGAGCCCTTAACGAGGAACTATGCCCCCTGTGATCAGTAGGGGGGTCAGGACTGATTCAACATTGGAAGTAAAATGAACATGTCGAGCTAAATTTTCCCTAGCAGACATTCTTTCCTATTGCAAACAACACACCCATCAATCATTTCTTTCCTACTTTAGACTTTAATGTACAATGAATTCAATGCCGAGGTTTCCGTCGGATTTCTCGAACATTTTTGGGGGATATGTTCATTCCTGACTAAACGTGTGCAATGTTAAATTAAACAACTTGAATGAAATTATGACTTACCTCTTCCATTTCTTCGTCGATGGCCCGTGAGATGGCCAGAATTTGTTCGTCCATGGGAGCTTTTCCCTTTCCATTGACATTGCTTGTTCCCGCCTCGCAGTCGTGGGCACCACCGAAGCGAGTTCTCTTAACCGGAGCCATTTTACTCACTACTTTAAATAATTAGCTTGGAGAAAGAGCTAAGGTTCGCAAGCGTCATAACAACCCAATAGATAGATTAGCAACAACAATTAATCCCTCCTATATGAGAGGTTTAGAATTTTCCATATAGCAATCATTATGGATGACACATAATCCTATGGGAACCGGCTCTAAAGATAGTTATTTGGCTTACATGATTAAGAATAATAGGATTTCACTAATGGAATTACCAGAGAGATGAATTAAGTATGATTAATCTCTTTCATAGCAAATAGATGGTGCAGATTCACCTTATGCATAGGTGTGAGGAAAGTCAACTCTTAGAGACTTAACGACGGATTAATTTTTTCCTTAATTACATCTTAATGCATAAGAGAAATGAATTTAACTTAGCTACAATATTAGTGAGTGATAGAAAGAGTGATTCTCATCAATATACACAATTACCAGCTTATCGATTAATTACTATGCTACCTAGAGAGAGAAAAATTATAATAATCATGCACTAATCATTAATCAAGAGTGATGAATGGCTGATAATTCAGCTATGGGATGATGATTACATAATAAAATATGGTTAAGGAGAAATTAGAGAGTAATTATAGAGAATTACGACTAGGAATAAGCATAATAGATGAGGAATTTAGATGGTAATAAAAAGAATTTACAGAAGGCATTAATTAAACTGTGGTTACCGTGATTAAGGGTTGATAATCTTCTCGATTCTCTGATCTAATCGAGCTTCTGGAGGCGAGAATCTGACAGCACTTCCCTCCTTGCTTCTCCTTCAAAAGGTGTGTGTACCGGCAGCACCTTCCCAGTGTGTGTAGGTGTGTGTGTATGTGTGCATTGTGTGTGTGTGAGCATATGTGTGTGTGTGTGTGTGTGAGCAAGCCTTTAAATAAGCTCATCCAGGCTGAAAATCGACCAGCCTTGCTAAATGCATCTACAGGAGCACTCAGTCTCTGCATTGGCAAGTCCAGTTCCCCTACCCACCAAGTGTCAGGTTGGCTTGGTTAACTGGCTCTGAGACTTAGTTACTGGCTTGGTAGCTTTCCCAGGACTCCCACAAAGACAAAAGGCACCCCCTAGCTGCTAAATTTGATCTAGAGTGGCCTGAGACCTGTTCCCACACAGTCCCGGGCTCCGGTGCCTCCCCACACAATTTTTGGAAAAATTGATTTTAGGCTAAAACGGGTCATACGAGTCAGATTTCGATGCCATAAATTGCTATACGAAGCTCTAACTAAGACGTACTGGCCCGAGTACCTGCCATGTTTAGCAGTCCTCGAGGTCCGAAAATGCATTTTTTGAAATTCGGGGTGCGGGTGCAGTTTTTTGAGACGGTCAAAACTGGATGGGTCGGGTGACCAAAACCTTACTATTTTTGGAATTTTTTTACAAAAATTATTTTAATTCACATTTCAAAGCTTTAAAACATTCTAAACATCATGGCACTGACAGAATTTGGAAAACTGCTAAAAATAGTAACTTTTTCCATTATGTTCATTTCAAGGTACAATGATGCTCTTTTAGCTCGGGGTCGGAGACCTTACAATTTGCATGTTTGAGAACTCGTTGGTAAGTCCAGCAAATCGTGTGCCGAATACGGGCAAAATCCTGATTTATGTGTGTATGTCCTACTCCCATATATCCCAGCTCCCAAATGGTCTCTATTGAAGCATGTTGCGGAAGAGTTCACACCATAGCGGTAGCCTTTCGAACACTATGTATATTGCTAATAATTCAATAAACACCTTGCAAATTGAAGTTGATTCAGCAACAAAGTAGCATCGTCTTCACATGAAAGAATCAATGAACACCGCAATTTAGGTACTCAAGGGCATGCAAGCAAATAATTTGTCAACACTTTGGGAATTATTTTGAGCATGGCAAAGACATGATGAGGTCTCCTAGGATCCTTCGAATGGGAAATCGAGGAGCTCAGGAAAAGGTTTTGGTATCCCTAGATGTGAGCCATATGAGTAGCAAACAGCCACAGAAGTGTGAATTTCTCCTAACCCAATGGACTTCCAAAATAGCATGAATCATTTACACTTACTATAAACAGACAGTTTACATGCTTTCATGGCAATGATCCGAGAACAGGAAGGTGAGATGCATCATTGATTTGTGTGTGTGTGTGTGTGTGTGTTCAAGAGCACATTGTCGTGAATGACAACATTATCATGCAAGACCTAATATAGAACCTCAAGGGCACGGATTCCAGATGTGAGCCATCATGGTTAGCATTTAGCACCTAAAAGTAGGCCGGCATGCTTCTGTGACACCCTATACAGTTACGATAATGATGCATTTGTGTGTGTGTGTGTGTTGAGTAAGGTACCTTGTGTACATCTCAAGAGCTGGGAGGGATACGATCTTTGTAGAGTTGGGTGAGGGTCTGCAAGAAGGCATCGTCGACATGGGTGACGAAGCGGGGGAAGGAGTAGAAGCTTCTCTCAGAGGAGGGGTCAAGCATGCTCGCAGTAATAGAGATTCTCAAGGATTTGTGAGCAGCACCATATGAAGGTGTTTGAAGATATTGAGCATGCCTACATGTATGTAGTTGCAAGAGAGAAAGTATGAGATTGAACACACATGTATGTATGTGGCCCGCAAGAGAGAAAGATTATGGACACCATGAAGATCACGTTATTATGCGAGCAAGGGTTGTGTTTATAGTAGAAAAAGGGGGAGTCCGAAGGTTATGGGCAAGGAAGCACCCTGGCCAACTGCCAATGACAGGCATATATCTATACTCGAGATGAGGGAGAGAAGAAGTGAGATAAAGAGAATGAGCCAAAGGTTTGGTAAGTGTCACATGCCAGCACGGTGGTCTATATCTTCATGGTATGTAAGAGTTTGAATTTAGTGAAGAGGCCTTAAATACTCTTCATTCTACATGTGTTGCCTGAGTAGGGAGTTGTACAAATGAAGATTCACGCGAGAAGCGGTCACAGAGGTTATGAGAAACCAAGAAAGATGAGAGATAGCGAGAATGAGATTACCAAAGAAGGAACCAGCTGGCCAAGGTTTATTCCAAGAATTATAGACTAGTTAAGTGTGTGTGTGTGTGTGTGTGTGTGAGAGAGAGAGAGAGAGAGAGAGAGAGAGAGAGAGAGGGATAGGAAGAGGGAGAGGGATATAGAGGTAGACGGAGGGATGAGAAGAGGGACATAAAGGGAGAGGGAGAGATAGGCAGAGATATTTAGATAGAGAGAGGGAAGGAGAGATAGAGGGAAGAGATAACAAGATAGTGGGAGGGATAGGAACAGGGAGACATTAGGAAATTTCAGAGGTCATTTGGAGGGCCATATGAAGAGAGAGAAAAATAGAGCGCGTCCAATGAGCACGAAGGCTATGTTACATAGGAAAGTACGTGGAAAGACTCAAAAAATAGGAAAATAGCATAAAACTTTCACGAATCTAGGATTGTAGCATCGTAATTTCCTTCCTTTTACCGAGCTTTTAGGTGCTTGCATGTGGTCCCACTTCTGATATTCTCTTATGGTCATTAACGTACTGGAGGGTGACCACTAAGCCCGCACAAGATATTGGAATTCTAAAACACTTTCTCTCCATTAGAATGCTTTCAAAGTGAATCTCCCTCCACTAAAGCTTTTCTCTGAGAGCTATGGCTTCCACGTCTTCTCGCCCAAGAAGCTCCAGGTGTTTACTGTCTCTCACACCAACAACCAACAGCTGCACTTTTCCTAGAAGGCCAAGTAGTAGCATATCCTCAATTACAATATCAACTTCAATAAGTGCAGAGAACCAATGGGTTGGACAAAGGATAAACAAAGGTTCATGGGTCCTCATGCAACCAAGAAGACCCAAGAGGTCTAGTGGTATCAACGTTTACCGCTCAGCATGGAAGGCCAGAGTGTTGGATTTCAAAGTTGAAATCGGCAAAAGATCTGTAAAGGAAGTTCTTGTTCAGCATGTGTTTACCCATCCAGAGGTGATAGCAAACGATGGAAATGTATCAAATATACATCAACCACATTGCAATTGTAAGTACTCTTGACATGTGAACTTACTGATACTCTCATTATAACTTTTCTTATATATTTTGCAATGTTTCTCCCGCTTGTTATGAGCAATGTCTCCATTCTTCACAGCTCAATTACATTAGATTTGTCATTTTTACTTATTGATACTCTTAGTTTAACTCTTCTTATATATATTGCAGATGTTTATCCCTCTTCTTATGAGCAATGGGAGCCTGTGGAGTGCATAATAGGCCTCTTCCATGTTGTTCTTGCCCACATTGGTTCTCTACAGTATTCAGGGAGGAGCAGCAAAAGACTGGCTGATGAGGGAATATTTTTTTATGACCACTTCTACCAACTTAGATCAGGGAATAAGAATGGCATGTTGGTGAAAGTGCCTCTACCAACCGATTGGAACACTGTGGACTGGCCAGTTCCCGAGGAAACAATGGTGGAGGCAATGCAAAGTAAGCTCTACAAGGATATACAGAGGTCTCTACGTAGCTCTATTCCCACCAAACTGGTTAGAATTTCAAACTTTTGTCCTATTGCACTCTTCATAGAGTTGTTTCATAGCTACAACATCCGTGTTACGAAAACTATGTTCATGTGCAAGTCATTTCAGTAGTCATCCTGTGACAATTTTCTTGACAGAGGATGGTATGTAAAGGAAGAGATTGGTTTACGGTGCGAGGTTGCGCTTGATACTCTAGTTGTCAAGTACATGATTGCAAGCCAATCATTGTTACTCTCGTTTTGGTATATGCGATCACAAATGCTCAATCATAAGTACATTCCTATGGACTAGGTTTCTGCAGGTTTGGAAGATAATCCTGTTGTGGATGTGGAAGTGATTGATAAAGAGCATGGCCTACTGTTGGTGGGTACAATAAGGGAGCTATGCAGTCTTCAGCATTTGTGGCATGACATAATTGAAGAGTCAATGGACAGGGACCTATCAGATTTTTCCTTTTTCCTAGCTGGCCGTAAGGTGATGCGGCTAAGGGAAAAAGATATTTTGTGCAAAGAGTTGGATGGTCGGGTTGAAGTAGTGTCAATGTAACAGATATTCTTGTGAACCCAAGTGTATACAAATGACTTTCAATACATGAAGTTTATTGAGCTCATTTGTCAATTGTGCCCTGTGAAAAAGTGTGCTTGAAATACATTTCTTTACCATGTCAAATCTCTCTCTCTCTCTCTCTCTCTCTCTCTCTCTCTCTCAATGTTAGACAAGACAAAGACATGATAGAAGAGTCATCTTAATTCATTAGAAAGTACAAACTCGTCCGTGAACAATGGACTAAGATACAATTTCTGTAAGTATGGAATCAGAATGTCTTCAAGATAAAATTCGAAGGAATGCCCCTCGAAAGAAGGTGGTGAGATAGTTGTTCCCGACGGATTTAGTTCTCCCTTTTCAGGAGTATCATCAATCAGTAGTGTATTAGTTGCATCAAAGGGTACACCGATTTGGCTAAACGGTTTGTACAAAAGAGGTAAGTGTGGTTTTTTAGGGTGGTAGTGGCCCTCAACGGTAACGCATTTTCTTTGATCATACAAAAAGGAAAAATTTGACGTGTGAGCATCGCATACACTGCAAACTATTGTAACTAGTGGCGACAAGTTTTGCCTTTGCATTGAAGACCATATGGCAACTTTGAAGTGCGGAAGGAGAAACTGAATAAATTCCTTGGTTCCTGGACGAACCACGACTCGACAAGTTCCCATCCGAAACGTTTGCAAATCCTCAAAGGGTTCTGTGTCACCGAGAGGCACGCGCATCAGCAGCAATCCATTGACGTCCAAGATAATCAACCTCTGTAAAAGTTGACAAGTACATATAAGTAGTTAGAAGCTGAACATATTTTGCCATACTTGAATAGACATTACCGGAACAATCGTATCTACAGGTAGCAAGGGTCCATACTGGGTCTCTGTAGTGTTGATGTCATTGTTGCTCTCCTTTGCTTTAGCTTCATCAGTCACATCTTCATAGTCATCATTTACATCTTCATCAGGGGTCTCCCCCATGGCTCTTTCTGCCTCATTCAAGGTTTCCTCCAAGGTCTTTTCCTCTCCCTCGGTTGACCAGCTTGCCTCATACATCCTTGCCTGATCCATATCAGTTTGCTCATCCCTAGGCCTGCTTTCCTCATCCATATCCTTTTGCTCATCTATAGGCCTGCTTTCCTCATCTTGGGTTTCAGCCATAGGCTCTTTTGGCTCCTCCACTGGCTGACTTGGCTCTTTCATTGTCTCCTCTGGTTCTACACTAGCACCTTCCATATGCTCATTTGACCTTTCCTCATCCTCGGCTCTTTCATCTTCTGCTGCTATGACCCCCTCGGCCCGTTGTGATTCCACTGTATCAGATGCAGGGGTTTGTCGTGGTGGCACGTCATGTATTGTTAGATCAATAGTGCGGTCATCCAAGCCGCTATCGTCAAGCTCTCTAGGGCTAGACATAGTAAGCAGGTGTTGTATTAAACTTACCCGGTATCTTTGCAAATAATCATATGTGTAGTTTTTTAAAGCACTCTACAAAATTGAAAGACCACATGGTGAGAATTCTTTTATAAACTAAACCAAAACTCACTGAATGCATTGCCAAATGGTTACCTTAGTCATGAAAGGTTTTAATGCAAAGTAGCTTTGCAGGACATATTCTGCATGGAGAAGACATCTCCAGCCGCAAGAATTTCCATCGGTTTGATTTGGGACAGGTACATCTTTGATTGGGGCCTTGTATAGTTCATACCTTCCACATAGCTTGCCATAGGCAAGCAACAACCTCTTTATACAACTGCACAAAGCAATGTCAAGATGTTAGCATGAGGCTTCAAATTTACATGGATATCTATAAGAAACACTTTCTGATACAAAACACTTACAGCCTAATTTCAGGGTGGGTTCCTTTTATTGAATTGAACACCCACACTGCTGGTTGGTCAACATCAAGGCATATGAGACTCCAGTGATGGTTGTTCTCATATGGAAAGATGATGATAGTAACTTCCAGCATAGCACAGTCGAGAAACCAACTCTCAAAGGTCCCAGATGGACTGTTCTTTTGTCTAATAATCACTGACATTTGTGGATCAAGAAGAAACACCTCTGTGTGGGTGTGCAGTGAGAGTTGACTTTTGATCAGGCTGCAGAGACTTTACCTGAGTTAGCAAACCTATTATCTGAGTTTTCAAAGCTAGCAAGATAGTAACACTTACTTAAGACAAGCATAGATAATTGTGTCTGAAATCTGAGCATCTGGATTCTGCAATAAATTAATGTCCAGTTTTTCCAGAGCTAGCTTTCTAGCTCCATCTACAAATGGTATCTCTGCAAGCAAACCATCCTTCATTGAAAGTAGAGTTTCTTGATTGCTTGCCTCTATGGACAGGGTCACATTGCATTCTGTTTGCCTCTGGGACTCCACTGCTACTTTTGCTTTCTTCTTAAGCTCTGCTTCCCTCATGTCCTCTGTTTGGCGAGCAATAGTCTCTGCCCTTGCCCTTGTATTCACATCATGTGTGACATCTACAACTGTGAGTTGTGGCACTAGCTCAGGGGGGTATAACAAAATTTCCCTCATTTTCTTATCCCTGCAAACATTGGGGACCAGTAGTTTGTCATACCTCCACCTTCTTCTTTTCAGTGTCTCACTATCTTTGTCCATTATAGTAACCATGTGGGCATGGGCTGCAACAATGGTGATGTCACTGAAGTACTCCAGTAGGAAGTCCTCTGCTGATTCTTGTAGAGCCATTAATGCCACCACCTTCCACCTTTTGGTGCCCCAGGTAGCTTCTTCACATATGGACCTCACCATCCTCTGAAAGGGCAGCTTTGGTATGCATAAATCTACACATTTCTGTGCCTTTCTGATTTCTCTGAAAAGTCCCATGCAGGTTTGTAACTTCTTCACCCTTGGACCTTTCAAAATTTTATTGGGTTTTCCAGGTCTTTTCTTTGGGGTTGCAGATCTGCTACTTGCTTTAGCTGCTAATCCTGGTCCCTTGCCTGCCTTCCTTGCAGTGGCTTTTGTTCTAGCCATTTCACTGTATACAAAAAGAGGAGTCTCTCTCTCTCTCTCTCTCTCTCTCTCTCTCTCTCTCTCTCTCTCTCTCTCTCTCTCTCTCTCTCTCTCTCTCTCTTTCTCTCTCTCTCCTTTCTATAGCTTAGCATATTTAAATAGAGAGAGAGTGAGAGACTCCCATTACTAAAGGCGCGCGTGGAGCATGTTTTGACATCAAAAAACACCTCCGCGCGCCGTTAGTATAAGGTAAAAGAAAGACTCACTCTCTCTCTCTCTCTCTCTCTCTTTCCCCCGCCTTACATCCTCTCTCTATAACACTCACACATACAGTGGTCGATGCACAGTACTAACGGTGCGCATAGAGACATGCACACCGGTTATGCCTCTCTACGCGCGCCTTTAGTATAGAGAGAGAGAGAGAGAGAGAGAGAGAGAGAGAGAGAGAGAGAGAGAGAGAGAGAGAGAGAGAGAGAGAGAGAGAGAGAGAGAGAGAGGCTCTGTGTGTGTGTGTGTGTGTGTCTGTGTGTGTGTATGTTATATTTGTGTCTCTGTGTGTTTGTGTGTATGTTATATTTGTCTGTATCTGTGTGTGTATGTTAGATTTGTGTGTCTCTGGGTTTGTGAGTGTGTGTGTCTGTATGTGTGTGTGTGTGTGTGTGTGTATGTTTTATTTGTGTGTCTGTGTGTTTGTGAGTGTGTGTGTGTGTGTGTGTTGTGTTTGTGACTGTATGTGTGTGTTATTTGTTAAGACAGAGCTAGATATGCAATATACTGTGACAGAAACAGAGAGAGAGAGAGAGAGAGAGAGGCAAAGGCAGAGGGAAATTTCAGAAGCAGAGGGAGAGAGAGAGAGGGCCAAACCTCTTGAGGACGCAGACCTTCGTTATGTCTAAGATGGGTCGGCTTGCTGTCGGAGACGCAGACGACGGCTCTTTCTCTTTCTCTCTCTCTCTCTCTCTCTCTCTCTCTCTCTCTCTCTCTCTCTCTTTCACTCACTCTCTTTCACGAGGTGTGGTTTTTCTCTCTCATGACCTCTATATATGACGTACAAAAGTATACAGTCTCAATAATGACCGCACGTGGGACAACATGCAATTATACTCTATTTTATAGTAACACGTGGGGCGTTGCCGTGTGTATCCGTTATAAGTGTGATTTTGAGAGAGAGAAAGAGAGAGAACAATAGAGAGAGAGAGAGAGAGAGTGAGAGAGCGAGAGAGAGAGAGAGAGCCTCATTACTTCCAGAGAGTGATAGAGAGAGAGAGAACCATAGAAAGAGAGAAGGAGAGAGAGAGAGAGACAGATTGAGAGAGAGATAGAGAGAGGGACTTCTTACTCTCAGAGAGAGAGAGGGAGAGAGACAGAGTCAGTTTGACATACAAAAAGAAATGGAGGAGATACCTCCCTTGGAGTTTCTGCAAACCCCACCAACAAAAGGTGATCTCTCACTCTTTCTCTCTGTATTTCCAACAGTTGGTACAAATTGTGTGTGTGTGTGTGTGTGTGTGTGTGTGTAAACAAAGAAAAACCCAGACTGTTGTTCAACACACACACACCTCAACACATACTTCCATAGACAGAGACACACACACACACATAGACACACACACACAGACACATATGTTGAGATGTCGAGCTCTACACCTTGAGCTGGCATCCACTACGGGTCTTGGCCGCTTACGGCATTTACTCACTGGCGCGTTAGGTGACCGACACGGAGGATCTCTGCCAGTGATTCTACAGCTGGACTACACTTATAGGGCCAGCCTAGTACGCTTCTAGCGAGTTCACACTTAGTGACAGCATGTACATATGTGCTATTTTTCAGCTTTAGCACTTAGTCATTTTGTACTCTCTTTTCTGTGAAGAAGAAGAAGAAGCTTTCCATCTCTGTGTGCTTTGTGATTGTCTTGTGTAGCTCTCTTGCATCCTCATTCTTTACATGGTATCAGAGCCTGGTGCAGGCAAGAGAGGCTAAGAGAGCAAGAGCATCACAATCCCTTCGTTTCGCACAAGTTTCTAAACAGGTCTCCAAAGTGCAGTATACAGAGATTTACTGTACAAGTACAGTGGTTGTATGTACGCTTGATTGTGGACACTCGTTGAGTGTAGAAAGCGTTACAGGAACCACGATAGCAGGTTCAGCAGATTTGCAGGTTTTTGCAGATTGCAACTATTTTGTCTTAGTGCTTCAAGATGTCTGACGGTTTCAGTCAGATTGTTACTGAGAAGCTTGAGAAAAATAACTACCCTGCATGGAAGTTCAGAATAACAAATTTCCTAAAAGGAAAAGGTTATTGGGACTATGTAGAAGGAGACAATGAAAAGGAACCAGAGATTCCCGAGGCAAATGCTACAGCAGAACAAAGGAAAGCTTTGAGGGACTGGCAACAAGGCCAGAGCAAAGTGATGTATTGGCTTTCTATGAGCATCACAGATGGCATGATGGGCTATCTACAGGATGCTGAAACCCCCGCCATTGCATGGAAAAACTTAGGCAGAGTGTTCGAGGTGAACACCAAGGCCAGGAAGCTTCAACTAAAGTCGGAGCTAAATCAGGTTAAGAGGAACAACCTCTCCATCAATGATTATTCTTTGAAGATCAAGAGTATCATTGAGGCTCTTGGATCTATTAAAGTCTCAGTGGAAGACGATGACATTGTCCGTGCATGCTTGGATGGTCTAGGAGATGAGTATGTACATTTTAGGTCTTCCATGAATACAAGAGACGACATCCCCGTGTTCAAAGATTTGATTTCTATGCTTATTCTTGAGGAGAAGAACCTTGACACATCTTCTTCTCATGGCAGAAATAATTCTGAACAGGCCTTCTATTCTAACTCGAACAGAGGTAGAGGTAGAGGTCGTGGTCGAGGCCCAAGGGGTTGCAGGGGCCAATTTCTGGAAGGTCAATCAAATCAAAACAATACAGGTGGCAGGGGAAACCAGTCTCAAGGCAGGGGGAGTCAAAGAGGTCGTGGTGCAGGATCAAGCAGGTAGCAACATACTCCAGATAGTAGAGAATGTTGGACTTGTGGTGAAAGAGGTCACATGTCACGTGACTGTCCAAAGGGAAAAGCAAGTAGAAAGAGAGAACAGGGCAACTATGCATCTACTAGCAGAGATGCAGATGACAGCAAAAACGAGCGCATGTTTGTTATGCAACATGTAATGAATACAATGACTGCAGAGAATTCCACCCAAGATGATGTTTGGTATGTGGATTCAGGTGCCTCTAATCACATGACGTCTCGTGGAGAGTGGTTTAGAGATATGCGCAAACCAGATGTGTCAGGCTATGTGCAGACAGGAGATGACACAGCTCACCCCATTGCTCATGTAGGGGATATACCTCTAAATACGAAGAGTGGGAAATCAAAGTACTTAGCAGATGTACTTCATGTCCCAAACATTACAAAGAATCTTGTTTCTGTTGGACAAATGGTTGAGCAGGGTTTGCAGGTTCGCTTCAATCCAAATGGCTGTTATGTAGAAGATTTCCAGAATGGCTGTAAGCTGATCACAGAGGGCAAATGTGTGGGTAGAATGTTTACGCTGAATGTAGACATGCCTGAGGTAAAAGCTGCATTATTTGCACAGGGCACAGGTGTTGTGGCTGATGTTGACATTTGGCACAAACGCATTGGCCATGTCAATGAGCAGAGATTGCGCAGCATGCAATCAAAACAGATTGTAAAAGGTTTGCCCAAATTCAAGGTGGATGGTATGCATAAAGTGTGTGCAGCATGCCAGTTTGGAAAACCGTCAAAGGGCTCATTTCCACATGAGCGCAATGTATGTAAAAAGCCACTTGAGGTGGTGCACACAGATGTTTGGGGTCCAACCGATACTGCAAGTATACATGGTTGCAGGTATTATGTCTCTTTCATTGATGACCATACAAGGAAAGTATGGGTCTACTTCATGCGTAACAAAAGTGAAGTGTTTGGTCACTTTCAAGACTTCAAAGTCATGATTGAGAAGGAGACAGATATGCAAATCAAGACATTGAGGTCAGATGGAGGGGGAGAGTACTTCTCCAATGATTTTTTAGATTTTCTGCGAATGCATGGTATACACAGGCAGTTTACATGCAGATATACTCCACAGCAGAATGGGGTCGCAGAAAGGAAAAACAGGCACATTGCAGAGGTTGCACGTGCATTGATGAATGAGAAGAACATGCCTCATAATTTCTGGGCTGAAGCTGTAAATACAACTGTGTACATTATGAATAGGACACCTACAACTGCGGTGCATGATGTAACACCTGAGGAAAAGTTTACAGGTACAAAGCCTGATTTGGCACACTTGAAAGTGTTTGGCTGCATAGCTTACGTGGATGTACCAGATGAGTTGCGTAGGAAATTGGATCCTAAAGCAGAGAAATGTATTCTTGTGGGATATTCCCTTGAACAAAAGGGGTACAGGTGCTACAATCCTACTACACGAGAATTACGAGTGAGCAGAGATGTAGTCTTTGATGAGATGAGCAGCTGGTACAGTAATGCACATGGCACTATTGGGGATGATGTAAAAGATGATGTGGTTGTACAAAATGTGAGGCCACAATCACAGGTTTTGAGTGGACCACAAGAGTCCTCTTCTCGTGGCTCTGCTGAGAAACCATGGAATGGTAGACTACGTACGCAGGTTACTCCACCAACAGGTACAGGGAATGTATCACGAAAAGGAAAGGAAAAGGTTGATGAACCTCCCTTTATGGTTGATGCATCATCAGGTTTTTCACATGTAGACATGGATTCAGATGGTTTTGAACAAAGTCTTGATGAGGAATTTGGAATTCCGGCTGTCAGGACACCTGGTGTAAGGAAAGTACAAGAAGATGCTAGAGGGCAAAGGAGTGACCCAGGACCGCGCAGATCTAGTAGAGTCAGAAATCCAGTTCAGAAATTGACTTATGATGGGTATCTAGCGCATCACCAAGCCTACATGGCTAAGGTGATACAGGATGCGGAGCCCACATGTTTTGAGGATGCAGTTGGAAATGTGCATTGGGATGATGCAATGAATGAAGAGATGGCTGCATTGGAAGCAAATGACACATGGGAGTTGGTGCCATTGCCAAGTGGCAAGAAAGCTATTGGCTCTAAATGGGTTTATAAAACCAAGCATAAGGCTGATGGTAACATTGAGCGTCACAAGGCAAGGCTGGTCGCAAAGGGTTATGCACAGACGTATGGCATAGACTATGAGGAGACCTTTGCTCCAGTGGCAAAGATGACGACAATGAGAGCTGTCATAGCAGTGGCTGCATCTAGAGGATGGATTATGCATCAAATGGATGTAAATAATGCCTTCTTGAATGGTGAGTTGCAAGAGGAAGTGTATATGGATCAGCCACCTGGTTATGTCGATCCAGGTTACCCAGATTATGTATGCAGACTTCTCAAAGCTTTGTATGGTTTGAAGCAGGGCTCTAGAGCATGGTATGACAGGATTGCCAAGTATCTTGTCAGTATTGGTTTTAGGAGAGCTCATGCTGATCATTCACTATATGTACGTGAGAGTGATGTGGGGATTGTGGTCATTACCATATATGTAGATGACCTTATTATTGTTGGTGAAAATGCTATGGAGATTGACCATGTGAAGGGTCTTCTCAAACAGGAGTTTGAAATGAAAGATTTAGGCGAGTTGCGCTACTTTCTTGGCATTGAAGTGATCAGGACTCCAGAGGGTGTATGGCTATCACAGAGACAGTATGCTTTGGACATGTTTTCAAAGTATGGTATGGCTGATTGTAAGCCAATTTCTATTCCCTTGGATGTGAATGCAAAGCTGAGTGCAGAGAAGGGTGATGTTGTTGAGGATGTCAACATGTACAGGAAGATTGTGGGTAGTCTAATCTACTTGACTATCACGAGGCCAGACTTGAGCTACACAGTAGGCTTGGAGAGTCAGTTCATGCAACTTCCGAGGAAGCCACATTTGGATGGAGTACGACGCACACTTAGGTATGTGCAAGGTACTCTTGACTACGCATTGTTCTATGCAGCAGATGCACCATTAGCATTGTATGGGTATACAGATGCACATTGGGCAGGTAGCATTGTTGATAGGAGATCTACGAGTGGCTTCATGTTCTCTTTTGGGAGTGCTGTTGTTACTTGGAGCAGCAAAAAGCAGCCTACGGTTGCTTTATCGAGCACAGAGGCCGAGTACAGAGGTGCAGCAGTTGCGGCGTGCGAGGTAGCTTGGCTACGCACATTACTTGAGGACTTGGGAGTGCAGGTGGACCAGCAGATTTTCATCCATTGTGACAACCTCAGCAGCATGCGGTTGGCTAGGAACCCAGTGTTCCATGCCAGGACCAAACACATTGAGGTCCATTACCACTACGTTCGAGAGCGAGTGTTGGGGGGCGACATCGACTTGGTCTACGTCAGCACAGAGGAGCAGATAGCGGATATCTTTACCAAGGCCCTCGGAGCTGAGAAGCTTCGACGTTTCCGGACTATGCTTGGACTCTGCGACATGCAGAGCTCGAGGGGGAGTGTTGAGATGTCGAGCTCTACACCTTGAGCTGGAATCCACTACGGGTCTTGGCTGCTTACGGCATTTACTCACTGGCGCGTTAGGTGACCGACACGGAGGATCTCTGCTAGTGATTCTGCAGCTGGACTACACTTATAGTGCCAGCCTAGTACGCTTCTAGCGAGTTCACACTTAGTGACCGCATGTACATATGTGCTATTTTTCAGCTTTAGCACTTAGTCATTTTGTACTCTCTTTTCTGTGAAGAAGAAGAAGAAGCTTTCCATCTCTGTGTGCTTTGTGCTTGTCTTGTGTAGCTCTCTTGCATCCTCATTCTTTACAACATACACACAGACACACACACAGAGACATACACACTCTCTCTCTCCCTCCCCTCTCTGTCCCCGTTGCTAACGGCGTGCAGAGCCAACCAAACACTGGCTGCAGCTCTCTCCGCGCGCCTATAGTATAGTTATGACTCTCTCTCTCTCTCTCTCTCTTTCTCTCAATTGTACTTAAGGCGCGCGTGGAGAGTTGCAAAAAGTATGTTGTCGTCATTGCGCGCCTTTAGTACAAAGAGACACATACACACACACACAGAGAGAGAGAGAGAGAGAGAGAGAGAGAGAGAGAGAGAGAGAGAGAGAGAGAGAGAGAGAGAGAGAGAGAGAGAGAGAGAGAGAGTCTATGTGTATTTTTTTAATGTTCTTTGGAGAGAGAGAGAGAAAGAGAGAGAGAGCGAGCGAGAGAGAGAGAGAGAGAGAGAGAGAGAGAGAGAGAGAGAGAGAGAGAGAGACTATGTGTGTTTTTGTTTGTGCTTTGGAGAGAGACAGATATATATATATATATATATATATATATCTATATGGAGAGAGAGAGAGAGAGAGAGAGAGTGAGACTTGTCATGTTTCCTGATGAATAGGATTAAGGTCCAGTATGCAGAAGAGGCTGAAACCAGACCTAGAGCTTGTGCCAAGATTTCAACCTTTGCAGGCTCAGTTGCTTAATGTTTCTGCCAAAAGAGCTGTTGACTTTTGTCAGGACATATCTGAAGAAGAGTCAATTGGTGAAGATCAATCAGAGAGGTCACCAGGCCAAGAGGATCCCTCACCCTACAAGGCTCCCACCCTGTACATTACTTGTCAAGAAAAATACAAGAAAGAGGAATATAGACTTCTCAGATGATGCTGATGTGCTAGAAAGTAGTCCCTGTGCAACTAAATGTAAAGCCAAAGAGGATGTGTCTTCTCTGGAAGACCGAGCTGCAACTGATGAGAGGCTGTTTGATTTTGCAGCATCTTGTGGAGCTGGGGACAAGTTTAATCTAGTTCATTCTATGTTTAATCCAAAGTTTGACATTGAAGACCTGTTAGCTCAGCACAGTAATTTCTTGC
Organism: Adiantum capillus-veneris; assembly: GCF_014529385.1. Taxonomy (NCBI): domain Eukaryota; kingdom Viridiplantae; phylum Streptophyta; class Polypodiopsida; order Polypodiales; family Pteridaceae; genus Adiantum; species Adiantum capillus-veneris. The sequence goes on from NC_140954.1 coordinate 48,656,818, forward strand.
AGTCCTACAGAGATAAGTTTGAAGTGATGGTGCAGGTAGGGAGGGTTGTTCTGCCCACTATGACTCTTGTGCATTTAAATGACTGTGGTGGAAAGGGACAGGGACTGAAGAAGTATAGGGAATTACCACCTTCTTGCCGACATTCAGCCTGCCCTTTGCACCAAAAATAATGCAAACTCATTCAGGAAGCCTTTGGCTTTATGATTTACCTGAACAGCCTGTTTGGATTCCTCATGCAGAATCCTGATGAGGTGTTAGAGGAGCAGGATGCAGCACCAGATGAAGAATGCGAGGAGACAACTCATATACAAGAAGTCGAGGAGGTTGAAGATACAGTCGACCTTGAGGTTGAGGCAATTGAAGTACAAAGAAGTAAGATGCTCTCTGTGAAAACCACAGAAATCAAACTTCCATTGGATGTCAGTAACTTCACTAAGAAGCATGCTCAGATGATGTTGCCTGTTGTGCCTGACTTCAGGATTGGAGACAGGACCTATATCTTCTTACATGATGTGCAAAGCATCTTTTATTTAAGGGAGGATTTCTCCCTGGCTATTATTTCCAGAGTCCAAGAGGAGAGAAGTGGATTTGTTTCAGAGGATAGTAGTGATGATGAGGCAATGGAAACATCCAGCAATCCAATGGAATGCCTCCGAAGATGCTTTGAGAAAGATGAAAAATACAAGGAGACACTACCTGATGAAGCCACCTTCCAAGCAATAAGACAAAGCCTAAGACCATCAACAAGTAACAAAGAAGTGGAGGATTGGTTTAACCATTCAGGTCAGGGCTCAACTACATCTGTAGACCTGTGGCAGGAAAACCTCTTTCTGCAGGATGAGAGCTTCATGGTAACTCTCTCTCTCTCTCTCTCTCTCTCTCTCTCTCTCTCTCTCTCTCTCTCTCTCTCTCTCTCTCTCTCTCTCTCTCTCTCTCTCTCTCTCTCTCTCTCTCTTTGTGTCACTTCTGACATGATATGTGTAGTCTTGGATTGCTGACAAGGATGACTTCCTTCGGCGGCGGACTCAAGAGTATCGTGCAAGGGATGCGGCCCTAGCGCAGTACCTTTCAAAGCTTTGCGAGTCGCCGATAGTAGTTTTTCACAATTCCATGTCACAAGAGGGTTCAATAGCAACTTACACATTCAAGACACTATCACGCTTCTTGGGTGGACCCGTGCTGCCCAAAAGTGCAGATAAAGTCATTCTTGTGGACAAAGTGTTTGCTAAGATTGTTTTGGTTATTGCCCGGGCTATACAGGTGGTCGGGTAGCGTATTACTACACCTACACAGCAATGGCACTAGCTCTTGGTAGACAAAACCCAGATGAACTTTTAGAGTATGGCAAACATCTCATGATTCGTTACAAGGGTGACATGCCAAAAAACAAAATTGAACCTTCAAAATCTTGATACACTTCAAGTAGCAATTGTATAAGATCATGTATTACATAAATTTTGTACAATGTCATCCACTCAGAGTATCTTTCTCCACTTGTGATTCACATACACCATTGCCTCTCTCCACCTTCGTTGACTTTCACGAGCTCCGGAGTTGTTGTATGCCATTGATCTTTTAACTTTTTGTTGTTGTAAATGTTTGATGGCTTGTGCTGTTGCTGAATTTGCCAAGACTTCTTTTGCATGCATTCGATGAATGATTCTACGATAGAACCATTCAAATAGTTCTCTCAAACTGTTAGCCTTGATTCAAGAGCCACCATGTCGTGTGTGCCTGAAATAAGCATTTCTCGCCATGTAATGAGACTTTTCCATCCCTTGGGTATTCCATATTGCCGGGTTCCCATACTTTTGTATAAAATATGGTAAATGATTGAAGATGATGTGCTGGATATGAAAACAGATTAGTTAGAATGTTTTACACTCACATATTTGCACATAAGAGAGAATGAAATACACAATAATACCATGTAGTGAGTAAGCTGGGTGTCTGTCCATGCTGTCTTGAATGATTTTTTCAGAAGGTTGAGATTCTCCTTGAACTTGTTCATATCACCTTGTGACCAGTCATCTTTGTCGCACATCAAAAATAGGATGTCTATTGATCGCCCAACCTCAGCCTTCGCGTTACGAGTAGTTGGTTCTTGGTCTTTGACTACAATATGTAGCTTTTTCCAGCTCTGATACTCTACCTTGCTAACATAAGATGTGTTATATATTTTTCCATGTTTTGTTAGCTTCGGATCTCTTGTACCTTGGGGTTTAGATAAAAACCTCCGTGCCTTCACCCCACCGATGGATGGTTTGCATGGGACATCCTTCTCAGCAATTGATCTCTTTTCATCCCGCTGGATTTTCACATTGCCACCATGAAGCCCCATATCCGACAGTACCATTTCTAAGCACTGCAGGGCTACTTGTCGTTCTGCCAAGTTCTTAATCTTCCAAGCAAACCCGATATATAAGTAGACCAATTTCTCCACAATTCTACAAAGGGCATGCATTGTACAAATGTGGACATTCACAAGTGGTATTTTCAAACCGGTCGAAAAGCAGGATCCTCAATGTGACGTGTTGGAGCTTTTCTCCACCACTTTGGATCCATGACCTTTGCAGGCTCCATGCAGAACAAACACGACGACTTTGCCATTGCACCCATTCCACAATTATACATGCACTTTAATGTTTTGAGGTCACCTGCAAGATGCCACTGAACTTAAAAGTCTCCCCTTCCATCTAGACGTAGTACCTCTCCCTGGTTAGTCTGTCGATCAATCACCTCCGGAATATTAGTTTGATGGAACACCCAATATAGAATCTCATGATCTTCTTTCTTTACCTGCAACACAAAATAAATGAGACTTAAGTAGATGTTAACATTTGAGCTTACCTGAGAATCTCGCTTACCTCAAACGCACCAAGCCACCATATGTTAGATTCTTATTGAACACTAAAATATAAAGGATCATCACTGGGACACTTTGAGAGGGCTCTATTCATTAAAGTAATAGTAACACGCTCTAGCGTTTTCTCTTTAACAAGCTCACACTCATCCAGTTTTAACACAAAATGTAATACCCCTCGTGACTCTTCAAATGTGATGTTGTAAAACTCCACCATTCTCTTCTGTAATATCCGCAGGTCCATAAAAATATTATTAAACTCATCATATGCCATGTTTGCTCCATGGCCACTGTAAGTTGCTTTAATATGAAAGGGCTGTCCAAGATAGTCTCCCTGTGCCTCGTTAAGCTGAAGCCTCTCTTTCCAAACACTTGAGGCTGATGGTAGAAGTTTGGATTTTATACCCTTCTTAACAAAGATGGATGAGACAGACTTTTGGATAGCCGAATATCCTCTTTTTCTTACACCAAGTGAATCAAGTGTGCCTTGTATCTCTTTTGTAGGCACTGAGTTCTCTGAAATAAAGCGGTCCACTACATTTCGTTGTAGGACCTTAAACTTCTTGTCATGTACTATATCTGCTGCCAGGCTTCTACTTATAAGTGGCTTCAATCTCTTTTCTATATTGGCTTTGGGGTCAATGTTTTCCTTGTCATGATAGATTGAATCTCTACATGAAGACAATGCATAAGTAAATAACAGAAAATTTGCTTCACTAACACTATTTAGGCACATGAAAACAATGCATAACAAGAAAAACCAAAAAGATTACTTAACTAAGACAATGTAGCCAACCAAGAAGCATCACCTTAATGCTCGGATTCTTTTCTTGAGACCTCCTGATGCAACCTGCAATGTTTCAAGATTGCACAATTTCTTCTTTCGGATACGACCACCCAAGATGGTGTCCTTCATTTGACAACTTCGCACCTTTCCTTTTTGTTCTTGTACCTCTGTTTTATGTTGCAAAATGGTAACCTGATCTGTAGAATGTAAATGTGAAAGGCGAACAATATCACATTGTTGAGCTTGGAGAATGCCCTTGTAAGTTTCAGCTTCTCTTGTAAGAGATTTACAATAACCCAGAAGGCCCTTTTCTCCATCACTAGCAAAGGTCAATAAGCTTGTAGGATTGACAAACGGTCATTGGATTCTTAGGGTAGAGAGAGCCTCTCGTCCAGATATCTATGTGTTTAGCTCCCTGAGCTCTGAGCGTGTCTATGGAAGCGGGAGGTATATGTGTGTTTGTTTTACTGCACTTAATCAATGGTTGGTACTCATTGTCTAAATCAATGTGAAGGTGATATTTGGCTCGTTTCTGGGTAACATTTGTGCCATTTGAGGAGTGCGCCATTAGCCAAATGTGCAGGTTTAATGGAAAGTGAATAGCGGCTGCGCCTTCGTCCCTCCATGTTAGCCTCATTCCCTCCATATTGACGAGGTTCATTCAATGCAACTGAAAAGAGGATTATCCCTCAATCACTACGAACGAATGTTCAGAAGAGTAAGGAATCTACTTAAAGTACACTTTTTGAACTTTTACTATGAAAGACCCAGCTCTATTATTTGCCATTTTGTCTAGAGAGAGAGTGCAAAAAATACATTTTCTTAGAAGGCCCTCCAAATGACCTCCAAAATTCCCTAATGTAGAGAAAGAGAGAGATTGAAGGAGCGATAGAGAGATAAGATAAAGAGAGAGATAGATAGAGAGAAAGAGGGAGAGGGAGAGATAGAGAAGAGTAAGAGTGAGATAGACAACAATAGAGATAGAAAGATAAAGAGATTAATGGGAAAGAGGGAGAATGATAGAGAAAGAGGAAGAGAGAGGGAGAGAGAGAGAGATAGAGATATGAAGAGAGAGAGAGAGAGGGGGGGGGGGGGGGGGGGGGAGTAAGAGAGATAGAAAGGGAGGGAGAGATAGAGATACAAAGGGAAATAAAGAAAGGGGAGATAGAGAGAAAGAGGGACAGAAAGAGAGAGTGAATGACAGAAAGAGGTAGAGGGAGAGATAGAAAGAGATGGAGAGAAAGAGGTTAGGTATAGGGAGAGTAAAATCTGGCTAGGTTCTAATACTCTTCTTTGCATCTCTTGTAGATATCAGATGAGAGACCGTTTGGTGGAGAGCATCCACCATACTCTTCCTTTGGATAGTGCAAGTCCCAGGCGGACGGCCAACGAGGGTGAACATCGCCTCCAGCGGACTCAAGGGTTGAGACAGTACATCCTAACTTAGGGTTTAGATTTATCAATAGCTAGTTTTTTCTGAGCTTTAAGATGGATTTCTATCCCTTATTTTCAAGAATCACCCCTTTATAGTGATAGCCGTTTTTCGGCTCTCCATAATTGCCATAGTAAGTTACTCCACCCTATCAAATCACCCAAACGCTATGGCTATCCCTACCATTTCACTGTACATAGGCGTGTGTGAGTTAGGGGGCTTTTCCCATATCTTCTTAAAAACCCTCAGCTAGCTAGTCACTGGGCTAGTTGAGCCAAAAAATAAATAAAAATAAAAAAATAAAAGTATATTATGTCCTCTTTGTGTGTAAATATTTCAATGTATATATGGCCTAAATATAGGGATTTTTTATTATTATTTTGGTATTTTATTTAAATATTTCTACTTAGGTGTGTGTTTTATTAAACCTATGTACACCTTCTTTCATCCTCTTACACCATAAGTATATTTTTTGCCAATATTTACATACTCTAACCTTATATTTTTCCTTTATACAAATCACTCCCACATTTTCACCCTCACCTTCGTGAAAACAAAAAATTGATTTCTACTCATTGGTCACGTTTATTACATTATTTACTTGCATACCTTTTCCTCTTTCACCCAAAATAATTCAAAGAGGGACCATATCATATGATTCCAATATCTTTCCATATCCATAACTCCTCCATATTTTTATTATTATTTTTACTCATTATTCTAACACCATGTGCTCATTGAGCTAAAGTCCATGAATAGTCCATACACTAGTCCCACCATGTATATATTTCTTTATTCACCAATAATCCTCCTCCATGCATGGGTCAAGGGCAACTTGGATGCTTTGTATTATGATATGACAAAGGAGGGGCTCACTCTTGGATGCATTGTACCAATTCAACAAAGGAGGGGGCCACTAAAAGACTTTTGCAGGCATAAAAACAGGTTTTTTTGGTGAGAATTTTGGCACCTATCTCCACTCCAAATTTGGAGTGGTGGTCAAAAGATAAAATGTAGCCCACGCTCTAAATAATCACCTCAAATTTTTTCATGATTTTTGGAGCTACCAGCGGTGAGCTATGATTTTTTGAGTGGACCCCAGTCTGCCCACTTTTCTCACAAGTAGCCCTTAGTCTTCTCTCACCCTTCCACACACCTACTCACTCTTACACATCCCTCCCTCTCCTTCCCTCACTCAAACCTGCAATTTTCATGGCTTCTCCCACCCTCTTCATCATTACCCTTCTCTCTCATCCCTATAGTTCTTTTATGAACCTCTACATACATACACCCTCTCCATGTCTCTCTCTATTGCTTCTATGTTACAATTTCCTTTACCTCTCCTAAAAATATCTAAAATTCAGTATCTTAACCATGATAACTTCTGCAAATTGAGGATTTTTCATCAACAAATTCTCTTTTCATCGTGGTGGTCAACCGTGGCGGCGGCGTAAAGAAGCGAAGAAGAAGAAGAAGACCAGCGGTCAATTTTTTCCACAATCTACACAAGGGTGAGTTCAAGCTTCTTCAAAGCTTCACCATCTCAATGATTATCTTTTAATTCACCCCTCTTCCTTCATCAAATCAACTCATCCTACCCATTGTAAATGTATCACCAACAATTCTAGTGATTATTACCACTAACAACTAACTTCTCTTGTAAAAATGCACCCACACTATCAACATATGGAGTAGGCAACCGCACAAGTAAACCAAATTCACTCACTCCCATGGAAGTTTCTCTCCTCTCACCACATCAATAATTCTCTTACTTGAGCCCACATCCATGTGACTCAAGAGAAAAGAGAGACCCCATTCTCATTTGAAATTCATAAAAATTCATAATCCTTGATCTTTCCTAATAAAATTGATTAGGCTTAATCATAATCAAGGCTTCTAAAACCTATAAACAGAACCCATTCCTCCTTGTAAAAGACATCACTATACCATTGCACACTAGATTGAGCGTAGCACATGCCAGTTCTATCTTGGTTGTAAAGAGAGAGTAAGCTTTCTATACACCATCACTTTGGTGCATAGAAAAGCTTGAGCTAGTTTGAGTGAGTGCGAGTAGAAGATATTCTTCCTACCATTGTTGTATCTACCCCAACATCAATGAATTGGTAGTTTTGGGTGCAATTCATGTCCAAAGGCTCATGCTTCTCCTCCAATTTGGCTTGGCAAACTCATTCAACTTCATAAGGTGACTTGCTTCATTGAAGGTTGTTGTTTTGTTGCTTGTGATTCATTGGCTATTGTTTGGCTACTATTGTAAGAGGGTGGATGGTGAGAGGGCTCCCATAACCCTAAGACAATGTGCTAGTGATGCTATAACCAAATATTGTCACTTGATTCCGCAAGCTCTAAGTTCCTTTTTTGTGCAAAATATAAAGTTGAAGCTAAGTTGTACATCATCTCTCTCTCTCTCTCTCTCTCTCTCTCTCTCTCTCTCTCTCTCTCTCTCTCTCTCTCTCTCGTGTTTTAGTGTGTGAGAGTGTTCCATTGGTGTTAGTGTTAGTGTAAATTCCTTGCTTGTTTGTGGGTTGCTCTAACGATTCTCCTCTTTTGCGTCCTAGTTCGCTCTTAAACTAGGTGGTGCCCCTTGTGTAGTTGGGATTTGGCTGTGGGTTTGTTGTTTTGGTTTGTGTTGTGTTGTGCCCCAGCCCCATTGAGCAGCACGGGAGCCTTGAAGGGTGTCTAGAGGTTGCTCTTCTTGTTGCCCGCCCCGGACCGCCTCAATTTTGGTGCCCCCACTGAGGATAGGCTTGTGTATGTTTTGTGAAGGCTCAACCTTTAGCATAATCAAGTAGCTTGCATGAATCACGAGAATTTGTATGATCCCTTCACGCCCATTGCAAGGCAAAAGGTACACATAATTGTTAGTACTAAGTTGCAATTTCAGCGAGTAATTCGTAGAATTTTAGGTCCTCTTAGGTTGGTAGAGATAAACGCATCAGTAAATCCTTTTATTTTGCCTCTCATTAGCTACGACCTTAGTTTGGACGTCTATATTTTTGTTTTGTTTTAAGAATTAGGTCATGCGTAGACCATGGATAATGGCCCAAGAATACAGTTTTTTCCCTTTCATTTTACTCCACACATTAGAGTAAACATTGCAATTAGTAGAAAAATCCATTTTCAACAACGTATGGTATTCATGTTTGGTGCCCAAAGAGTAGGAGAAATTCTCGCGTCACCAAACCCTGTCATTCTACCTCTTATTGATTATCATAGGTCATTTGATGTGAATATTTTTATTTTGTTGTAGAATAGATTGCAATTTAGAAAATATTATTGTGTAAATCTTTTAAAGAAAGAAAAAACAAAAACGTGTCACTTTGAAATCAATTCAATGGAGAGCCAACGCCAAATGTCTGGATATCCTCTTTTCTTTGGAGAGCGTGGAGAGGATGCAGAATTATTTCTCGCAAATTTCAAGATGTCTTGCCGTATCAAGAGGATAGTAACTGATCAAGAACGTGTAGAAATGTTTGAGGTGGTCCTTAGGAAAGATGCTAGCACTTGGTTTGACTCTTTGCCTGAGGAAGTTAAAGGGAATTACACGGAAGTTTTGAATTGTTTCAAGAAATACTTCTTTGATCCCCAAAACACTCAGAAATTATGGCAAGACATTGTTTCTCATAAGCAAAAAGACTTAGATGACTACTACTTGTACAAGCAAGAGTTCCTACGTCTTTGGGCTCTATGGATACGAAATGTTGCTAACCCTGGTGATGATGCAGAATTTCTAAAGAAGGAGAGGTTCATAGTCGGACTCTTTCCTGACCTTAAGGTAAAAGTTGAGGCGGGTGCACCTGCTACCTTTGATGCAGCTGAAACTAGGGCTGCTGAGAAATATAGGAAACTCAAGTGCGTAAGGGGGGAGGTTCCAATAGAAGGTCTTAGACCCAAAGGTAAGTCACAAGCATCAACATCTAAGGAGCTTCCTGAGGTAACGGCGGAAGTGATTGAGAAGTTAAATGAATCTTTAAGCAGCTTGTCAATTCACCTTGCACAAGCCGTAGGTCCAAAGGGACAAGCAAAGAAGTCTGAAGAGCGAGACCCACGACCTAGGAGAGTCTTGCAATGTTGGAATTGCGGTGAGTCTGGACATGGGATGTATAATTTTCCTTGGCCCCGTGGGGAGCCAGGGAGACCTAACTTGAATTACCCAGTGATGAATGCAGGTGAAGGAACTAGTCAGCAACCACGGCTTATACAAAGGCCAAATGGAGCAAGACCACCTCCACAAGGAGTGGAAGGAGTTCCACCTTTGCCAGACCCAAATGTGCATGTGGTAGAGGTGACAAATTCAAGAGAGGTTGACATGGAAGCAAATGGCCGAGGGAAAGGTAAGGAGAAAGAAGGAGTTACATCACAAAGTGACCATGAACGAGAAAAGAAGGCAAAGGAGACCAAGGAAGCTAAGAGGACTCGACGTCGTATCAACCTCCAAGACTTTCCTCTTGGACATGGAATGGCTCCATACAACCTGTTGGAAGACATGAGAGGTTAGGGTCCTGATATCTCATGGCCTCAATTTCTTGCATTATGTCCACAAGTTAGGAGGGATTTAACAAGGGAAGTTAGCACTAGGAGAAAGGTAAAAGAGAGTGTGCCTATTGTAAAAATTGCACAAGTTAAAATGAATGAGGACATTACACCTGTGCTAGATTGTTACATAAAAGGGAGATTGGTTAGGAAAGGTCTAGTGGATGGGGGTGCACAAATTTGCATCATGACAGAGGGACTCATGCAAAAACTAGGCATGCACATCCATGAGACACCTGAAATTAAGGTCAAGATGGCAAACAATAGCAAGGCTAGGTGCGTAGGCATTTGTAAAAATGTTTTTTGTGGAGGCCTTTGGCATTAAGAAGGCAGTGGATTTCTATGTCATGTCTACCAAAGGAAATGGTTACCCATTTATCCTAGGGAGACCATGGCTAATGAAAATGCGAGCTTTGCAGGATTGGGAGAGTGGAAAGCTAATTTGCAGGAACGACAATCATAAGAAGGTTTTCTTTGACATGAAGGAGCAACGCCAAGAGGAGCTCCATGAAGAATCATCTCAAAGTGAGACGGAGGAAGAAGGTTGGACCGATAACACTTCAGAGAAGAAAGTAGCGGAGCATTACTGAAGAGGAGTCTCCATCGAAGTCATGGGGGTAAGGTTTAAGCCAACCAACCAAGAGACCTCTTTTCAAGGTTTGGAGGAGGTAGGTTCCCAAGAGAACCAAAAAGTGGAAGATGAAAGAATGCTAGAAGGTATGCTATCTACAACATTTACAAAGGATGAAAGAGAGGAGTTCAAATGTGTGCTAAGGAAATTTCCTAGGCTTTTTGCTAAAGACTACACCGATGTGCGTGTAGTAGATACTGTTCAACACAAAATTGAGTTGAAGCCAGAGGCCACACCTAAGGCTCAGAAGCTACGAAGGCTAGGAGTCATCAAGGAGCAGGCTTTACTCAAGGAGGTAAAGAAAGCTTCTAGCAGCACGTGTCATTTTATCCAGGGAGAATTCAGAGTGGGTCTCTCACGTTGTTTGTCCACTCCTAAGAAAAACGAAAAGTGGAGGGTGTGTGTGGATTACCTTCCACTCAATGAGGCAACAAAAAGAGATCACTTTCCCCCTCCCATTTCAGGATGAGATACTAAATGAGGTAGCAGGTCATGAGAAGTACGCTGTGTGTGATGGCTACTCAGGCTACTTTCAAATAGGTATCGCATTGGAAGATCAATTGAAAACAACCTTTATCACTCCTTGGGGTTGTTATGCTTTTAGAGTCATGCCATTTGGTCTCACAAATGCTCCTGCAACATTCCAACGTTTCATGAACATGGTGTTTCAAGAATTCTTTGGAAAGTCAATTAGGGTGTTCATTGATGATTTCTGCATTTATAGCTCAAAATCATTGCATCTACAAAGGGAGAAGAAGGTTTAAAGAAGCTCTACGACATGGGAGGTCAACTCAGCCCCGACAAGTGCCACATAGGTGAGGATGAAGTGATCTTGCTCGGTCACAAGGTTTCCTATAAAGGCATTGAGGTGGATCCTTCAAAAGCAAAGGCTCTTATTGAGCTCCCATCACCGAAGAGTCTTAAAGAGGTCATCTCTTTCATTCAAAAGGTGAAGTATATGTCACGCTTCATTCACTTAGCCTCGGAGTTGCTTCATCCTTTGCAAAAGTTGACGCAACAAGTAGAATTTGCATGGTCTGATGAGCTTGAAGAGTATTTTTGTAACATTAAAGTCATTTTGTCAGAGCTACCAACACTCATGCCTCCTTGTTGGGAGTACACATTCTTTGTTAGCTCTAGTGTTGGAAGGGAAACAATTGGTGCTGTGTTGCTACAACAAGATCCCCACAGTACAAGGATGCGACCCATCTACTTTGCTAGTAGGGTCATGAATGCTTTGGAGAGAGACTGCACAGAAGCAGAACTCATGATGCTTTCTCTCATGTTTGCGGTGAGAAAGTTTAGATCCTACCTACTACCAAAACCTTTTGTAATTCTCACTACAGAAACTTTGTTCCCTTGGGTGTCATCTCAAATGAATCTTAGTACTAGGATCTCAAAGTGGATTATGGAGTTGCAAGAGTTCCAATTCTTTCAAGGTAGAAGATAGTGTGCGTGCACAATTGGCAGGGATTCTCACTTATAGGGTACATGAGAAGGAAATTAAGGTGCCTCAAGTAAAGACCCTACCATTGCCACCACCAAAAAGTATTCCCAATGCTTTTACCTTGTTCTTTGATGGAGCTTTTCGACGAGCCACAGGGAAAGCAGGGGGAGGGCTAGTGTTGCTCAACCCAAGTGGAGAGGTGGTCATGAAAGAGAAGGTCAATCTACCAGGTTCAACTAGCAACAATGAAGCAAAATACGACACACTACTTCATGGTTTGAAGATGTGCATTGGCCAAGGGATAAAACGTCTCATGGTAAAGGGAGATGCACTTCTCATTGTTAAACAGATTTTAGGCATTTGGGCATGCAAGAATGAAAGCTTAAGGACAAAAGTTCATGCCATTCGTAGGATGTTTAATCAATTTGAAGAAGTGCAACTATATCATATTCCGAGGAAACAAAATGAAGATGCCGATTTACTTGCACAACAAGCAGTTACATGTGTTGAGAGAGAAGTGCAGGTCATCATGGTGGCAGCAGCTGTCAAGCAACCGAGATACCAGGGATTGGAGTCATTGGCTCCCATTATTGGCTACATTTTGGAGGGTGAGTTTCCACAAGACTTCACGAAGGCTCAGAAGAGGAGACTCATGAAGAAGGCAAGTTTCTATCTCTTCCTAGAAGGCTCCCTCTATCAAAGGGGGAAGGATCAAGTGTGCAGAAGAGTACCAACTATTGAGGAAATTCCAGCCATTCTAAAAGGTTTGCATGAAGAGGCATGTGGTGGTCATTTTGCCCAAGAATCAACTGTGAAGAAGATTTTGCTTGCGGGGTATATTTGGCCAAGCTTGCATGTGGATGTTCAACATTGGTGTAAAAGCTGTCACAATTGTCAGATAAATGGAAATAGAAGGTTGGTGCATGGCCCGAGGCAAATAGTGCTTGCAAATGGACCCTTTGAAAAGTGGGGCATTGATGCTATGGGTCCTCTGCCTAGGACAAAAAATGGTAAACTCTACATTCTAGTGGCTGTAGACTATATGACTAGGTGGGTGGAAGCTCAAAGTGTGGCAAGAGTGAATGAGAGGACAGTTAGCAAGTTTGTGTACAATCACATTTGCTGCAGATTTGGCACACCTTTGGAGATTGTTTCTGATAATGGTCCAGGGTTTAGGAAGGGCTTGCTCACAGAAGTTTGTGAAGAGCTTCACATTCTACATCGTCATAGCACACCATACTACCCACAGTCAAATGGTTTGGTGGAGAAGGCTAATGGTGTCATTGCAGGATTCATTAGAAAAATGGTGCAAAACAAGACAAAATTATGGGATGACTTCTTGGATGGTGCCTTGTGGGCATATCGAACCACATATAGGGAAGCCACGGAGTTCACACCATTTCACTTGGTCTATGGTCAAGAGGCTTTGCAGCCTATCGAGCTCAACATTCCAACAATGCGACTTCATGGCAAAGGAGCACAAGATGATCAAGAGGTATGGATGGATCGACTTCTTACGTTAGTGGAGCTTGAGTGGAAAAGAGAAGCAGCATATGAGTGCTACAAGAGGAAACCCACACAAGCGAAAGAAACGCATGACAAGAAACTGAAGGACAAAGGCATCAAGGAAGGAGAGGTTGTGCTAAGGTATGACAATCGACTTGAAAATCGTTTTGATGCCAAGGTTGAAACTAGATGGCAAGGGCCATATATAGTCAAGCAGGCTTTCAATTCTAGTTACTATCAGCTTATGGACTTGAATGGTCAAGAGCACTCCAGAAAAGTAAACGGGTATCGCTTGAAGCCCTATTTGAGTCGCCTTCTACCAAAGGATTTACCAAAGATCTGTCCAAAGGCCGCTGTCTCATGTAAGTATTGTTACATGAAGCATGAGTGTAACTCCAGCCAAAATTCTGAGGGGCCAAACAATGAAGATTTCGTCAAGGACTCTGAAGCACTCTCTTTGGAAAAGATGCTCTATGATGGTACATGAATATACCATCACCCTGGGGGAGGGCTAATGATAGCCATTTTTCGGCTCTCCATAATTGCCATAGTAAGTTACTCCACCCTATCAAATCACCCAAACGCTATGGCTATCCCTACCATTTCACTGTACATAGGCGTGTGTGAGTTAGGGGGCTTTTCCCATATCTTCTTAAAAACCCTCAGCTAGCTAGTCACTGGGCTAGTTGAGCCAAAAAAATAAAGAAAATAAAAAAATAAAAGTATATTATGGCCTCTTTGTGTGTAAATATTTCAATGTATATATGGCCTAAATATAGGGATTTTTTATTATTATTTTGGTATTTTATTTAAATATTTCTACTTAGGTGTGTGTTTTATTAAACCTATGTACACCTTCTTTCATCCTCTTACACCATAAGTATATTTTTTGCCAATATTTACATACTCTAACCTTATATTTTTCCTTTGTACAAATCACTCCCACATTTTCACCCTCACCCTCGTGAAAACAAAAAATTGATTTCTACTCATTGGTCACGTTTATTATATTATTTACTTGCATACCTTTTCCTCTTTCACCCAAAATAATTCAAAGAGGGACCATATCATATGATTCCAATATCTGTCCATATCCATAACTCCTCCATATTTTTATTATTATTTTTACTCATTATTCTAACACCATGTGCTCATTGAGCTAAAGTCCATGAATAGTCCATACACTAGTCCCACCATGTATATATTTCTTTATTCACCAATAATCCTCCTCCATGCATGAGTCAAGGGCAACTTGGATGCTTTGTATTACGATATGACAAAGGAGGGGCTCACTCTTGGATGCATTGTACCAATTCAACAAAGGAGGGGGCCACTAAAAGACTTTTGCAGACATAAAAATAGGTTTTTTTGGTGAGACTTTTGGCACCTATCTCCACTCCAAATTTGGAGCGGTGGTCAAAAAAGAAAATGTATCCCACACTCTAAATAATCACCTCAAATTTTCTCATGATTTTTGGAGCTACCAGCGGTGCGCTATGATTTTGTGAGTGGACCCCAGTCTGCCCACTTTTCTCACAAGTAGCCCTTAGTCTTCTCTCACCCTTCCACACACCTACTCACTCTTACACATCCCTCCCTCTCCTTCCCTCACTCAAACCTAAAATTTCCATGGCTTCTCCCACCCTCTTCACCATTACCCTTCTCTCTCATCCCTATAGTTCTTTTATGAACCTCTACATACATACACCCTCTCCATGTCTCTCTCTATTGCGTCTATGTTACAATTTCATTTACCTCTCCTAAAAATATCTAAAATTCAGTATCTTAACCATGATAACTTCTGCAAATTGAGGATTTTTCATCAACAAATCCTCTTTTCATCGTGGTGGTCAACCGTGGCGGCGGCGTAAAGAAGCGAAGAAGAAGAAGAAGACCAGCGGTCAATTTTTTCCACAATCTACACAAGGGTGAGTTCAAGATTCTTCAAAGCTTCACCATCTCAATGATTATCTTTTAATTCACCCCTCTTCTTTCATCAAATCAACTCATCCTACCCATTGTAAATGTATCACCAACAATTCTAGTGATTATTACCACTAACAACTAACTTCTCTTGTAAAAATGCACCCACACTATCAACATATGGAGTAGGCAACCGCACAAGTAAACCAAATTCACTCACTCCCATGGAAGTTTCTCTCCTTTCACCACATCAATAATTCTCTTACTTGAGCCCACATCCATGTGACTCAAGAGAAAAGAGAGACCCCATTCTCATTTGAAATTCATAAAAATTCATAATCCTTGATCTTTCCTAATAAAATTGATTAGGCTTAATCCTAATCAAGGCTTCTAAAACCTATAAATAGAACCCAATCCTCCTTGTAAAAGACATCACTATACCATTGCACACTAGATTGAGAGTAGCACACGCCAGTTCTATCTTGGTTGTAAAGAGAGAGTAAGCTTTCTATACACCATCACTTTGGTGCATAGAAAATCTTGAGCTAGTTTGAGTGAGTGCGAGTAGAAGATATTCTTCCTACCATTGTTGTATCTACCCCAACATCAATGAATTGGTAGTTTTGGGTGCAATTCATGTCCAAAGGCTCATGCTTCTCCTCCAATTTGGCTTGGCAAACTCATTCAACTTCATAAGGTGACTTGCTTCATTGAAGGTTGTTGTTTTGTTGCTTGTGATTCATTGGCTATTGTTTGGCTACCATTGTAAGAGGGTGGATGGTGAGAGGGCTCCCATAACCCTAAGACAATGTGCTAGTGATGCTATAACCAAATCTTGTCACTTGATTCCGCAAGCTCTAAGTTCCTTTTTGTGAAAAATATAAAGTTGAAGCTAAGTTGTACACCATCTCTCTCTCTCTCTCTCTCTCTCTCTCTCTCTCTCTCTCTCTCTCTCTCTCTCTCTCTCTCTCTCTCTCTCTCGTGTTTTAGTGTGTGAGAGTGTTCCATTGGTGTTAGGGTTAGTGTAAATTCCTTGCTTGTTTGTGGGTTGCTCTAACGATTCTCCTCTTTTGCGTCCTAGTTCGCTCTTAAACTAGGTGGTGCCCCTTGTGTAGTTGGGATTTGGCTGTGGGTTTGTTGCTTTGGTTTGTGTTGTGTTGTGCCCCAGCCCCATTGAGCAGCACGGGAGCCTTGAAGGGTGTCTAGAGGTTTCTCTTCTTGTTGCCCGCCCCGGACCGCCTCAATAGCTTTGAAGGTGTCAATCCATCTACCCAGGTTCCTCCACCAGTGGTGATAGATCGGGTTGCACAATAGCTTGCAGCGGGATGGTATTTCTAAACAGACCCAATCATCTGGGATCCAGGGAGAGATGTCTAGAGCATCCCATTGAAAGAACGTTCTTCTACCCTCCCTTCTTACCAACCCACCCCCCTTCCATCACAAGGCCCCACACCATTTCATTTGACTCTTGCTTCGTCTGAGCCTTACAAACAGTCCACAAGTGGTCGATGAGCATGATGGTGTTTGTCATAAAGTAGAGAGCACAGGCAGAGCAGCTCGGGACTCCCATTGGTAGGCTTGTTTTGGTGGCGAGGAGGGGAGATAGACTCATATAATTCAAGCCTGCAATTCCAGTTGCACAGCTTGAGGACACGTACATGCCAAAGCCATACACACTCAACCATAGTTATGAATACTACCCTATACTCACCTCACAATTGGAAGTGACCATAGTAGGTTGCTTTTTGCTCAATCATGATATGCATGAACTGTCGAGCATGAAACATAAACCACGTCTGGACACTCAAGTGTCAAAACAACTAGTCCAATTTGAGTCCAAAAAAGCATGTAAATCTGGTGAAAATGATCCTCATTGGGATAAAACAACCCAAGATGTAAAGTGTCACTCAAGTAGCAAAAAGTCCTCTTGAGAGCCTACCAATGCTTAGACCTTGGTCTATGCATAAATCTGCTGACCTGTGAAATGGCAAACTGAATATCGAGCCTCATATTGCATACATAAATAAAGAATCCAACAACAGTTTAGTAAAGAGAGACATCGGCAAGATCATCAACATCATGAGAACTCAATTTTAAACCTATATCCATGGGAGCATCAATAGGTTTGTAGTCCTTAAGTCCAAACATACATAGCAATGTCTCTATGTAGCTTCTTTGACACAAGGTTATTAATACCACCATCACACTGCTTAAATTGTATGCACAAGTAATGATGCAACGTCTCTAAATCTTTCATCTTGAAAGTAGCATTTAAATGAGCCACATATAAAACAATGATGAGAAATGCATCACCCTCACAGTTTAGATACAAAGTGTTTTTTGTTGGACTGTCACAAAAGCCTCGTTTAACCAAATGAGCATGCGCTTGCTCATGAAAAGCATGAGGAGATTGCTTCAACCCATACAATTTTTTGTTAAATTTTCATACTTTATCTTCTTTTCCTTTAATGATAAAACCATGAGGCTACATTACATAAACTAATGATGGAAAGTTATATGTGCTACCAAATAACATAGCATGGAAATCGGAGTCTTACAAGGTGACCAGCAAGTTGTTTTGAGCGCCCTAAAAAACGAGCAACTCCCTCAATAAAGTTATTTTCTTTGAGGGTAGCCATGTGATGGTGGTGAGGGGGATTCACTAATAGTACTATGGAGACCTAAATCATGTGCACAACAATTTTATTTTGACCCCAAGTATACAAGACCCTCCTTTGTTACATCTATCATTGGTGCTTTATAAAATCCCCCTATTGTATGCTTGTGTGATACCATATTGTAGTTCTCTTAGTTAATACCCCACAAGGAGATAAAGCATGTTCAATCATATGCACATATATTATTGTTCTTTAGTCGGATCAAGCCATAAAAAAGTTCTCTATTCTCCCAATGTTGGTATGCTAGTTTGTAGAATATACACCTTCCCTAGGATCCTTCCCGAAGGTGCAAAATTCACCTCATCATGCTCATTTGAAAAGTTATATGCATTTGATAGCTATCAACCAATTCACTGACGTAGATGATGCTCCAATAATTGATTTGCCTAAGCATTAATCTAGTAGAAAAAGGTGCATCTATATATGAAGAATTTTTCAACGTTAGACCTTGAAGTTGTGAATTAAGTAGGTGTAGATGAGGTGCATTGTCAATCTATTTACTTTCATTATAGACTGTATGTATATACAATTGAATAAAACTCTATTTTTTCACACCATGTGCAAAGGTGGACGAGTCATACCGAGCCAAAACTGAGGCTATATATAAGTACAATGACGAATTAAATAATAAGAATTGGGGGGACTCTTGACTAGTATCAGAATTTAGAATTTAGCCAAGCTAAATAGGAGCTAAAATGTGAAAGATTGTTGAGCATAGTAAGAGCTTCTCTTGTGATGTTTGTTAAGCACATGTAGATTTTTTTCTTCCTGCTAAAAAATCAAAGTGGAACTCGAAAGAACAGTGGGACTCTTATGCCAAGTTTAGATGAGGTGATGGAAATCCTTGCAATAGGGGTGTCAAAGTTGGGTGGCAAAAGGTGATTGGCCTTGTAGTTGAGACTGTCTTCCTTTGGGCCTGCCATCCCGCCACCCCTCTCCTAGAAGAGCGGCTGAGCTATCTCAACCTCTCCCTCTTTTTCACTCTTCCTCCTCCAACATCGTTCATACAAGGCTAATCTATAAATCTACTGCAGGACTTGGCTCTACACACATTGGTTAAAATCTAATATGGGAAATATAAAGAGGTTGAGGACTGAGGTGATCAAAGTACACTGACAACACCTGCGTTGTAGGGATTATCAGGAAGTTTAATGGCCAAAGTCGATTGGAGTCCAAGTCCAAGACCATTGAAGTGGCGATGGAAGAATACATGGAAAATTAAGAAAAGGAACCCCAGGGGAGCCAGCTAACACACATGCATGGAAGGTGAAGAACTCTTTGGACTGTTTACAATTAGATTAGAGCGCTGGCCAAGAACATACCAACATCCCAAATATGGTGCCGATAGTATTGTTGATCTCAAGATATCTACAGTAAGTTGATTTTCTTTTTGTGCCTAAGATATTCATAGTAGTTTGATTTTCTTTCTATGCAGCCCCTTCATTCCATATGCGAGAGAGAGAGAGAGAGAGAGAGAGAGAGAGAGTGAAAGAGTGTACTAAAAACATCATTTATAATGAGTAGTTATTCTAGTTGTAGAATCCGGGGTGCAATGGCACTTCCAGACTGTAAATACAAAGCCATTTGACCCCTTGAACTCTATTTTGATTAACCTATGGTAGCCTTAGTATATAAGGTACCTAGGTCATTTTGTAAAGAGAACTTAATCATAATCAAAGTTTTAAGTTGTCATTGACCGTGTGTGAGAGAGAAAGAGAGAGAGTGTGAGCTTCATCCTAACACTACTTCTTGCTTGCTCATTGCATTGGAGATTCAACTACACCATCACGATTGGCTCCAAGAGAGCTACACAACAATGCCAATCATTCCTTGCAAACCGGAGCACATGTGCTAACGCATCTACAATATTTGTGGTTGTAAGTGCATCAAATGATGTCCATCCAAGTAGTCATTATAATTGTGGCAACACTAGGTAGCTCCCACAACAAAGGTAGTCATTGATCTCTCTCTCTCTCTCTCTCTCTCTCTCTCTCTCTCTCTCTCTCTCTTTATATATATATATATATATATATATATATATATATATATATATATATATATATATATATATACGTGTGTGTGTGTGTGTGTGTGAAAAAAAAACACCCAACGGGCCCGATTAGGGCCCTCTATATAATAAGTTGCATCCCGTCGGGCTTTAGGGTTTTCTCGGCGGGCCCGACAGGAAAACGGAAAAGCTCAGTGGGGCTTTCTGTGGGTTTCCAGGTTACTCTAAACCGGTTTGTTTGTGATCATGTTAACTGTGATTATGTAAATATGTCAACAAGACCTTGTGATCACACAAATGTTTTGGCAATTACGTAAATATTAAATCCCTTCTGGTTGCAGCAGTGTGAAACTCTTCTATACATCCGACCAGGAGCACAACTTCTAAAGGAATATCATAGAGACTACTTTATTTATTATTTATCTTCCCTCCATGTGGTGAGATGGAGTGCATTTAGAGTTCTTGTTAGTGACTCTTCCTGGACGAAGATAAATTTGAGGATGTGCTAACCCTGTACTTTCCCTAATCACCAACATATAGAACCGTAATCATAATTCCTCTTCCTCACTCTCAAGTCACGTGTAAACACCAATAGTTACATGCTTTGGCCCATACAATATCTTTCAAATCTTACACACATACTTAGGATGCCTCCCATGCTCATAGCATGTGCTGAGATGCAGTGCGTGTAGAGTTCTTATTAGTGAGTCTTCCTAGATGAAGATAAATTTGAGGATGTGCTAACCATGTGCTTTCCCCAATCATAGCACGCAAAATGAATTATGCTATCATCATCTATTAGCATCCCCTTTGATGATTGTGACCCCGGGGAGGTCACCTAAGAAAAATGTAACCTATCATGTGAGTTCAACACGGGGGTATTTAAAGTTCTTGAAACTTACAAAAATATATATACAGAAGGACATTATATTTTCAAATTTGATAAAAACTTACAAATTTTAAAAGAAAAGGGTACATTATATTCATAACAAAATTCACAGATAAGGGGTTTTACAAACATGTCTTGAACGCACGTGATATGGTAGTTTTACTCATAGTGAACCCCCCGAGATTGTGATATCTCTAGATGTATGAATATTTTAGATGGTCCCCTTGCAAATTGTCTCATATGAACTCCTCACAACTTTGCAAGCCTGGAAAGAGTTAAAGAAAGATGGTTGCTCATCCAAGATTCCTTGATTTTGATTGTTGTAAGCTAGCCCACTACATGTCCGAGTAAAAAAGAGCATGCATATTAGCCTCGAAAAAAGGTCCATCATGTCAACCCCTAAAGCCTTTGCACTTCTATAAGGTTCCAACATGCAGTGCTTTTTGTTGGTCGATGTGCACATTTTTTTATCTTTCAATGCAAGGCAAGAATTTCAAGAGCAGCCAAACATTGTGTTCTTTTGTCTCCTTGGTTTGGATTCCATTGCCCATGAGTTTTTGCATCAAGTTGTACTCACAAAGGTGGATTTTTTTCAAGTCTTGGTAGATACAAGAGTGGCCTCATACAAGTCTTTTGGACTCCGTTGCCCATGAGTTTAAGCATCAAGTTATACTCACAAAGGTGAAGTTTTTCAAGTCTTGGTAGATACAAGAGTAGCCTCATAGAATTCGTGGAAGTTTGTTAGTTCTAACCTTTTTTGGTGTTTTTGATGCACCCATAATCAACCATTTCATATGTACTTCTGTGGGGGACGACCATTTTTCTAGAGCCTCAACCTGTAAAGAGGTTTGAGGTTCTAAATCCTCCACTGCTTTGTGGAAATTTTTGATGTACGACCCTATTGCATTGAGGTGTTCAGCGGTCAAATCCAGCATGCCATGATTATTTTCTTCAATGTACCTTGTGCTATTTGCTCAAAAATTGGTTTCGCTCTATTTTCTTTGCTCACTGATTGGAAACCCTCAAAAATTGGAGCATGGTATATTTTCACAAAAAATGTTAAAAGTTGGTGGAGCTAACATTTTGGGATTTCTCACTAAAAGAAATATCCATTGATATATAGCATGATAAAAATTCAAGGTTCTAGAAGGCAAGAAAGATAGATTTTTCAACAGAGGGTTCCCTATAGGGAATCAAAAAGGAAATTTTGGTGCACGTAGGTGACATCTCCCTAGTACCACTAGTGAATGCAGGTGAATGCTTGAATTGATGGACTTACTATCTATGTTGTGGACATAGCTAGCAAGGTGGTAGCTAGCACCTAACTCCAAGTTAAAAAGGGGACTATTTGGTGGATCTTTTTTTCAAAACAGTTTAATTACTAGCCCATTTGATTACAAGGGTCACATTCTGGGTAGTCTATTTTGTCATCTGTCCCTCTGTGTGGCTCGTATGTGAGGTCATAGCCTCCATGGCTACCTTCAATCCACAATGACTCACATAATCTCTCTCTCTCTCTCTCTCTCTCTCTCTCTCTCTCTCTCTCTCTCTCTCTCTCTCTCTCTCTCTCTCTCTCTGTGTGTGTGTGTGTGTGTGTGTGTGTGTGTGTGTGTGTGTGTGTGCGCGCGCGCGCGCGCATCTCTTAGCTTCCAAAAATTTAGAGAGAGGAAAGCTACAAAGAAACATAGTTTGAGTCACTCGAAGTGCAAAAAGAGCCTTCAAATAAAGTCAAAGAGAATTATTCAAAGAGAATTTGAGAATCTGAAGCTTTATTTGTTGAGAGAACTTGAGATCAATGCACTTATTGTTACATTACTCATGTTCAAGTGTATTTCTTAAAGAAAGCTATCAAACATGTAAGGCATGCTTCACATTGTCTGCATGGAAAGGTGCACATGACACATGCAAAGCTCCCACCAAAATCTACTGAAGCTGGTCAAAACTATGAGAAGCAACCTTATGTGTAAAGTCCATTCAATTAGACTATTATTCTTTGAAGTTTTTTATGAGTTAAAATGAATCATGTGGGTTGCTACCTTTTTTTTCTGGTTGAGGACTCGCAAACTTCACATGTAGTGAAGGTGAAATTATTTAAAGCATCCAAATTGGAGAAACAAGCACTAGAAGAAAAGAAAAGTTTTGTTGCACAAAGGGATGCATCTTGGGGAGCTGTTTGATTTGTTTAGGGACCATCTCAAGAAGTTTATATAGCATACCTTTGTTTACAAATGGCAAGGGAAGCAATTCAATGAGTTTCTACATGTATGTCTTGAAGATGTGGTTGTGTTCGTTATGGATTTTGTAGAGAGCTACACGTTCAAAAAGTAGTACAATATTCAATCAATGCATTGATTTTCTAGCTTGGTGTCTATTTTTGTTCACATAAAGTATATGTGCATATTATAGGCAGTATCTATAAAACCCACCAGTTCTATATTTCATATGATAAAATTATTAGGACTTTTTCGGGGTATTCTTGGGCCCTTTTATCTACCCCAAGCCTAATATCACTGATTAGGTAGTGAAGCAATAGGAGGAAGCCAAGTGGATAGAAATGTTAGGTTCATCAACCCCTAATTTCTAGGGGTCAAACTTGAAGTCTAGGCTTTTCTTTATTGTAAATGGACAAAAATTTACAAAATCTTCAAAATTAAAAGATTCTAAATGGAGTGTATTCCAAACTGCAGAGAATGGGCCACCCTCAAAAAGTGGGCCACCCAAAAACACCCGCCATCATTAATTTGGCATTCAAGTCTACTTTTTCCTCCCTCCATTCACTTCTTCTATCTCTACATACCAGATCTGACCCCTCCTCTCTCTAGAACCAAGATTCTTGGTTTTCTCTCTCTCCCTCCAATCTACCTTCTCCTTCTCTCCCAAGCCTACCTAGGAGTTGCGGCTCCTTTCTAGCTATGGAGAGATTGTAATACAACCCATTTTCCCCTTCCTAGAGGCCTTCCTCTCATGCTTGCACCAATTCTCCACTCTCATCTTGGATGCTCACGTACACGTTGTAGAGCTTAGTAGCTTCAATACCTAAGTTTAGGGTTTAGGGACCTTCCATCTGCAAAAGCTTTAGGGTTAGGGAGATTCATACTAAAAAGCTTTAGGTTTTAGGAACCTTCAACTTGCAAAGCTTTAGGGCTAAGGGAGATTCAATTTGCACAGTGCAAGAAGCTTGGATACCAAGAGTCATAGACAACATTCAAGGGTAGACTCATTCTACTGTAGCAAGAAGCAAGACAAAAATGGCCATTGGGTAACCACAAGCTTTGTGACAGACATGTGGGTGACAATGTGGCCAAGAACAAAGGGAGATCACAAAGTCTCTTGTTGATTCATCGAACTGAAGTCCCATCATTGGAAGGGTCGCATATTGAAGATGGAGCAGGCAGTAGATGGAATCAAGAAAGTGAAGATATAGCATGTCTACAAAGCTTCTCAACTAGAAATCAATGATGCCAGTTGCAAGTGATTTCCTACTAATTGTAAGTATTTCTATTGTTGTTTGTAGCAAACGCTATGTTTTGGCATGAAGTCTCTAATGATGAAACTCTATGGGCATGATGTTTGGATTGCACAAATTATTTTTTGTCAACATTTATGGAATGGGAGCCTTTGGAGGTGCTCTCCAAACCTTTTGAGTCTCACCACTTTGAGTTTAGCTCATTGCTATCTTCCAGATGCACTACGTCGGAGCTTGCAACACGGTCCAACTTCTCTTTTGATGCAGAGTATGTAGTCCCAACGACAAGGAATGGCTATGGGACTTTGAAAACACTAAGTCCACCAACTTTGATGGATGGTGATTGGCCAATGTTTGACAGTAACTCTTATCATATTAACAAGGTGACGGATTGAAAACAAAATCTTCAATGCAGTGAAGTGCACATACGGGTCACATCGAGCAGCACTAACATCTTTTATGCCTCTGCATCTTTTTTTTTTGTTCAAGGTAGACAATGTTCATGGATGCCTACCATGTGAATTGCTAAGGGTAGAACAAAAATGAGTGCCTTCTTTCCATCTGTGTAGGACTCAAAGACTGTTCAACACAATGGGGATACCATAAAGTGCATGGTTGGGATCAAGAAAATGATAATATTTGGATACCACATTGTGAAGTAGCAAATCTCCATAATATTCCCTTGCCCCAGTAGTGGAAGTAGACACAAGGTGAATGGGAAGCACTAAATTTGGACATCACTAATATGAAGCAGGTGGGAGCTCGAGGCCAAAGAATGGCTCCTACGACTGGCATGTTCACTATGGCGGGGCACAAAAGGCCCATAAAGCTATTGCTAGAGTTTTTTTGCCTACAGTTGAGCAGGCTTGTTGGGATTTAAGAGATTCATTGAACTGAAGTCCCATCGTTGGAAGGGTCATATATTGAAGATTGAGGAGGTAGCCGATGGAAGCAAGAAAGTGAAGATACAACATGTCTACAAAGCTTCTCAACTAGAAATCAATGACACCAATTGCAAGTGATTTCCTACTAACTGTAAGTTTTTCTACTGTTGTTTGTAGCAAACGCTATGTTTTGGCATGAAGTCTCTATTGATGAAACTTTATGGGCATGATGTTTGGATTGTGCAAAAAAAAAAAGTCAACATTTATGCGATGGGAGCCTTTGGAGGCGCTCTCCAAAACTTTTGAGTCTCACCACTTTGAGTTCGGCTCATTGCTATATTCCACATACACTACGTCGGAGCTTGCAACACGGTCCAAATTCTCTTTTGATGCAGAGTATGTAGTCCCAACGACAAGGAATGGCTACGTGACCTTGAAAACACTTAGTCCACCAACTCTGATGAATGGTGATTGGCCAACATCTGAAAGTAACTCTATTATATTAACAAGCTAGGCGATGGATTGAAAACAAAATTTTCAATTCAATGAAGTGCACGTACGTGTCACATCAAGCAACACTAACATCTTTTGTGCCTCTACATATTCCTTTTTTTTGTTCAAGGTAGCCAATGTTCATGGATGCCTACCATGTGGATTGCTAAGGGTAGAACAACAATGAATGCCTTCTTTCCATCTATGTAGGACTCAAAGACTGTTCAATACAATGGGGATACCATAAAGTGCATGGTTGTGAGCGGGAAAATGATCAAATTTTGATACCACATTGTGAAGTAGCAAATCTCCATTATATTCCCTTGCCCCAATAGTGAAAGTAGACACGAGGTGAATGGAAAGCACTAAATTTGAACATCACTAATATGAAGTAGGTGGGAGATCGTGGCCATGAAATGGCTCCTTTGGCTGGCATGTTCACTATGGCGGGGCACAAAAGTCCCATTACTCAATGTGGGCTTACATGATGCAACATGTTCTTGTGTCAAGGGGATTTTG
Source organism: Adiantum capillus-veneris (assembly GCF_014529385.1). Taxonomy (NCBI): domain Eukaryota; kingdom Viridiplantae; phylum Streptophyta; class Polypodiopsida; order Polypodiales; family Pteridaceae; genus Adiantum; species Adiantum capillus-veneris. The sequence goes on from NC_140954.1 coordinate 48,682,894, forward strand.
GAATGTTGTCTAGGGAATCGATGTACATCCTGGCTCTCTGGATATAGGTGATGTTGAAGGTTTTGTAGGTTCTGGTGGTAGGATTGTTGTTGCTAGAGTTGTTTTGCCTACAACTGAGCAGGCTCGTTGGGATGTAAGAGATTCACATGCTTATGCATTGATTGCATTATCTATGAAGCGTACTATTGCTCCTCACATTCACTCAACTAAAGCAACTAAACCGTCTTGGGATATTGTGGTTGGTCTTCATACAAGCCACAATGAGGCCAAAATTACATCGCTCCATAAAGAGCATTAGGGAAATTTTGGACTCTCAAATGGGCCCTATAAAGACTTTGACTTTCTCCCTCTTTTCCAAAACGGGTGTATAGTAAAAAATTTACAAATGAATTAAAAACTTGTCGGACCTTTTGGATTTAGAATGCACTCATCGAGATCTATCCATTGATATACAGCATGCCATCAGATTCCTTATATTCTAGAAGATTCCATTTTTTTTATTTGACAACTCTGTCTTATAAACGGAATCTCTCCCCGCATTTTAGCTTTAGTAGTGAGGCCACAACTTTTACATATTAACTCCAAATTTGTTGAATTTTGGGGATTTAGAACCTACTTTCTAAGATCTTTCCAATGATATGTTGGTTCATAGGATTTTGACAAAGCGTTTATGTACTTTATAGGGTTTTGGACAAGAGAGGCAAAGTTAAACCTCCTTATAGGGACCCTTTGAGAGGCCAAATTTTCCCTAATGCTAGAATCAAAGATTATTCATGAGGAATATGACATGGACACTTTCCTTACTGGTATCAAGTATATAATGAGAAACTTATTTTGCAAGTGAAGTACTTTCAAAGGCTATTTCAAATAAAACATTGGCATGCACGTTTTGGGCATTCAAATTTTGCGAGATTCTTGTGTTTGTAGAAATTTGATATGGTGACTTCTTTGCATCTCTTGAAGCACCTATGAAGCATGTCTCTGAAGGCTATATTTTTGTAAAATGCATCGTTCTAAGTTTCCAAAGCATGGTTTAGTTAGGGATACATGTATATCCTATCTTGTGTATAGAGATTTCTGTGGACCCAAGAAAACTCCATCCTTGGGCAATTACCTTTACTTCGTGACTTTCATTGATGATTACTCAAGGCATGTATGCGTGTATCCGTTTAAAACTAAGTCTAAAGTGTTTATGTGCTTCAAGCAATTTTTGGCTATGGTTGAAAATGTCTGTAAATGTAATATGGGCACCCTCTATTTTGATCTTGGGGGGGAGTATATGTCTCACGAGTTTAATATAATTCTGGCTAGTCGTGGGATAAAACACCAATGTACAATGTCGTATATACCTCATCAAAATGGTGCTGCTGAAAGAAACAATAGGTCACTTACAGAATTGTCATGATGTATGGTCAAAAGTCAAGCATTGCCACATTCGTTTTGACTTGAGGCTATCATGTGTGCCACTTATGTACTTAATAGGTGTCGTACAAAAGCTTTGCAATCTATGACTCCTTATGAATCATGGCATGGAAAGAAACCATCTATTGATCACATGTGCATTTTTTGGTTGTTTGGCTTATGCTTTCTTCCACAAATGTAATGAAAAAAAATGGATGATAAGGTTGTCAAATGAATTTTTGTTGGTTACAATACTGAGAGCAAAGGTTACAAGTTACACCATCTACAAATAAAATATATCTTAGTTTCATGGGATGTTGTGTTTGTGGAAGATTCTGTTCAGCCCTTGTTGTCATGTACTAGAGAAAGTAGCGTAAGCTGAAAGGATATTTATGATAGTTTGTTGTCTCTTCTCAATGGTGGATATTTCAATGTAGATTCTACTGAGGCAAATGTATAGCCTATGGAGGTTTCAAAAAATATTACATATCAATCTATTACCGATGCAGATGGACTTGATGTACTTGATGTTGAAAGGGCTTAGAATGACCATGCTAGAGGCATGCCAAAATGGCCGGTGCATACTTTGCATGACAATAAATTAGATACACCTCTTTCTACTGGTACTTGTTCAGGTTCTTGCCATGCATCTTATGCATTAGATTGTTATGCTTTGGCTATTTCTAGCTTATGTGATGTTGAGGAGCCTCTATCTTTTGATGAAGCATAGAATTATGAAAATTGGATGGCTACCACTGGAATCAAAATATGATTCACTAATAGAAAATGACACATGGACTTTATATAATTTGCCTCTTAGAAAAAAGGCCAATGGTACAAAGTGGGTTTACAAGTTGACACGTAAGCTAGACGGTGAGATTGATCTCTATAAGGCTCCACTTGTTGCAAAAGTGGGTTTACAACTTGACACGTAAGCTTGACAATAAGAGTGATCTCTATAAGGCTCCACTAGTTGGAAAAGTGGGTTTACAAGTTGACACGTAAGCTACACCGTGAGATTGATCTGTATAAGGCTCCACTTGTTGCAAAAGGTTATGCGCAACAAAAAGGTATAGATTATGAAGAGACTTTTGTCTTCCACCTGTTGTATGTCTACTATGCATTTTCTTTGAACATTGGCAGCTCATTTTGGATGGGATGTACATCAATCAGACAATGTTACTACTTTATTGAATGGAGACATATTTATATCCATTTCTCTTAAATGAATGGTTAATTTAATGCTTCAAGCACATGGGGGAATTATCTTTTACATGTGGAAGCTTGCATGGTATGCATATCCTAGGTGGCATCTATGCAGTACGTATATGGTACCTACATGAATCCTATGTCGAGATTCTGTAGCTAAGACCACACCCCAATTAATCTAAACCACACCCTAGATTATCTACAATACATACTATTTTATATACACCATGTTGGCACCATGTGAGTACCTCGGTGAGTGCACATCTCCCTACCTCACCGTTGTGCCATAATTGCACTTACTCATCTTCATCCACATCCCATGCACCCTATTTTCCTTGCTAGACTCCCCCTATCAGCCTATATTGTGAGTGTGCGAAAGTGGTGCGTGCTTGTGCGGAGAGTGAGAAGAGGAGAGAGAGAGAGAGAGAGAGTACACAGGATGTGGGTGGAGCTCCCAAATCTCACTATATGAGCACAGTGTGAGAATGAGTGCGAGCTCCTTATTCTTTGTATGTATAAAGAAGAAGGAGACAAATGTGGACGATCGGACATTGACCGACGGACACGGCCAAAACATGGTGAGGCACACCGCCTTTACCTAGCATTCTCCCACTAAAGGCTGTGTACAAGAGGTGAGAAGATGACTCTCAACCTATGCCCACTGGCTCACTCCATAACCACTCTAGTGTAGATGCAACATGCATACCACTAGTGCTAGAGCTATGATGACACTCCTGATGTAGGTATCGAGTGACGACCTACATAGCTCCACAATGCACAATGCCAGTGTCATTCATCGCACGACTGACAACTCCCACTGCCAATGCAACAACCGCATAAGCAAGATCAGGTCTCCAGACCAAAAGGTCAAACATGAGAGACCCAAAAGCTGACAAAACATGCACTATGTCTGCCAACCTATCCTTGTCAGCAACCTCAGTGCCATATGCATCCTCATCAGGAATCACCTGACTATGCATCACCATGTCAGCATCGTCTGGCAAAGGCATATCTGCTGAGAATGATTGCAAAATCAAAAAATCAACACCATTGCAATCACCACACAGTTGTTTGAAGGACACTGTCATTCTCAAACGTATTAGACGCATCATAGAACAATGCATTGGTCTCTGGCTCAATTGATGTCACCTCAACTGATGACTGACAAAGATGTGCATCTCGAGAGATACCACTGTCTGTGTGAACATCACCATAAGACAAATGCACAACTTGCTCTCCATGCAGCACCAAAGATGGCTGAAAACACACAGAGACTACATCGCCTCGTGTGTCAGAAATATGCAAAGGGTATACCAGACCACTCATAGCACCTCTGGCTATCACCAATGATCCCCTATACATGTGAAATGACCGCTCTCCAAGCAGTACACAATTTCCACTACTCTACAACCGATGCATTGAAATGAGACTGTGGCTAATTCCCGGTACATAACATACATCTCATAGCATAAGAATGCACCGCTAGGTAAAGACATGCATACATCTCTAGCCACATGTTTGTCATATGATACCGAACCATCAGCAAATTGCACACAACCAAGTCTCCGAGTAGAGAAAGAGAAAAACAAATCATGACTTGGCATCACGTGAGAAACTACATGCTCGTCTAGTAGAAAGCGCGTAGACAATCCCAAGACACATCTGAAGGCAATCTAGACTCAAAAGTGACATACCCATCACAGGCATACTCTCTAGCATCTATCCTCATAGTAGCACCATGCATCTACCTCTTCCGCTGTTTCATACGTTTGAAGCAACGATGCGTAATATGCCCATTATGGCCGCAGTGCCAACATGTCAGTCGCGATCGTGAATGAGAACCGCCTCTAACCTGTAGCGTCTCCATATCCATGCCAAAACTATGGAAAACAATGCTCCAGATTACAAGACTCTCCCATCCGAGAGCAAACATCTGTCTCAAGCAAAGAAGGTGACCAAAATGTGAAGCGCACTAGCCTCTACAATAGGCATACATTTTTGGTAAGATTTTGGCAGAGTCTGCCTTGTAACTGGAGAAAAACTCAAACAATAAATCGCAATGGAAACAACAACAAATGCCCAAATGACCAATCCGGGAATGTACTCGTCCAAAATCACCTCACAAAGTCATACACAGAGCCAAACCGCTCTAGCCGGAGAATCACTCAATGGCACCACAAATGACATACATATGTGAGTGAAAAGCTCCTGCCAAAATGTGTCAATGAACAACCAATGTTTCAAAAAACCATAGCATACACAACTCCTCACTCCTACGAGAGTGGGTACAAGAACACCAAATTGTGTCCAAATTGACAAAAAACCTGTCAATGTGAGAGCCAAGCTCGATCACAAACTATGGCGATTAAACTCTAACCACCATCCCACAAAAGCATACACATAGCAAAATCTCAAGACACCTTTTGTGTCAAAAAAGGTATGCAAGCCAAAACACTGCAAAAGATGTACTCAACTGCAAATGGCAACACCTGTGTGGGAGTACTAGACTCAACCTATAGCCGGGAGTCAAAAATGGAATCTCCAAATGGCCGAGCACTCACAATTCAAGACCAAAAATACAAAGCAAGACACGCTTGCAATGCACCACCCAAAAGGGAAAACATTGCAAGCAAATCATGAGTGCTATAAGAAATCGCAATCTCGATTGCACCAACAATGCGCACAAAACTGCTGGGAAAAGTTTGCCAGAGTTTCGTCAGCAAAACGGTTATAAAACCAGTAACCAAAGTGACTGCACGCTCAAAACCATGAGCAACCAAAGCGCTTCAAATGACACTCCAAATGAATGCACCAATCTCCACACTTTGCATACATCATTGCAAACGCTTGCAAATCTAGTACACAAATACCTGCTCTACTTGTGACTGCCAAAAAATATGCTCGAGGCATACATTGCCGAGGTTAAACTGCAATCACATGAGTTTCCTTGAGCATCAAACCACATCGATTTTACATCATATCCTCCCACCTATGAGAAAACTTGCAGCCAATACCAATCTCACATCCGAGAGCAAACCATGTGTGGAATCCTCGACACACAATAAACAACTGCTGCTATAGAAATTTTAGAGATCAAAATCAGTCCAAATGGACATCACCATTGCGTCCAAAGCATGCCAAAACCCAAGGTTACACCCTAACCTTGCATAAATCGTGTTCTGTATACAAAACTTATGCAAAAAACATTGTTTTGGAGCCCGAAAAATGACCTGCAAAAATGAAAAATCTGCATTCTTCCTGCAAGTATGGCTTCAAAAAAGAATACACACGTGCAACACGCCCTTCTCTCAAGCTTGGGAATGTCCTTCAAGCTTCCATGGGCACATATCTGGTGGTTGCTCACCGATCTCAAGTTTCCACCAAAACCGAGCTCACCATAGTCAAAAGCTCACTTTTCTGTAGCACTCCGTCTGTCGCAAAGCCAAAGCTCTGATAAGTTGTGAGTGTGTGAAAAGTGGTATATGGATGCATGCATGTGTGGAGAGAGAGAGAGAGAGAGAGAGAGAGAGAGAGAGAGAGAGAGAGAGAGAGAGAGAGAGAGAGAGAGAGAGTACACAGGATGTGGGTGGAGCTCTCAAATCTCACTGTATGAGCACAGTGTAAGAATGAGTGAGAGCTCCTTATTCTTTGTATGTATAAACACAGTGTAAGAAATCTCACTGTATGAGCACAGTGTAAGAATGAGTGAGAGCTCCTTATTCTTTGTATGTATAAACAATAAGGAGATAAATATGGTCGTTCGGACACTGGCTGATGGACAGGGACAAAGCACGGTGAGGCACACCGCCTTTACCTAACATATATAACCTCCCTTTCCCTTCATCATGCCTAGTCACACCGCCCCCCCCCCCCCCCCCCCCCCCCCCCCCGCCCCAAACCCTACTCTGCTACACACACATCCAGGAGCCTCTTCACACTATCCCTCATCTAGAAGCCTTGGACAGTTGGGACACATCCCACTATTTTGAATTCCCACCCCCAAAATGGATATACTTCATATGGTGCATGTCCTTCATATGAACTCACTTTCACAATGGCTCACTGATCCTTAAACTTATCGGATTTTGAATAAAATAGGTGCACCTGATTCCGTTTGTGGAACAAAGAAAGAAAATTTTCTTGGTGCAGTATGCTATGTAGTGCTCTTTATGTGAAAATGAAAACCATTTAGTCATTTTTCTTACAGTATGCTTCTATGATCATTTTGTCTTGATCTTTGAATTTGGTACTGGTAGGTACCAAATTTGGTATTGGCCTTCCCATTGTAGGGTAATTGTAACTCATGGAAGCTCCATTGTAAAAACTTTATAGAAGAGAGATTTTTTTGGGAAAAATTTACCATTGTGGGCTCGAGAAATTATAATTACCAGTATCAAATTTGAAGCCTTTGAGATGGCACAAAAAAGAGCAAGATTGGGTGATGTCCTCAGGTGATGCAAAAGAGGCCCAAAAATATCACAAGCCCCAACCTTAGAGACATATTGTTGTTGTGCCATTTTGTGGGCACCATGAGAAAAGTGAAAGTCAGACAATAAATTTGCAATTTTGTAGATTTGGTATAGCTCATTACTTGGTGTCTCTTCATATGGAATTCCTACGTGGTGTATATCAAGTGCTATGATGGTTAGATGGACTTGAGTCCTAAGGAAAGAAGTAACAACAGTAGGTAGCTTTTGTGTATAAGAGGAGAGAGACTGCCACATTCTGGAATGCTTTTGCATCTCACATGCAAATTCAAATTATGTATCATTTAAGAGATATTCCATCTTTTTAATTGTGATTTATTCTTGATTTTCACTGAGAAAAGGAGGAGGAATAAGAGGATTTTTGGACTGTCCTGGATCTCTCTCTTCCTAAAGCAAGAAAAGAAAGGATTAATTCTCTCTCTCTCTCTCTCTCTCTCTCTCTCTCTCTCTCTCTCTCTCTCTCTCTCTCTCTCTCTCTCTCTCTCTCTCTCTCTCTCTCTCTCTCTCGCACACACACAGAGTGGTTTTTTACTTTTTGGTTTCACCCACGGTTGGCACCTTTGTGACAAAATAAACACGTACCTAGTTGGAAAAAAAAAATTAGTTATAAACATGCACTAACATAGGGTCCCCATCTCGCATGTGGCATCACCCTTGAAGGGGAGGCTTAGCCTGTCGGGTCAAGTTAAACTCTGATCGTGAATTGATATTTTGGCTCCCTAACCCAAGACATTTGGGCCATATTTGGGCATTAACTCATCACGCTTGAAAGTTTTCCTCTCTGCACTAGGAGTTCTGAGTCGTCTTCACGCTGTCTACTCTCTACCACCACCCTCTCCTCTACATTCCTTCCATGGCGGCTGCCACTAATAACTGTATGACTTGGTGATAAGTGGACCTGAATGAGATTCTCCCTACTGGCTCTATTCATGGCATTAGATGAAGACTTATTTTTATATTAACAAGGTGAGGGATGCTTCATACCCCACGCTTAGCCTTGAATGTGTGTGTGAGTTGAGTACTTTTTGTGGTTGATCTCTCACAGCATGAATATGGAGTTAGTGGAACATAAAGGAACTTCACATGTCTATACTCATCATAATCTACCTCTTTTTTTATGTACATTCTGTGCTGAAAAGTTTCTTTTTTACAAAAGAATGTGCTTGCCCATTGGACTCTGGTTACGATTAAGTTATGGTTTTTTTACTGCATAAGTAACTAAAAGTTTCTTTTACACGTGATGTGTAACATGATGCCGAGTTGCCTGTTCAGTTGTATGAAAAATGGATGTAAAGAGTGGTATTTTTTGCGTTGGTTATATTTTCGTGCTAGTTTACTGCATCATACTCTGTTTTTTATCTCAGTCTAACGGGTTAAATGGGCTCTGCATAATTTAATGTTGTTTTTATAGCTCACAGGACCTGTGATAACACACCTTGGACTTTTTTACTAGTTTTCCTACATAGCAAGGTAAAGGTGGCCCTCGTTTGTGCAGACTTTTTATTTTGCCCCGCATATGTTATACTGGATATGGTACTATACTAGCTTTACTCCAATTAATGGCTTGTGTTTTGACACCTATTGCTCGTGCTTGGCCTTGTAGATTACTAGCCACTAGTGAGTTCATATTGGTAACCAATATATGTTTGGATTATTTTGGGGCTTTGCCTTAGTTATCTTGATGTAGGTCTTTTCTATGGCTAATGTTTAAAGGCAAAAAAAAAGGGGCGAGGGGGGGGGTATGTTGTCAGGCAAGGCAATGGAAACTTTGTGAAATTTTTTCTGTTAAGAACATTGTATGCTCTACCCAAAAGTGGCTCTAGTTGCATTGAAATGTTTTTCGGCATGTTGTTTACTAACGGTGTTGCTATCCTAACTAGGATGCATATTCGGATTTTTAGGTTTTATTAGGGCATACTAAGAGTTGTTTTTTTTTCTAAAGAGAGAAAGAAGGGGCTTTGAGGCCCATGAGGTTTTCTTTAAAATACTTCCTGTCTATTGTTTGGTGTGGAATGGTATGGATATTGTATAATTTTTGTTCAAAAAGGAGGTTATAAGGAAATCGCAATCATTTGATCGCGATTGATAAATTCTTGGGCTATTTGTTTGAAAGATCCTACAGTAGGGAAGGACTGAAAATTTGGGCCTCATTTTGAGATTAAAACACTTGGATCAGAAGAGATAATGGCCTTCCAATCAGAATGATATGCATGTTAATATGCTATGTAAGGTCTTAATAAAATTGGGTTATATAAAAACCATATCTATAAAAACTACATTAATTCACTTTTATCCTAAAGGAGTAATGACCTTTGGATGACTTTCTCTAAAAATTAACTTAAAAAGAATAAAACACACCTTTTTAGCAAAATTGATTACTTTGGACGATGGTCTAGGTTAAAAATGTTTTAAGTTGGACATGGATAACAACAGATCTAGTCCATTGACTCCTATTATACGCATTTAAGGCTAACCTAATTGTTGTCTTGTTTGAATGGATGCAAGTGAGGACTCTATCCTTTCTTGGAATCTCTTTGGCTTTGATGTCGTCCATCCTTCATATATCAAACTAATCCCACTTTTTGAAGCAGACAATACAAATGTTCCTTTTTACTTTGTTACTAGAATGAGACCTCATTCTTATTGCAATGTAAAAAAATAAGTCTATGACTAAGTATCTTTTGTACTACCCCTGGTCACTTGTCTAAGCCAGTTGTCTTTTGAAGTTTATGATTCTTTTGTGCTTATGTATTTAAGTAAAACATCTACACACACACACACACACACACATAAGTGGAGATGAAGGAGGATGACAAGTAGAAGAGATTATGGTGTACAATTTGGGGTGCTTAAGCATTGGGAGTTTTGGGTGTTTACTCTTGGAGGTTTGGTGAAGAAGGTTTTGTGACTTTCTTGAGAAGGGAAGGGTGAGCTTCAGTGCAAGTGGATGGATGCCGATGCTTGGTGAAGAGGGCCAATATGTGATCATCAAGGGGATTGAATGCCACCATAGGCTTGAATATACATAAAAAAGGGACCGGGTGTATGATTGATTGGAAGCCAAGCAATAGTTATTCACTTTGTATTAGCCTTGGAGCCATGTGGATGCCTTTACCCAGGGTTTTGTTTATGTTCTAGTGATTAGTTAAGATCAACTTGGCCTCTTTCTAATCCTTTCTCACACATTTCTCGTAGCCAAGTGTCCAATGCATTCCTCGTCTCCCCTAGAGAATAGTGCACTCTAACATCGAGCCTCTACATGTGGCCATAAACAAATACAAATCAAAAGGGACTACACATTTTGCAAAATTGTTATGTGTTGTAATCTTTTGCCATCTATTGTATAAGAAAAATAGGAGCGTGTTGAAGGTAAAAAGATCTTTATAAAATTTGTCTATTCATCTTTGGCCCACATGGTAAGCCAACACCTCAATTGTGTCATGAGAGTCATGGTTAAATTGGAAGAAATCAATAGACAATAGCTCTTCCCAAGAAGAATCACTCAGGTGGATGCAACGAGTCATCACCAACTCCCTATTTTTTATTAGCTTGATTTCACTAGATGATTTTTTATTTTGTTGATTATTGAGAGGATTGCGATTTGGCTCATGGATATCATCCAACTTCTTAAGGCTCTCCAAAAATTGATGCCATCCTCATATCAAGATGACCTTCCTCTTGCCTTAAAACTAACTCCACTAGAAAATACCGCCATAACACACCACTACTTAGTTTTTCTTCTCTTTAGCATACATTGAAGAAATAGGGCCTCCATGTGGTCTCAAAGAGATTTAGTTGTTGCTAGTAGCTCTTAAGTAAATTCTATGTCTCTCTCTTATAGGTATAAGAGTGGGAAGGAAACTGTGAGGATGTCCTTGAGGTTTAGCATGAATAGTCAAAATCATGACATCCTCGCATTCCAATCATCATTAAGAAGATTACCATCTATCTTTGTTAATGATATGAGAAAATCCATACCCACATTGATATTCCAAAGCAGGGGCTACTTGTATGGCCATACTCACACGCCTCATGTAACCTAGGTGAACCTTGTTGTTCTTGCCATGCAATAGTTGATGCAATGTACCATAAACACATTGAGGAAAAGTCTCCTTAAATGTCATTAAAGAAATCTAATAGATTTTGTGAATGATCATGGCTTAGCTTATACAAAAGAATTACTACAAAGTTTATCTGAAACTACTATTTGCTAGACACTACTATAGTCCTCTTCATTGCCACTAAGGGCCCACCAGCAAGAACTCCTCTAAACACACACAAGAGAAGATCCCTTTGCCCACTTCATATCATCAGCAAGCTCCTCTACACACACAAGAGAAGATCCCTTTGCTCACATCATATTTTTTTTCAAATCCAGCCATAGATTTCTGAAGCTCTCATTAGTAGTTGAAACCTTGGATGTGGACATCTTGGACTCCTCAATCTTAGGCCACACCTCCTTGCCAAAATAAGAGCAAACTAAAAAAACCTTTATGGCAAGACCTTTGGGCTTTTTGATGGATCCGCGCATGCTTTCCTTGGAGGTTCACCAATATAAACAAAGAAAAACTTAAGGGAGGTAGTCCCAAATGGGTAGGTTGGAAAGAAATTGAGAACATAAGTATGCATCTAGGGAGCTCCTTTAGTGTTCCACTGAGAGGGCTAAGGACAAGGAGCATGTGATATTCTTTGTTGGGATCAATAAAGAAAGAAAAGGGACATTGTTCTAGAGCTCATATACAAGAAGCTTACACTTATATGTGTGTGTGTGTGTGTGATTTACAGAAAAAGAGTGTGTGTGTGTGTGTGTGTGTGTATACATATATGTATGTATATATGTGTGTATATACATATATATATGTATGCATATGTGTATATATATGTGTATGTATATATGTATATATATTATATATATGTATGTATATATGTATATATATATATGTATGTATGTATATATATGTATGTATGTATATATATATATGTGTGTGTGTGTGTGTGTATATGCATGTGCATATGTGATGGTGCTTTTGAGATCGGCACACCATGTCCATGGGGTTTACACTTCCACATAGACAGTCGTGGTGTTGAGAGAACTAAAAACCGCACACCATATGCGTGGTGTTTACAGTTCTACATATACATTCACGGTGTTGAGAGAATTTCAAACTGCAAACCATGTTCATGTGCGTGGTCTACATATGCATCCGTGGTGTTGAGAGAATTTAAAGTTGCAAAACATCTCCATGTGCATGGAATTTGCACTTCTACATATGCATCCATGGTGTTGAGAGAATTTAAAATTATGATCCTGACTGATTTGAACAAGCAGGCAAAGTAAGTCTGGTAGGTGCCTAAGGATTGTTGTTTCTGAAGCAGAGCTGATCCTCAGAGTGAGGGCAAGAGCTTCCGTACCGGAACATTGGTTGGACCTTTTGAGGTAGTATCAGGTTAGTTTGTTTCTTTCTAATCATGCAAGTGCATAGCATGCTCTATTCTCTTTGTCTACCATGAAACCGTGCATGCTAAAAATAGTCACACTATAGTAGGCATGCGCCTCATGTATTTAGAAATAGCCAGTGTGAAAGGTACTGCTTGCTTGTGGTGCTATGCTAGATTATTTTGTGCTACCTCTCGTCCAACTACTCAAAATAACCTACCATTTTTCCAATCTAATTAGTGAAATCTGCTCGAGTTTCAACTTCTAGGGTGACCTTTTGCATTCCTTTATTGAGTTTAATCATATGCTAAAATTTTGGCAATCGTTGAAATAGAAGCAGACCATACTTTTAACATTTTTAAAATGTTATATTTCAGCACTAGCTCGTAATGATAGATTAATTTTGACAACCTTTGTTATGGCAAGGACATATCATATCATGAGATCCCCATGGTCACCGTGCTTACATATTTCATCTTCATCATGACAAAACTCTTCTTTGATTTCGCTGGCAAATAGTGTTATGGACATGGTCATGAAACAATAATTATTACATCCCACGTCTTGAAGAACTTGGCATTCGATGGTTGTACTACACATGCCGCTTTATTAAAACTAGTACGGCCAGCCGCCTTCGACGGCCTCTCTCTCTCCCCCTCTCTCCCTCTTTATCGCGTGCAAAAGGGTTTGTTTTTGTTTTGGACTTTAGCCTTCATGTCGCAGATTGCGACACGTGTAAAGGGCTCCCCCTTCCGCCATATTATGTTAGTAGATTTTGAATATGTATTTACAAACATTAGATTCAGGGGCTACATCACCCCTTTTCACAAAAGGACCTAAAAGGTCATCAAGAAATGACATAATCATAGTTGTACAATGTAGCTCTATAACTCGAATATTTGCACATCTAAAATGTGGGTGCAACTCCCTTGATCCCGGTTCATAAGTTCTAACCTAGAAACAATATCAACTCAAGAGGCATATCGCAATGTGAAGGTTAGAAATAACATCACGTTATCTTTAGAGACAGGTCTCAACGTCGCGCATGAGATGAAAAATAAACTCAAATATTAGACAATGCAAATAACATGTGCACATGTATAGATTTCTGGTGCAATAAGAACATGGTTGAGGCCCCTAACATTAATTTATGCTTGAGACAAGAAGCACAAAACATCATAATTCATACAAATATCATGGCATCATGGAAAATGTCCATGGAAATCAAAGACAAGGTTCTAAAATTTCTCTTTCTATCATCAAAGTCATAGATAATGTTTTGAGTAATCATATCAAATGTCCTAAAGATAAGTTACATAATCAGAAACAATATCACCATTGAGATCTATGAGGCGTTTTCCTCCTCCACCGTTGATTCCATTTGAGCATGCCTCTGTGATATAGTGATGAGGTCTTTCCTGTCTTCAAGGTTTGAGATGTGTTTATAACTGTGGATTTTTCCTTTGAGTCCCTGAAGGTTTTTTCATCCATAGTCAGGGACCTTTGTCTGAGGGGGGGTGTTGAAGCTATGTATAGAGGTTGTGCTATATAGAGCTCCCTAACCCTAGCTCCTAAAGCTATATATACAAGTGTAAGGTGTCTATTCAAAATACACTTGGGGTTCTACATCACCTATCTCGTCTTCCTCTCCCCTTTGCTTATCTTTCATCTCTGCTTGTCTACTAGCATTCTCACCCCTCGGTTTAACAAAAAATGTCGTACAGCTCTTGATTCGTCCATGGTGTGTGATGGAAATACCTTTCAAGAAGAGTAATATGACATCAAGTGGCCACTTCTAAAGCAGATTCAAACTCTTATCCTCACCTATCGAAGAGTACCATGATAACAACACGCTAGCATATCACTCATGTAGCACTTGGCAAAGTGACTTACTATTAGAGTTTATTATGGCTACGATTGGGGGTGTCATAGTGTTACCCCCCTTACCTTAGTCTCCTTGAGGAACATTCACAATTTGCTCCAATTTTCTTCGGCCCACATGGTAAGCCACCACCTCAATTGTGTCATGAGAGTCACGATTGAATTCATTAGGAAGAGGATGGGGTGTAGGAGGGCCTCTTTATTTTCCATGAGCTTATGGAGGTAATTAACATTTTGACAAATAGGTGTATGCCATGTGTGCAAGAATGGTGGGTGTGTAAGAGATGTGTAAGAGTGGTCAAAGGATGCACTTTCTCCCCCAAAAAATAGGTGGAAAATTTTATGCTTTTTGGCCTTCCAATATAACTTCCACATATAATCTTCGATTTGAGTGGAAATCATAGATTTGCAAACTACGCGTCAAGCTCTTTCCTTAGATATGCTACATGACATGGTTTTACCCGTTAGATTTTGAATTCCATTTTGGGAGGAAACTTTGAATTCAAATAAACTAACCGTTCTATGTGTTTGAATCCAAAAGTTGTCCTTTGATTACTTTATAAATACTAAAGGTTTGACTTCCTTAAACTGCCAAATAAAGAGGCCCTCCTAGAGCCCATTCTCTTCCTAAACGGAAGAAATCATACCCTCCCTCCCAACCAAAAAAAGTGGAGGTCTCCATGCAAGAGACCTCATCCAAAAAGCACTGCAGTTGACACAAGAACTCCTTCACATCAACCTCTGTTAGCTCACCCATAATAGACTGCTTATCCAAAGAAACTTCCACCTGTAGAGGGGCTAACCCTCGCATCACATGTATCCTTGTTAGAAATTTATCCACAAGCACTTGCATATTGTCATCCATAACATCCTTGGCATCATCAAAGCCCCAATCAGACTCGCTTTCATAGCATACCTGATCCAAAAGGCATATATCCATAGACTCATTGCGGCAATCCATAGGCACCTCCAAATACTCCTCTTTATGGTCAGCATCTAGCATATCATGAGGATAAAAAATATGCCCAAACTCTTTGGTTTTTGTGTCATCATCATCCTCTTGTCGACTTGGTAGGCTAGCTTGGCTATCCATAGAATCAGCTTCATCTTGTTTCACACAGCTTCGAACGATTTAAACTTCCACAACAATTTCCATTGTTACCTTCATCAGCATGGCCGCCAAAATAGCATTGCATGCCCCCTTTGATAGCATATACTCTTTCATTTTCTTTGCCACTTCAACCCATTTTTCTTTCACATTGGCAATTACCATATCATTAGACACATAATGAGGCAGATTTACCTTTACTAGCATAGGGTCGTCAGACTCGATCTCCTCACCATAGGATGTGTCAGGCCAAGGGCTACCCTGGAGGTCAAGGACCGGGCCAACGACAGACTGCTAATGGAGACGTGATCCTAGGGGCAAGGCCTATAAAGGGAGGTTGGGTGGAGGATCAAGGCTAAGCAGTCCTAGAGCTTTACAATGGTATCAGAGCGAGGTGGAAGAGGGGAGCAATGTAAGAGGGGAGAAGGAGGTCTCGCATAGCGATGCATGAAGGTTGCATGCTCTCTCTCTCTCTCTCTCTCTCTCTCTCTCTCTCTCTCTCTCTCTCTCTCTCTCTCTCTTTGTGTGTGTATGTGTGTGTGTGGACGAGCATGGGCCATGGAAAAGCTCTTGCAAGGAAAGGGGAAGGTCGTGGGCATGGGGGCCGTGGGCATGGCCCCTTGAAGACTCAGAGAGCCGAGGAAGTCAGGGCCGCGGGAAGCGACCCCCATGTCAGGAGGGATAGGATATGCGGGTACTCAGAACCAGTGAGATGTTGGGCTGGTTGAGGTCGCCCGGTCCTGGTGGTAAATGTTCGACACAAGGGCTCGCTCTGGTTCGGCCTGCAGCGACGTCCCTCTCATCATCTTCATCGGCGCGCACTGGCGGCCGCCATCGCTGAGCTTTTGAGTGAGATTTAAGGTTGGCCTTCACATTTGGCCAACCCCTTGGACATTACAAGGAGGGGTTCCCCCCAATAAATTCGCAAAGGCATCGATCTCTTGGAAATCATCAACCGGCAGCATGGCGGAGGAGAAGGCATGGATCTCTTCAAAATCAACACCCAAAGGCATGGACCTCTTCAAAATCAGCACCCAAGGCTACATGCACTGCCATGGACGGGCTATGCAAGGGTGTCCAAGGTGCAGGGCTTCGGCACAGTTTGGGATTCATGCCAGGTGAGGCTTCATGCCATCTTTCAATTGATCGAACACACATAGGCAACCATGCAAAGTGTTGTCAACAAGGGCATTTCCCTAGGACTGCAGGCAAGGTTTTTCGTCAAGTACTCCAATAAGGCTAAATTATCACGTTTGCGTTTTCACATTCTTTTAGTTTTCATAGCTTTATGTGTGCAATTGTATTGCAGAAACATGTGATTATGCTAATCCTAGCTATGTTTCCCTACGAGACTATCTATGGGTCAAGTATGACCATGGTCACTACATTATGTCCACTTCAGCTCGTCGTTACCACCATTTCGACTAAGGAGCAAGGCTTCACCAAAGATAACCCATACAAGGGTTTTAATGGCCTCCATGAGGCAACGTTGCCTCGGAATACAAGTAGATCAAGCATGGCATGTACTATATACGGTAGCGGTAATTGGAAAGTCCGATCGGATCATTCACAGACGCTCATGGCCACGATTTATGTAACCCAGCTTGAGCATTGAGTTGATCACAAGTTTCCAATTTTCTTGTGAATCAAGCAAGGCCCTTGGCAGCAAGGAGTAGATCATCTATTGCACCCAGCAACGGTGTCTGGAGAATCATTTCTCGGTTTTCTTTTTGCTTGCAACTCATTCAATTTTTGTGTCGGCAAGATTTGTCGGCAAGTGTACTTAATGAGGTACCCAGTTTATTGAGCATCTGCTTGATAGCTATGATATGTAACAGAAGTGCATACACTTTAGGCACGCAAAGCACAAGCATGTCTTGTGAAAATTACTGTAAGCAGCAAAAATTTGATTGGTTAAAGATTGGAATCAAGCATGTCTTGAATGCCAACCGCCTTGCTCCGCAGAGCACGGCTTCTCAGCAGTTCAATTTTGATGCAAAAGCATAGAAAATTTGCAATGTTTTGGAATCTCAAGGAGATTGGCACATTCTATTGCTTGACTTGATGAAGGGGGCAAGTTTCTCGGCATGGCCAACTCCTTCTCATTGTTTCTAGAAGCTGACAGAGGATGCCCACCCCACCGTACTGGCTAATTTCATGTGAAATCGCTTGACAAGGTCGATTATTTTTGTCATGATATCTGTCTATCAACAGAGGCATCAGTTGGCTATCAGCAAGGCTTAAATTTATGTGAAGCAAGGCTTTCATTTATGCATCTTGCATTGAGACTCCCCACGTTTGGCATATGCTATGAGCATACAAACATGGCAGGGATTTGGCAAAATGCTTGCAGCAAGTTATTTCATTACGTACAAGACAGACGTAAATGATACAAGAGGATGTATGTGAATACACGACAACTCTCTTGCAAAACAGATGACTACGAGCCGATTTGGAGTGAGTTTTTCCTTATAAATTTCATGACAATTGGTTGCAGACGGACGCCCAGGTTAGACAATTCTAAGTTTTTTCTTGTTTTCCCATGTTTACACTCTACTTGGAAACTATTGTTGTTGTGCAAATCAAAGTGCTTTGGCAGTTTTACATGAAGCAAGGCTTCTCCCTTGTGCCGAGATACTACTCGTTGACTTGGAATAAAGGGCATTGGCACACAAGTATGGGGAATCAAGGGCATTGGCACCTCACAACATCCCTAGCAATCTAGATTGTACAAGGCACTTATGGTTTTGGCTGCTACATCCGAGGCCATCACTGTAACCAAGGGCTTACAATTCTACATGCAAGGCATGCTAGCTAGGTGGATTCAATTCTACCGCCTCATGAATTACGCTTCCGCTATTTCACTCGCAACTCTATCAGGGACAAGATCCATTATAGATAGTTTCACATGATTTCCAATTATGTTTCTTCGGTTGTTGTTCATGCACAACACCACAGAAACCTAAATTTAGACTTAATTCATCGACAAAGTGCCACATTTAAGTCATTTTCGTACAAGTCACGATCCCATACACGGTAGATGGGTCAAGATGTAACTTGTGTTTTTTGTTACCTCTCTCGATGAGAGCGTTACACAGGCAGATTGTTGCATGCTTATAGGATAAGTTACACGCTAGGCATAAGATGGAGAAGAGCATGGGAACAGACTGTACACATCATAGTAGTTTCAGGAAACTTCCTCAGCCCATCATGCTCTCTCTTTATTTCTATCTTTCCTAAATTCTTTTAGGGAATAATGCAAACCTACTAACTAATATTTTGATATATGTTTTGGCTGTGAGTTTTCTGAGCCAAGATGCTCTAACTCTCAACCAAAAAGTAGCAAAGATGCCAACAAAGGTTCTAAGTCTTGCCCTTAATACTATTTTGGGTGTGACGCTCGAGTTGAGTGTCTGATCCTCTTAACCTCACATCAACTGATCTATACCATAGAGTATAGATGCAGCAAACATTTCAAACAACATGGATGTCCCTAAGATTTAGGATTCTCGCTTTGCGTGGATCTCCTGCTCTCTCTATAGTACTACGAGTGTCTATGGAAGCACAATTTTGGGGTAAGACGCAATGGGTGAGTACTAAATCATTCCATAAGCATTGTGTATCACAGCTTGATCTATCACAACTGTACTTTCAAAGAAAGAAGTCCGCAATCTACCCTGGGGTAGTGGACAAATTCAACTTTTCCAGTTGATTCCAAAGGGGTGTTTCAGCTAGAAGGCTTTCATCCAACTTGCTCTTTAGCCACGTGACAAGGCCATGTAGGAGCCTAGCATTATGAAAAAGTGTTTTCACTTTCTCCTTTCATTGTTCATCAGGATACCACGCTAGGTTTGATTCTTGTTGACACAGTTACAGACCTACATGGTAGGGTTTTGTTTGGCACATGTTGTCACATGGGACACAACATGGTCTAAAAACTCAAGGAGTTCGGTTTAGCCAATGTAGAGGATAGATAATGAGGGTCTCTCTTACGCACATCGCATGCGTGTTTACAATTACCTCCATACCCAAGTACATATTGTACTTGCAGGGTATTCTGTTTTCAAACATCCTTACTCTCCATCTCTCTCTCTCTCTCTCTCTCTCTCTCTCTCTCTCTCTCTCTCTCTCTCTCTCTCCTCTTTCTCTATCCCTCTCTCTTCCTCTATCTTTCCCTCTATCTCTATCTCTCTCTATTTTGCTTCTCTCTTTCTCTATCTCTATCTCTTCCTCTACCTCTCTCTATCTCTCCCTCTCTCCCTCTCTCTCTCTCTCTCTCTCTATCTCTTCCTCTCTCTCTCTCTCTCTCTCTCTCTCTCTCTCTCTCTCTCTCTCCTCTATATATATATATATATATATATATACACACACATATATATATCCATATATGTGTGTGTGTGTGTGTGTGTGTGTGTATATATATATATATATATATATATATATATATATATATATATATATATATATATATATATATATATATATATATATAGATACATATATATATCCCTCTATTTCTCTCTCTCTCTCTCTCTGTCTCTATCTATCTCTATCTTTCACTCTCTCTTTCCCTCTATCTCTATCTCTCTCTCTCTCTCTTATCTCTCTCTCTCTCTCTCTCTCTCTCTCTCTCTCTCTCTCTCTCTCTCTCTCTCTCTCCCAACAAAAAACGCGACCATTTTTTGAACTAGTACACAGCAGTTCACTCTTTTGATCATAACTTCTTCATCCGAACTCCGATTTGGGTGATTTATAGCCTCAATCAAAGAGCACGAGGCTCTATACTCATTGATGTAAAGACAAAAAATTTCAAAGCTATGGAATTTGTTTTTGTAACAGCATTTCCGAAGTGAACAGGTTCAAGGAAATTGACTCTCATCTCTTATTCTACATACAATGTCTTCCGTCACTCACAAGGGTTCTTCTTCTTCAACAAGGTCCACAACCATTGTGGAAATGATCCAAGATCTCCTAAGTATAGAGATAGCAACAAAACCACCCAGCCAACGACATCAGAAACCATGATCATGGCATACTTGGTATCATTGCAAGAGACCGTAAACAAACAAGGCGAAGACTTACAAGCACTTGCAATGGAAAATGGCACGCTAAGGGCACTTGTGCTTGAGAATGAGAATCTCAAGAGGACACTTGAGATGCAACAACACATTTGATGCAACTTGAAAAGGAAGTCGAGGAATGTAAATGCTCTCTTGTGGACTTGAATGCTTTGAAGGATCGGATGAGAAAAGTAGAGCATGACCATGTATTGAAAGAGGAGAAATTTGACACCATGAGCCGGGATGTATGTGACATGAAAAATGTATTCACAAACCAGTCTTGGGCTGATGTATGTGGTAGCGATGTGGTTTCTAATTCCTCACTCATGCAAGATATGGCTCAAACAAAGAATGTTGAGAATGTGGATGTGGAGGAGTTGAAGGAACGGGAGCGCCGTTCCAAGAACATTGTTATTCGTGGAATTCCCAAAGAGAAGCTAGAGATACCTCCTTCTCTTGCCATTGTTATTGAAGATTTCTTCAAAACCCAATTTGGCATGTCCGGAGTTATGGTCTATGGAGCACATAGAGTCGGGAAGCAAGGAGCTCCTCACTGGGGAGACCGCCCAATTGTATGCACCATGCCGGATGAGACCAAGTGAAAGATTATCCTTGATAATATTTGGATCTATTTGAGCGATACAAAATGTTTTGTATGTGAAGATCGCACTATTAAGCAACAGAATATGCACCACAAGGCATATGAGGAAAAGAATAAGAAAAACAAGGAGATCTCTCATGAAGAAAATGTGCCCAAGGAGGAGGCAAGTCCCTCGAGCAAATAGGGATGTGTGACCTATGAGATCGAGTTACAATTGAAAATATACTTTTGGAATTGTAATGGATACCCATGGAATGCGGGGGTTGGCATTCATGAACTAACAAGCAAAGCCGATGTTGTACTTCTTGTTGAAACTTGGGAGCATGATACACAAAATATTAACGGCTTAATGAATTACAATGTACATTCATTGATGTGGTCAAAGAATCTTAAGCAACTAAGAGGACAAGGAGGGATAGCATGTATGGTTAAGAAAGGATTGGAAGATTTTGTATCAATTGTGAAAGATGACAAGTACAAACGTTATGTATGGCTGAAAATTATGACACCAAAAAGAGCACCCATTTTTGTAGCCAGTTGCTACAATCCTCATCATGATTCTCCCTTTTATGCTTGCATGGATAGAGATCAATCATTTTTTGATTTATAAGAGTACATTGCTTATTTCAAAGGTGAAGGTGATGTTATTGTATTTGGGGATATGAATGTTCGCACAAAAACATTGCAACATGATACTCAACAATTTGATATGCCATATATTTGAAGGAAGTTGGAGGAAGTTCACTTGTATGATCGTTCTTCAATGGATGAGAAAGAGCCAGATCACTATGGAAAGATACTTTTACACGTGTAATAGCACGGGTATGCTCATTGCCAATGGTGTATCTTTGTGGAGTGGAACCGATGGATATACATGTAGGAGACATAATGGGGATAGTGTAATTGACTATATGCTACTCTCGGAAGCCATCATGTATCGCATAAAGAGTTTTATGTCTAGCCAATGGACCCCGGAATCCAACCATCACACCTTATGTATTGACCTTTCATGTGGAGAAGCAACTAAGCATGATAATTTTAGCCAAAGGAAAGAGAAATTATCACTATGTATGGATTTCAAATGGGCACCAATGTATGAAATGGTTGAGAAAAAATTATGGATGAAGAAGCTTCAATATGATGCACCATTGGAAACTAAATGGGAAGCTTTCATATTGAAGAAGCTTCAATATGATGCACCATTGGAAACTAAATGGGAAGCTTTCAAGAAAATTATTTGCTCTTGTGCCAAAGAATGCTTTGCTATAAAGCATCTCCATGGTATCAACAAAGATAGATCACGCAAAAGGTGGTTTGATAATGAATGTCAAGATGCTCGAAATTCCTTGATAAAGCTTGATGCAACTATAGACAAAGACAACTATCAAAGTCATTTGCATACATACAAGGCATTGATTCAAAAGAAGAGAGGAAGATGGGAAGTAAAGCAACAACTTTTTCAAGTTCAAGAAAAGGCACATTCATGTGGAAGATTTTGTGGAAACTTGAGAGGCAAGCAGGTTGATAATTTTGGTAACTTGAGTCTTGTGGATATGTACACACATTGTAGGCAATTATATGAGCAAGGAAATGATGAAAAAATGCCATATGCTTCACTCCCATGTACGCCCTCTTTTTTTATTATTGAGGATATATGTGGTGGGCTTGAAAAGTTGGCCACTCGCAAAGCAGGAGATCTTCAAGGTATCAAGCCGGAGATTATCAAATGGATGGGAGCTTTTACCCATGAATGGATGTGTGATATGCTCAACCTTGCACTTCAACATGGTATGCCTTATGATTGGAGTACTGATTGGGTTAAGCATTTGCACAAAGGAGGGGATGTAAAGAATGTAAACAACTACCATACTATAATGATTGGGTCTCTTATGGCAAAGTTGTTTGGGTGCCTAATGGAAATGAATTTGAGTGATTGGGCTGAAGATAATGACAAGCGTGCAAAGGAACAAGCGGGTTTTCATCGATTCCATAGCACCATTGATCATCTTGTCACTCTTCGTGTTCTCATGGAGGAAAGTCGGTTGAAAGGCAAGCAATTGTATTGTTGTTTTGTGGACTTTAAGCAAGCCTTTGATATGATTCCACGTAACAATTTGTGGAGAAGGATGGAAGTAATCCAAGTTCCAAGTGAGTTTATGCTTGCGGTTTCTTGAATCTATGAGAAGGTGATTTGTCAATTGCGCATGGGAAGAGAAATTTCAGAAATTTTTGTAAGCACTATTGAGGTTAAACAAGGATGTCCGTTGTCACCAACTCTCTTTGGTCTATGCATTGATCAATTGGAACAAATGGTACTTGACTTTTTGCAAAAAGAAGGCATTGAAGAGGTCACTATTTGCAATGGGGTAATCATGCTTTTGTTGTATGCGGATGATGTAGTGCTTCTAGCACACACTTTAGAAGATGCACAAAATCTTATGGTTGTTCTTGAGAACTTTTTCTTGCATAGGGTCTCCTGGTTAAGCTAGGATACACCCAATGGCCAAATTGGAAGCATCTACATGTATGTGGAATATCTTATTCCAATCTGGTGCTTTCAATATTGGAGCTGAAGTGAGAGATTGCTTAAGCTTCATGAAAGATTTTTCACACTTATCAGTCCATTCAAAGAGTGTAATCAAGTTGTACATGGGTTTTGCAATTATAGTGTGCATGTAAATGAGTCATCTATAATATCCACAATGTCCCATGAAAGCTTGAACCCCTTTGACTGTTGTCGGTCTAGGCAAATTAGCAATAACATGAATTTTATCCATATCAGTAGCTATGTTGTTTTTAGACACTATATGTCCAAGAATTTTTCCTTGTCTACCCATGAATGTGCACTTTTCAAGATTTAATAAAATCCTATAAAGTCTATATTTTTCAAATACCTTTTGAGGTGTTGAAAATGATCAGCCCGGATTGATGAATGTACACATAGATCATCCATATATACTTCCAAGAAATTCCAAAGGTATTCTTTAAAATCATGGCTCATCAATCTTTGAAAGGTGGCCGGAGCATTAGTTAACCCAAAAGGCATAACCCGATAGGCAAAAATACTCCATTCAGTTGCAAAGGCGGTTTTATGCTGTTCTTTGGAGTCAACTAAAAGTTGATTGTATCTTGAAAAGCCATCTTAAAAGCTGTAAGCTTATTTTCCTACAACTCATTCTAAAACATTCTCAGTGATTGGAAGGGGAAAGTTGTTTCTAATGGTAGCTGCATTCACTTTCTTGAGATTGACACACACTCTTAATCTTCCATTTTTCTTGGGTACTACCACAATTGGAGACACCCAATCTATGTGTTCAATTTCATAAATGAATTTGGCCTCCTTTAGCTTTTCAATCTCTTCTTTACTCTTCCTGGAAAATGTTTCATTGTATGTGTATGGCCTTTGTCTACTTGGTTTTGCATCATCTCTCATCAGTATGGTATGTTGACAAATTTTTGGATCAACACCCTTGAAAAGAAAAGACCAAGCAAAGAAACCTCGGTGTTTTTTTAGTAAGCTTATCAAAAGCTCTTCCTCTACTTTCGTAAGATCGTTTGCAATGTAGGTAGGTTTAAGCTCTTCTCCTGGTTTGGCCAGATCTATCTTTTTTGCATTTTCAGGTCCTTCGTAGGACTCGCCCTATTTTTGTAGTTCCCTGACAAGTTGTTCGACTAGGATTTTTTGGTCTTGGAGAGTATATTTCTTGTAATGGGATGGAACACTCATTACATCTTTACCTTCCTCCTCTGTGGCTTCTATTTCAGTTGTATATATCTCCTTTAGAAATTTGTTCAACTCTTGATACTTCTTTCTTTGTTCAACTCGTGTCATGGTTGAATCCTTGTCCTGGTATTTAGGTTTTTCTTAAATTTCCTTCCTTGTTTTTCACAATATTTTTTATATTTCCTGCTTTTCGTTCAAAGAATATCTACCAGTGCTTTTGTCTTTGACACAATCATGTGCATCTATCTGCATCAGAAACTGTGTTCTACTGGAGACTGATGGCAAAGGTCTAGCTTTCAAGTTTCTCGCGTCTCTTTTTCTTCTATACCATTTCTATCTTCTCGGTTTTTGGTTTGGAAAGTCAAAATACTTTTCCTCCTCTCCTTTCATGAGTAGTTTATCTCTCACATGTTCTTTTTCTGACCCCGAATCATCTGAGGTAGCTGAATGGTCTTCTAACTCATTTGTCGTATCATATTAGAGGTCTGAAAAGACTTGTTGAGCCTTCATCAAGTCCTTGGATTCTTGGATTTTGTCTTCAATGTAAAGGGTTGAGATCATTTGTATGGGAATTATGTCATAGCCATCCTCATTGCAAAATTGAGTAGGGTGGACGTATTTACACATACATCCATTGTTGCTAAAAAATTTGAGTCCACTCAAATGGATTAAACAAATGTTCTGGAAAGGGTTCATGTACATAGGCTTCATCTGTACAATCCCTTTTCAAGATACATTCTTCTCGTTTTAAGCTCCCATTTTTTGAGGCTCCGCACATCCAAATAGGTGTGTCTTTGTTCAACCAAGATGGAAGCTTAGTTTCAGCCGAAGAGACTGAGTCAAATTCTTGTATGGGTGTTTTCATAACATCTCTATAAGTGTGATATTTTAAATTAACCCTTCTTATTGATCACACTTGCTTCAAGTACAGATAATTTTTTTCCCAATCCTGGATAAGTTGTACTTGTCGCATGAAAGGTCTTCCCAAGATGATTTCATAATTGAGTTTCTTCCCAAAGTCCACTATTGCAAAAGTGTGTTGACAATCAATCCCACAGGAATTAACTCACTTTTTCAAGTAGTCCTAAGGATCTTTCGATGTGTCCATCAGCCAATTGCAATTTCATTCGAATTTGTCTAATGGCTGGTTGTCCCCATGATTCCCATACTGCTTGTGGCTATGGCTATGCCTGCTCCACTATCCAGTATTGCCATGGTTTCTATATCATTATATCTCACTGGAAGGGTTGTGTTTCCTTCTTCCCCTTCGTAGTTTTCTTCGCCTTTGTGCATTGGAACGGATCTAATCTCTTTGTTATCCAATTCGTGTTTCAATTTTTCTAATTTTTTTACGATTAGCCCTGTTATCCCCACGTTCTCTAGAGTTTTTTTATAGATCACTCCATAAATATGGTCTGATCATTATCACTTCTCCTAAAATAAGAGTGCATTGAATGGGTGTAGACATGATTGAATGGATGTTGTCTACTTCTAGGGTCTACTCCACTCTCTTTATTTGAGTGGTTTTACACACTATGGATTCATCTTCGTTATCTCCCAAGTAAGAGGGTAGTGTTTTTAAAGTCAATGGTTTAGACATCCCTGAAGATTCAGATCCGTAATCCCCATACAAGGATTGTACATCTATGTCCATATCAGGAGTAGATTGTCTAACCAAACTTCCTCTATAGGAGTTGACTTCAAAGTTAGGCTCCAATCATTAATCTCTCTAACTTCCTCTATAGGAGTTGACTTCAAAGTTAGGCTCCCACCATTAATCTCTCTAACTTTTTCCCATAAGTGTCTTGGCTAGTCTTCTTCCATGAAC
Source organism: Adiantum capillus-veneris (assembly GCF_014529385.1). Lineage (NCBI taxonomy): Eukaryota > Viridiplantae > Streptophyta > Polypodiopsida > Polypodiales > Pteridaceae > Adiantum > Adiantum capillus-veneris. The sequence continues at coordinate 48,709,630 of NC_140954.1, forward strand.
GAAATTCTATCTAAGGCATCTTTGTTGTTAGGCACTAGGAGTTTTGGATCTTTAGTTTCAAGGTGGGGTTCTCCCACCACCACGTCGGATTTCTCTTCACATGTTCCTTCCACAAGCTCCTCAGGTTTTGCCATACTTTCGAGCTTGGGTTTTTGTTTTTCCACCATCTCTTGAGTAATTCTTACCAAATTTTGATAATCTTTAAGCTTAGTTGCTTCCATATCTGGAGAAGGATAGTTTTTTCAGTTGTTTTCCATGTTTGGGCCTGCTTTAAGTCCTGCTTGGTAAGCTTCCAAGGCTGCATTAATTGGCTCAAAAATTTTGTCTACTAAAATTGATCCTCTAGATTTCACAGTGGTTTCCTTGATTTCACTTCCCGTTTCTTTCATTGGGATAGCCTAAGCCTGATACTAGTCGGGTTAGTTATGTATCATGCACGCATTCGTGGATGCTCTTTGAGAAAGGATATTGTATTCATGATGCATCTATAAGTGACATTGGTTGATGGTACTTGTTTGACTTGTTTTCTTGAGTGGAAGTGTTTGGTTTGAGTTATGGTAAAGTGATTGAAGTGTTCAACAAGTGTATCAAGGATTTTATTTGAATTTTTGTTTTAGTAATGACCTTTGTAGGTGACTTCTAACATCTCGTAACTAGATCTTGTCTTTAAATGGGGTGTAAATGACTACCCATTCCTTGGAAAATTATGGTTGAAATTTTTTTCCCTCGCACCCACCCTTTTTGAATCATAATGCAGAAAAATTAATGTAATATATTGCTAATAAGATTTTGGATTTGACATGAATGCAAAAATACATCATGCCTCCTAGAGGAAATGGAGTTCCTGCTAATGTCAGTGTCCCTATTGCACATCAACCGACTATCATTGATCGTGATATCGATGCTATGCTTTGAAAGTCACAACCTGGGAACTTTAGCGGAGAAGGCAAAGATGTAGGCAAGGTTCTTGAGGATTGGATTGAGTGCATGGATGATTATTTTGATTTAGCTCATTCATCCATAGAGAACAAGGCTATCATTGCTAAGTTTAAACTAGAGAAAAGAGCCAAGCGTTGGTGGAGAGACCATTGCATATAAAACAATGTTTATCCTAATGTTACAGCTTGGGATTATCTTAAAACCCAACTTAAGAAGAATTATCAGAACAAAGTTTATCATTCAGCCTGTATGAATGAGTTTCTTGATTGTACTCAAGGAACCAGAGATCTGGAATCATACTATCAACATTTATTAGCCCTTATCAAGTATGCTCCAGTCGAGATGACTAAGGAAGTCAAAGTGGCATGATTTGTATCAGGTGTCCATAATCCTTTGTAGACTAGACTTCAAATCTTACACCTTATAAATTTTACAAATGTTCTTGATGTGGGTAAATCGATTGAACTCAAAATATCAAATAATAATAAAAGACCTCAACCGAAGGATGAGTCTAGATCTTCATATTCTCAGACTCAAGAAGCCATATTACGTAGGAGGGCAATAAGAGATCACCTTTGCTTCAATTGTTTTGAGCCCGACCATGTCTCTTGGGATTGTCCGTTTAATGATCCAAAAAATTATGAACTTGCAACACAAAATGATGCTAGAAGTACGGACACTAACAGGTACCTCAAAGATTCACAGTATGGATCTAATGCAAACCAGATACCACCACAAAACCAAGGGAATTTCACACCTGGGAATCCAATCTTTACAAGAAATGGACAAATCAATAGACCAACTTGTACAGGAGGAAATCAACAGCCTCAAGGAGGAACCCAAGCAAGTAGAACTCAGAATGCTCGAGGTGGAGGAAATCCATTTAATAATCGTGTCCATGCAGCTACTATAAATGAAGGAGAAAATGAAGAACTTTCAGTGCCATTTGGACTTGCAAATGCTCCAACATTATTTAATATTATGGCAACCGAAATCTCTCCAAGACAGGATCATAATTGAGAAATAGGATAGTCAATTTAGCATATATCTATAGAAGGTTTTAGACTTACTCATTTGTTATCTATGTCGAGGTGAGGACACCTCAAGTTTTTCAAGTGTGGGAGGATGTAAGATCCCCAATTTTTAGGGTCTCTTCTAGAAATAAGAAAAAATAACTTTCAATACCTATTTCGCCAAATTTTGACTCAAGATGCTTGATTGACAGTATTGGAAAGTCATAATTATGTCGAGATATTATGGTGTGGCATAGTCTATCTGCGGTTTCCATTTGTTGGTCAGATACTGCTTGGATGGTCAATTTGATGTAAAAAATTGAATGGTAAGTGGGAGAGTTGACCACCAAAAAGAAAAGTCTTGTTTTTAGGAAAGAAAGAGTCTTTTTAGAAAAGAGATTCTGAGGTCTGAGGTTGCATGGGTTGTGAGGGCTGCTCCAAGATCACGCAAGTGCTAAGCGGGTTAGCTTTGGTGCTCTGAGGCACATTTTTGAAGTACTTTTTGGGGAGGCAGAGGCTTTGCTGTGCAATCTTGCAGCTTGTCAAACACAAGAAGATTTAGAAAATTTCTCATATAGGAAAAGAGAGCCTCCCCGCCTCCCCTCCTGCCTGCCTGCGTACGCCGAGTTCCAACGGTTGTCCCCCTCTGTCTGCTGTGGCAAGATACTAATCGCCCTTGTGAATTTGCCTGCATTGCGATTATTCTCTTTAATAATCACATTTTGTGCCTTTAGTTAATAATCGCCTTTAGACAAGATGGTGAGCCTTTAGTTAATAATCACCTTTAGAGAAGTTGGTGAATTGGGTTTTTGAGAGGGGTTTGTTAGGAGCTTCGTGAGCACTTGCTGGTTGTGGTATCCTCATCATTGGGGTTTGGAGTCAAGTCTCCCTCTAGCTATATTGTGCTCCCGTTGGCCATCATCAGGTTCTCCCTCTACTGCACGTGGCCTGTGGCATTTTGTGCGCACCTTATTATCTCCCTTGTGCTTTAAAGCCTTGTTGCCCCTAGGGTCTTGAGGTTAACCAAGTCACGTGGTAATGGAACCCGATATTATCAAATTTTCAAAGATGTTAGCGGCAGGTAAAATACCCAAAATGGAGTTAGCCGTGCCAATGGATGAAGACGACGGCTCGGTCTTGAGATCGTTGGATGATGTGACAATGTCGAGCCCCAATTTGCCAAAAGCTTCAACCAGAAAGAGGACAAAACTGTCTCGATCAAAAAAGTTCCCTATGAGGAAACAAAAGAGAAAATGGGCTCAGCTCAAGGGTTCAAATTCGAGGTAAAAACCCTCAAAGACGGGGTTTCTCAGGGTCCCATCTATATAAATGTTAATAAGGCGTCAAGTGCATCTGTCACGCTTGCAGGCCAGGTATCTCATTTGCTAGTATACTCAAGGGGCCTAACTCTAAGGATTATGGAAAAGGCTCATCAGAAGGGTTGTCGAGTGAAGGAGATATCAAAAAACTGCTGAATACAAGAGCTAGACTTCAGCAAGAGCTCAAGGAAGTTAGCAAAATGATTGAGTCCGTCCCTAACAACAACAAAATAACTTGCTCCCAAACAGATTACAGTGGGCTGGTTGAAGACGGGTTGGCAGATCGGACCTATTCTGCTTTAAGAAAGCCTTTGCCACAGCAGGTGGAGGTTGCCAAGGCTATTACTGTAGCGATTCCACCAACACTTATCAAAAAATAGTTAGCTATGCAAGCTCAGCTAACGTTGGTATTTGGGTTCAGTGGAAGAATCCCGAACAAGTTTGAGATGATTCAATGGCTTCAGGGCCCTCAATTCTTGGTCATGGAGGAGCAGTGAAAGTACATTTTACCTAGATAAAGGGTTTTTCTCAGTGAGATTCAAAGAGGCCTCCGATGTGGAAAAGATTCTCTACAAAGGGCCCCTAGCATTTAATAGGACTATGGTGTGTGTGTGTGTTGCCTTGAGAGCCAATGTTTGACTCAATTGAATCTCTACAAGGGTTTCGTCTGATCTAGGTTGAGTTTGTGGGATTGCCTAGCTGGCTGTGGGATAATCTCAGGATGCTCGCTACTCAACTAGTCACTTCCTTATTTATACCTAGCAAGAGAGGGCTTGGCAAAACCTCAAACAGGGTTTGTATAGGCTGGGATGTGTCTAAAACGCCACCTAAGAGAATGGTAATCAATGTTGGAGCTGGGCTTGTTACTATTCCGCTCAACTTTGGAACATACTTTGGAGCATGTTTTGAATGCAACAACTTTGGACACTTTGCCAAGGATTGCCCCTTGAAGTCTAATGGTACTGCAGCTCCGGTAGCACAGGCCCCTAGTGAAATGGAAACCCACATGGAAGGGCTAGAGAAGCAAGGAGGTAGTAACAAAGGGGCAAATGCAGGGAAGGATGAAGAAGGTATGATGGATATAAAAATGCAGGAAAAGATTGTGGAGGAATCGATTCCCATACAAAGAATTTCCGAAGGTGCATGCAATAATAATAAGATCATTACTCTTGCTGCTGCCCCAAAATTGATGACAGTGACAAACAGTGATGGCTGTTCAAGTCCCTGGTCTGAAAAGAGCCAAAAGGGTGAAGGTAGTGGCAAGAGAATCCAAAGTTCTTCAAGTCGTGAGAACAATTGAGGTGAAAGGTTCTAGTCCGTCCTCTACCCCATTGAAAGGAGGGGGGTTCACTGTCCCATTGCACAATCCTTTTGCAGCACTGCAAGAAAAGGAATCCCCTGACTTCGAACCTCTGGATTCTTCTGAGACCAAGCAGAGGGGGGGAGGGAATGATTTGGATGTTGAAGAATTCGTTCCTCTTTCCCAATGAACCCCTCGTTAAAGATGGAATCTCTCACTATCCAATCTTGGAATGTAAAGGGGTTGAAAACCCGTAAGAAGAGTACCCTATTCTGGGAGGAAATAAGAAAGGAGAAGGCAATCAACTGTTGGGCGATCCAGGAACACCACTTAGATGCCCATAGCAAGAGAAAGCAGGTGCTAGGAAAGAAACTAGTATTCTATGGCAAAGGAAGTAATGATTTCAGTGGCGTCCTCAGCATCGTGGATAGAGAATTGGAGCCGAGGTTGGTTCTAAACCACCCATTCGGTAGAATCTTGGGGATTAGAATCAGATGGGAAGGCCATACTTAATCATTATGAATGTGTACGGCCCTTGCAATGCAAAAGATAGAGCTAAACTATGGATGCATCTTAGAGATACTCCTATTGAAGGTGAGTGGTTGTTGGTTGGAAAATTCAATATGGTAGAAAAGAGCAGGGATAGAACAGGATCCTCCAGTATGCTGGCTGGTTCGGAAAGGTCTTAATGACAAATTTTGTGCGAAAAATGGGCGATGATCGACTTATGGGAAATTGGCCCATGGAACAACACACCTGGTTTCACCTACACAAGTCTCCAGTATGCCCGTACTCCCTCCAGGCTGGACAGATGTTATTGCTCACACCGAACGGATTGGATACCGTCGTTGATGGAGATGAAGGTAGTCCCAACAAATAGCCTTTCGGATCACATACCTCTGCACATACATTTTAAGAAGAATACAAGGGAGGAGCAGACCCCAAGAGGTGGGAAAAAACTGTTAGTAACAGGGGCACACCTATTCAAAGACCCTCTTTTCAGGAATCTAACCAAGAAAGCACTAGGTAAGCTCAAAAAAGATGTCAACCTCAACAAACACAATGCATGGGACCTCTTTGCTCGGAGCATTCAGAAAGCAATCAAAACCTCGGGCCCCCAAATCAAGAAAGTTAGGGAGGTACACCTTCTTTATCTTACAACGGAGGTACAATTGCTTAGCTCCAAAAAAAGCCAATGGGCTTGCTATTGAGGGTGAGCACAAATGATGGTTCGAAGCCAAATCTAACCTTGCTAATGATCAGTTAGAAGATATCAGAAAGTCAAGGCTTCTCTCCAGGGAGAATTTCCTTCAACCTGAAGCCTCTAATCAGGCTCAGTTTTTTAGGACTTTAAAAGTCAAGAAGAGCCGAGGCCACGTTCGCTCGCTCTATGATGAGAAAGGGACAACATTTCATAACCAGGATGATATGGTTGGTCTGATGTTGAGCTATCTGAGTCAAATCATTGGACGGCCAAAGATCCAGTCCCAAGAAGTGGAAGAAGCCAGGGGGACCCTACTTCAGAGTATCAAGAAGAAGATTCCCCACTCAGAAGCTAATTTCTTGGAAAGTGCATTTTCCGAAGATGAATGTTCACTAGCATTGCAAGCCCTTGGCAAGGAAAAGTCCCCTGGTTGGGATGGGATAATGGTGGAATGCTATAGAGAATTTTGGGAAAATCTCAAGGTCCCAATCACAAGATTGGCCAATAAAGCCGTTGTCGAAGGGTCATTGGAGATCAGTGTAAAGAGAGGTCTTATCAAACCCATCCCAAAACAGATATGTTCTTCTCAACTGAAACATTGGCGCCCTTTAATGATGATGTCAGTGGCCAACAAAAATTATTGCTAAAGCTGTAGCCCTCAGACTGGCCCCCTTACTAACCAAGATCATCTCTCCCCATCAACATGGGTTCATCAAAGGAAGGTCCATTTACGATAACATCTTGGAAACAATGGTGGGCATCGAGTATGCAATTTTCACAAAGCAAGAGTGTGTTCTTCTACAGTGGGACTTGGATAAGGCTTATGATAGAATAACATGGACATATATAGAAGCCATCATGGAAGCTCTGGGCTTTGGGCCTCGCCTATGTCATTTGGTAAGTGTAATCAGAGCTAGAAGCCAGTCAGAGCTCCTATTCAACGATAGAATTGTGTGCTCTTTTGAGGTCAAATGGTCTATTAAGCAGGGATGCCCTCTGGCCCCCCTGATTTTTGCCATAGGATCACATCCTTTAATCACGATGCTTGAAGCTAGTGCGGAATGAGGGGAGTTGTAAGGCCTAGCTTTACCAGGAAATAGTCAACTCCTAGCAAAACTTTTTGCAGACGATTCTCTCCTCTTCTTGAAGGCATGCCCCCAGGTCATCAAGAAAGGTCTAGATATTGTACAAATATTCTCAGTAGCTTCGGGGTCCCAGTGTAATATAGAGAAGTCAAGGCTGATCTCCCTTTTGAAAAATGACTCATTTGACCCTTTTGACTGGTTGAGGGAGATTGTCACAAAAGGGAATATCTTCAGACATCTGGGAGCCCCCTTGGGGGTGGATGTAACTCACAAGCAAAGATTTGAGTGGGTGCTTGAAAAAATAAAAACAAAAATGAGTAGGTGGGAGTATTCTCTTCTCCCATTCCCAAGTCGGATAAAAGTGATAAATGCCTTTATGATTCCTTATATTGCCTTCACTAGCCCGCTTCTCAAGATGGCTAAGTGTCACTAGAAAGAGTTCTTAAAACCAGTAAAAAGGTCTTTATGGAAAAACAACACAAAATCCTCCAGGCCATGGCAATGGGCCCATTGGAAATCAATTGTTCGGTTGGGGAGTCAAGGAGGCCTCGGAATTTTGAACCCTATGGCCCATGCAGAAGCTTGTTGCACCAAATTTTTTGTTTCCTTGGCTAAACACGATCAAGTTTGGGTTGTCATGATCAAAGATATGATAGAAGCAGCTAAACTTGGCTCGAAAGGTGGAAAGTGGAGAGGGGCGGAGGTTCATGACAAGTTGTTAGCCCCGGCGTGGTCTACCCTAAGACTGTGGTGCAACTCAGGAGAATGATAAGAAAACGCAATAGAGTAGCAGGAGTCTTCAAGTGGGGGGAAAAAACCAGATACTTCAAGAAATCCACTTTGCATTGATCCCCCTGGCTTTCCAAAGTTTTAGATCCGCCAAAAATTCCCTTTTGGATAGAGACAGCTAGGAAGCTGAATAATAAGGTTCTGAATCGATTGGGGAACTTCTGGGACAGTGACAACAAGAGTTGGAAAACCATTGACCTTCTGGTTACCCAGTACCAACTGAATAGCTTGGAGGTCTTGCTAGTCCACAAAGTGATGAAAGATCTTGAGAATATAGTGATTCCTATCTGTGAGTCGGAGTTTGACTCGAATGCCTGGAAATGGCCAGGAAGTAGTCTCTTATGGAAACCACATCCTAAAGACATTTATCATACAATGATGCATAAGAAGAATTGGTCTAGCCCCCTTAACAAGATATGGAAAAACAATGGCCGGAGGAAAGGTGGGAGCAAGTAATGGAGAACATTTGGAAGCCAAAGGTTCCGCAACACATGAAGGTATTTTTATGGAAGGTAATTTGAGATGCTCTACCGATTTGGGTGAAGATTCAGGAAAGAGGGATTGGGTCAGATCGATGATTGGGGTGCAGGTTGGCTAGTGAAGATCTAGCCCACCTCTTCATGGATTGCCCAACTATCCGAAAGGCCTAGCACGGAAAATATGCAAGTGGGTCCAAAGAACATGGAAAATTGGTTTTTACAAGACTGATCGATTCCTTGGAGGGAAGAATTCAGGTGGTCCTGCCCTCCTCATCAGCACTCAAATCGTCAGGTACTTCTTCTTACATAATGTATGGCAGACAAGGAACTGCGTGTTTTTGGAGGTCTTGAGGTGGAAAGCTTTGCAGAAATTATACAAGAAAGCAAAGTACTAATATGGACGCTCGGGTGCAAGCAACACTCGGAGGATTGGTCTAGGACTACTTGTGCCTTGTTGTCAGCAGAGGGCATGCCTAGGACGGGGGGAAATCTTGGCCATCGGTAATTAAAAGATATCAGAAGAACATGATAATGGACCTTATTTATCAAGGATAAGGGGACGAGTTGGTAGGGATGGCTGTCCTGATAGCCGATGTAATTATAGTCTCTGGATGATGTCATGGCTCAACACGAGCATGACAAGACCTTGTAATTATTTGGGTTGATTAATATAATTCACTCACGATTGTAAGTTTTGAAAAAAAAGAGAGGAGGAGCTTAGTTTAGAACTCTTTTCTTAGAAAGCCAAGCTTCTTCTTAGAGGCTCTAAATCGCGCATCGAAATCCGTGTCCGCAAATTTTTATTTTTTTATAAAGATTTTATTTTCTTATATGCCACGAACGTGCGCAAAATTGTCTCTCTTCACTCTATTCTTAGCTTGTGATTTTGGCCTTGAGAGCCTATATAAAGAACTCTCTTCCTTCACTTTGAACACACATAGGTACACTCTCTATTACCTATCTATTACACGGAGTGGTGCAAGCTCTTCATCACCATCTCCATAAGCTCTCTTCTCTCTCTCTCTCTCTCTCTCTCTCTCTCTCTCTCTCAAAGGATAGTCTCTCTCTACTTGCTTATTATCTTCTCTCTCGTTTCACGGTGTACGCGCTCTCTAGAAGCTTTCGTGGTGGATACCTCTATGTAGCTCTCATCACCGCTCTCTTGCGGCAAATCAAGAAGCCTTTCAATAGCCCCAAATTGATTCTAAAGCACGGTGAGAAACCCTAAACTCCATAGTCATCATCTCTCTCTATGTCGTTTTTTTGCGTAGTCACCCTCTCGATGATTGTTTTTTCACACATGAGTGTATGTATGGATTAACTAAGTACATACGAAGTTTTCCCATGATTATTTCATCATTTTACACGTTGATTTATGTACATGATGCGTTCATGATTGCGCTTTTTGTTCTCACTTTGAAAATTCGAGTTATTAATCACTCTATTATCGGTTTTACCTACACACATAGGAGTGCTATCAAGGGGGAATACCACATGACGTCATGAGCTAGCCAAGCCGTTTTGATATGTTTTTTGGTTTTTTTTGGTGAGTTGATTTCAGTTATTAGATGTCCATAAACTTATGCGGGAGTATATGGTTAAACATCCCAAACCGCACAGGCAGATATGAATAAAGTGACTTTCTTTTGGGGTTACTGTTTGATGTGTGATACCATATGGTCAAAGTGATGTGATGAAGTGATAGTCTATATTATGGATTTGAACTTGATGCATTGGTTTGAGGTCAAATACTTTCATTTGCATGTTTTGCATGCTCCTAAAAATGGAAAAAAAATTGTTTTTGCATATGTGTGAAGTTATGGTTTATGGTTGACCTAAAGGTCCGACTTGTTTTGCATCATGTTTATGGTGTTGGAATGTAATCATATGATGTATGAGAACTCATGGATTGATGTGGATGCCTCATATGCATGGTTATAACTACTTTCCACCTTTTTTTGTCAAGAACTAGCTCTATGTGCTAGAGTGGTGAAGTGCAGATGTGATGCATCAACTTTGCATAATTAGATGTTTTCAAAATTGGATTTTTATTACATGCTTAGTTTCTAGTTAGAATCTTTTTTATGCATGAAAGAATCACCTCTTAAGGGTCACATGTGTGTAGAATCCGATTGATTGCAGGAGATGGATCAAACTCCAAGTGTGGGAGTTGGTTCAATGTGATTATGATTTATGGCTAAGGGTTGAGATTCCCTCATAGATTATGGTTGAAATTTTATGGTGAAGCCGGTGTGGCTTATGGTTTTTTTCTCTGGATATGGTTATGCTGCCGAAATGTTTGTAGCCATGTTATGTTCGAAAGTGGTTATGCAAGATTGGTCGTGCCTCACCCAAGTAGGGTCGAGTGCTCACCGATGTGATGGGATTGGATTATAGTTTATGATTTTTGGATTGGATCATGAAGGGATCAAGATGGTTTATGGTAGACGTGTAAGGGTAGAGACCCTGTACAGTCTAACTATTTGGAAAAGGATTGTTTGTGCATCTGGGAAGTGCTATTGTGATTGAACTCATGTGCTATGTTTCTCATGACAACGTCGCTACAAGACTAGGATCACCTACATCGATTAGCCTTAGACTAAAGGGTCGTTGACGTAGGGCTTTGCTAGATCAGGGGTGTTGCCTAGGTCTTCTTCTTTTTATTAGACTCGTCTAAACGGTTAGTGCGTCGGGGGTTGAATGATCTACACGGCTAACGCGTCGAGGATTTTGCCTTGGCTTTGCCTAAACACCCAATGTTGGGCATTGAAGAGGCGTGGCACCTAAATTGGTATGGTTGGTGTTGATACCCTACCACTTGCTAGTATTTGGGATCCTTTCAGAGCTCGGGTTCATGGAGGGAGGCGAAGCGGCCTCAACCTATGTCTGGCTCAGATAGGTTGGAGGTGTTCTGGCTCTCTCCCAGTGAAGTGAAATTCTCTCTATCCTTAGTAGAGCAGAAGTGGATGGGTGGACCGATCGATCCCTACACAGGGTCCAGTGCTCTGCTGGTTGTTTTGTCATAAACTTTTTGATGTTATGGTTTACGCAGATTTTGTCATTGCATTAATACATGGTTGCCTGTTCCATTTAAATGGGCATTTAAAGATTCTCTATTGTCATCTTCTCATGTCTGTGTGTACTCCATTTCACCCTCCATTATATTCTCTGTGTGTGTGTGTGTGTGTGTGTGTGTGTGTGTGTGTGTGTGTGTGTGTGCAACGTGGTGTACACATATATTCACCCTCCACAATGTCATTAGTATACTTTCATTCATAATACCCATTCAGGGGTAGCACTAGTCGCTAGGTACCTTTGGATGCAATCTGGCGCCTAAACTCCATGCTTGGTCAGGCACTGAGAACTCCTCCTCTATACAAATGCTTCTGCAACTCTGATGTATATTGAAAATTGTATAAAAGTGTAAATTGTATATCTTTGTGCATAGACCCCTGGGGAGGTGTATCTCTCAAGGTAACTAACAATAAAGTTGGGATGTCCAAAGGGTCCACCGACTTTTTCGGCAGGGAGTAGGTAGGTGAGGCATGGTTGGTGCAAGCTAGCACAAGTAGGCTAGGTGTACTTGTGTGTGGTGGTTTTTTTTTTGGGGGGGGGGGGGGGGGGGGGGGAGAGAGAGAGAGAGAGAGATATTGAGATTGATCATAAACAAGTGATAAAATCACCAAGCTTGCCAAGCATAGTAGAAATTTCTTTTTGACATGCAATTTTACAAGCCTCATTTCATATGTTTTGTGTAATGGGATCAACTTATATAAATTGACATATATAACATTAACTCAAGGTTATAAACACAAAAAAGTGAATGGCAATTTCAAGATTCTAGCATGTCCAATGACATGAGGCTTTTTTAAAGCACTTGTTTTGATAGGCAAAATAGCCTTTGGCCAACAAAAAAAAAGGTGTCAAATTTAGGCCTTGATCCAAGTCTACATCCTACTTTAAAAGCTCTACATCTCTAAGCACTTTTATTTTAAAAAAATAAGCATAGAAAATTGAATTAGAAAAGCACCCCTAAGCTTTAGAACCCTAAGCTCCATACCCCAATTTAAAAATTATACATCTTTAAAGAGCCCCATTTACAAATTTCAAATTATAGATCTCTAAGCTATAAGTCCCAGTTTGAAAGCTCTAAAGTTCTAAGTCCTAAAACTCGAGCGCCTAATTGGGGTAACCCTACCCCTACTCGTGGGTCCATGTAGCCTTTTTACTTTTTTAATTCAAAATTTTACCTTCTTTCAAAAAAAAAAACTCTAGGTCCATATTGGAGACCTTACTTTAAAAGTTCTACATCTTAAGTATGTTTTGTTACTGGAATGTCGTGGCTCATTTAGAGCATGTCTATTGTTGTAATTCTTTTCTGTTAATATTTATTACACTCACAATTGTATGTACTCCAAAAAGAAAAATTTCCTAGACTTAGCTTTAAAATCTCTTAAAAACTTTAAAAACAATCTCTAGAGATTAAAGCTTTAAGGGATAGATCTTTCCTTAAAGTTTGAACTAACAAAAATAACCATCTTATAAGTGGTAACTTTAGTCTATCACCTCAGGTTTCAAGGGATGATAGAACTTCTTAAATGAAAAGGTGACTCTTGGGATTTCTGGAGCCACCCGATAGGCTTGCCCAATTTTTTATTTTGGGTTGATAAGTGGGAATCTCAGTGGAAACCTTAGGTTTGAGAGAGACAGAAGGTGAGAGGCAGAAGGGTGCTTTAGGGGAATATTGGGGGAACTTGGCACGTGGAGAGAGAGAGAGAGAGAGAGAGAGAGAGAGAGAGAGAGAGAGAGACCTTAAAATAATTTTCCATGCATCAGCGTGGGAGATGAGGATTTTTGTGTTAGTACAAGTCCAAGAGGAGCAGAGGTTCGATGAAGGGGCTTGTGAGAGAGAGAGAGATGGGAGGGGGGGGGGGCAAGTTTGCTGCAATCAAGGTAGGGAACTCCATCGTGGTACAGATAGGGCTTCTCTCTCGCTCTCTCTCTCTCTCTCTCTCTCTCTCTCTCTCTCTTGGTTGTCTGCAAGCAATGCACCGAGTAAGCACAGTGGCACTGAGAAAGGACACACTCCCCCTCATTCTCGTTCTATTGTGTTCGTCTGCAAGCTGAAAATGCTTTTGTATTTGTGCTTAGGTGTGGGAGGGAACATACGACGGGTGGCGAGGGAAAGGGTAAACGTTGAGGGATTTGGTGATAGTGGCACAACATGAGGCAACAAAGGCAAGGCATTTAGAGGGTAAAAAAGGGGATGCGATGAGGTGGATCCAAGGCATGTGGCAATTTGAAGTCTTTTCACACCTTTTTGATCATTTTTTTACCTTTTTTGGCCCAATTTTGACCCCCAACGGACATTTTTTGCGAGAAGAACCCCAAACAGACTCCAAAATTCACCAAATTTTGGAGACCTTATCCTTGATACCCAAATCACTTTTCCACATCCCCACATTTCATTTTTGACCACTATTAGGGCGGTGCACGCACCACCGCAAATTAGGAACCATAATTAGACAACAATTATTGCATGCGCCAAACTTCTCGGGTGGGATGAGAGTGCCCGCATTTGTTGCTTACATTATTCACATTCTAGAAAGATCAAACACATTGTCTAGAGCCAAAAGAGGCCACCAAGAACCATATCCAAGGCCCCGATACCCTATAGGCATGTATATGTGCCCGACTACTGGCACGCGAACCTGACTATTCACAATGTGTACACGTTGCATCTTTTTAAAACTTGAAAGCACTTTGCAAAGCTCCCAAATGCGTGTATTTACATCATTTTGTACATATGACCACACATATAGATGCTACTTTGCACACGCCAAAAGTGGTCCATCATCATTGCCCACCCTCTAGGTAGAACATTTATGCTCAACCAAGAGACTATTCGCATTTGGGACCACATCCCTTGGAAAATATTTCTTCAATCTATAACCATCTATTCTGTAGTGCAAGCGTTCCCTAGAAAATTTTTCCAACTCATATGTGCCATTAGGAAATACACGCTTCACTCTGTATGGACCCAACCATTTGTCCCTAAACTTCTTCTAAAAAGTGAAATCCAAGCGAGAGTCATACTTCATCACTAGATCTCCCTCTTTAATCTCTTTCTCTGGCTGCCTCTTATTCATTTTCTCCATCCTTGTCTCTGCTTGTTGAAGATAATAATCATTGGCTTTCTCTCTATTCATTCACGAAAACTCTAGATAAAGAATTCTTTCGTGCATCTTGTCATTATGCGAACCTTGCATTCTGCACAACAACTTCAAGGCATCCAACTGCACATGTATGGGCATAAGAGCTTCCCTTTCATAAACAAGCTCATATGGTGTAAACTGTGTCGACACCCTATATGCAATTCTATAATCCCACAAACACTTTTCCAAGTCCAAGTCCTACTCTTTAGGATGCTCTCTAGCATACTTTGATAGCATCTTCATAATTTGACCATTGCAATTTTCAACCAACCCATTGCATTGTGGGTAGTAAGGAGAAGAATACCTATGCTGAATTTTCAATTTCTCCATGAGAGCAGCAACAAGTTTTCCCCTAAAACCTGGTCCACGATAAAAAATGATAACCATAGGAGCTCCAAACCTGTAACACACCTGTTCATACAAAAAAGGAGCCTATTCTCCGTGCTGTTACATATTTTATCCCTCTTGCCTCCACCCATTTTGTCAAATAGTCCACAACCACAAGGATATACATTTTTCCATTGTTGGTCCTTGGCATTGGACCTACAACATCCACTCCCCATTTTGCAAATGCATCAAAAGACGTTATAGCTGTTTGAGGCCCAGCCAAAAGATTTTGATTATGTAGCAGGATCCTCTTGATCGACCTTCTCCCTTACACTTGGATGGAGAAAATCCATAAACAGACTCACTTTAAAGAAATCCCCTGGAGATACTTGGGATTCCGCCTCTAATTTCACCCAAAGTCCTTTGAAATGTTGCAAAATCTCTTTAAAGTTAGCATGAACATCTTGCTGCAAACCTCTCAATTTTGTCATCACTTCTGCTGCGATTAGTTTCTTTCCAAACCTGTCAAAAATTGTCTGCTTCACCCGCTCCCATGTTTGTTTTTTGTCTTGCTCTAAACCTTCAAACCACTCACAAGCTTCCCCTTTCAGTGTAAGAGGAAATACATGAAGCTTTGCTTCATCATTCACAATATTCATACCAAGCGTATGCCACTCAAAGTCCGCAATCGAGTCCTTCACATCCTCCTTCCCTATGAACACTGGCCGACTATACGCCATGCCTTTGAAGTTGCTTCTCCCTTGCATAAGTAGCTCCACAAAAATTGAAGTCTTGCACCTCAACCAAGCCACCACTTTTCTTCAATAAAGCTCAAAATTCAGAGAAAAACTGCCTCATTTGGGTGCACAACCGAAACTTTCCCACTCCCCATGAGGATCGCCAAAGGATGATGGAGCAAAAGACGCCATGCGCACACTCACACACCCAAACATCTCAACACCACACAATAAATTTACTTAAATTCCAAACCACATACACCGTCACTCAAGAGCTCAATAATAAAACTACCCACAAGCTCAATTCAAACTTCAAACGCTTCAACTTACAAGCCCTTGCCTGCTCACAGACACTACAAGGTGAGTTGAGTTGATCAACACTTGAAATCACACTAGATGGTGACCAAAATATATAGGAAAAACCATAAAAATTTCAAAAACTCCAGCCACAAAAGGACACTCTCAAACCATTTCAAAGACTTTACCAAACTCCACTTTGTTGGAGTCTTCAGAGTAGCGCCAACCCTAATGGCACGGATACAGGGTCACATAGTCTTGCAAAAAGCCACACCTTCTTCCCTCAATTCCTTGCACACACACATCCATGGAAACCTAAAAACATCCATAGACTCTCCCAAGTGAAAAATTGAAGAGTGAAAGCTCTCATTCACTACTTCACACACTCGAAAACAGGACGCGAACGCGATAGGACTGCACTAGACCACCTGTAGGAACCCTCCTTTCTCCCACACACACACAGAGGTGAAGTGCCAAAACTTGGCTTCAAAAATTCTCCCTCAGCCGAGACCATCATGGAACCATGAGTGATGTGGAAATTTGAAGCCTTTTCACACCTTTTTTGACTATTTTTTGACCTTTTTTTGCCCAGTTTTGGTCAATTTTGACCCACGACGGGCGCTTTTTCGCAGGAAAAACCCAAACGGACTCCAAAATTCACCAAATTTTGCATTCTTGATCCTTGATACCCGAATCACTTTCCCACATCCCCACATTTCATTGTTGACCACTTCTAGGGCGGTGCACACATCATTCCAAATCAGGCACCGTAAATAGACAGTTACTGCATGTAACAAACTTCCCGAGTGGGATGAGAGTGCCTGCACTTGTTTCTTGCATTATTTACATTCTATAAAGCTTAAACACATTCTCTAGAGCCAAAATATGCCACCAAGAATCATATCCAAGGCCCCGATACCCTATAGGCATGTACATGTGCCCGACTGCTGGCACGTGAACCTGAGTATTCACAATGGGTACACGCTGCATATTTTTAAAACTTGAAAGCACTTTGAAAATATCCCAAATGCATGTATTTATATATTTTTTTACATATGACCATGCATATACACGCCACTTTGTACACGCCAAAAGCGGTCCATCATCATGAACCACCTACAATCCTATGGCCTACGATGTGTACATACGCTTCGTGAAACACCTACATATAGCATGCTATGGACCTAATTACATAGGATTCTATATACCCATCATGAAACAACCACATATAGTGCCCTATGGCCCTAATTCCATAGGATGTATATATACTCATCATGAAACAACCACATGTAGTGCCCTAAGGCCATAGGATGTATATTTACTCAACACAAAACACCTACATAAAGCATCATATGATCCTAAGTCCATAGGATGTACACATACTCATCATTAAACACCTATATCTAGTACCCTATGGCCCTAAGTCCATATGGTGTATATATACTTATCATGAAACACCTACATATAGCACCCTATGGCCCTAAGGACATAGGATGTATACATACTCATCATGAAGCCCCTTTACATAGAACTATATGTCCTTAACCCTATAGGAGGTATACATCCTTACAACCATGGAGAACCTACATATAGCACCCTATGGCCCTAAGGTCACATGGTGTATATATACTCATCATGAAACACCTACATATATACTCACAGTGAAATGAACTTGTGATGGTTTTCTTAACAAATATTTGTTGAATCATTCTTGTAGGTATGGGTTTCAATCTGATATAGTATGCATGTTTGTAGCCACACAAAAGGTTACCCTTGGGAGTGTATGTGAGACAAACCCAAATGCATATTGTTTAGGCATGCTTATTGGGGAAGACAATGAATCGGTGTCAGTTGATTTGTGTTTTCAGAAGAAAGCACTCATTCCATTCCCAACAATGGATGCATTGATAGTGGGAGATGCTTTTCACAGTATTGTGAAATGGAGTATTGGGTTGTTGCAACATATGAATGAGATGCAGTACACGAAGGGGTTTCTATATCTAAGGCTCACAAAGAAATGGGAGCATTAGAGGCACAATCTAATGGAACGAGCTACAGGGAGGTTTGGAAGGATAAGAGGGTTCAACTTTGGGATAAAATCAAAACACATGTAGTAGCAAAGGGGTTGGCATGTATGTGTGTCCATTTGATTCCATAAACTTTGGTGAGCTAGGTGAAGATAACATTGGTATTGGCATTGAAACATCTTATGCTTGTGAGGATACTATTTGAGCACAATCTAATGTATGCAATGTCACTTTGGTTTCAAGAGAGTGACAACTATGGATGGGAAAGTGTTGTTACAATATGAGGATTTACATGCTAGTGACGCATTACAAGATACATGCATTGAATCAACTCGTTTAGTAGAGCATGTTTCAAAAAAATGAAAGTTTTTCTTTATAAATAGGAAGCCAATAATATATGTGAAACCTTCTAAGAAATCCAATCAAGCATCCCTATCATCTGTCCAGCTTGTTTCAACCATAGATTGTTGTTCTAGAAGGTGTTGTCAATATGCCAATAGAGATAAGGTCATGGTTATGTGCAATGAATTTTGGGGACAAAGTTTTCAAAATAGAACCAACTATGTGTATGATACGATGTTGACTTCTTGGCGTGAGAACAAAAAAACTACAAATACTTGCTATGTATTTTCTTTTAATAGCAATGAGGTCTGTAGTAGAGCTTGGTACGAAATTCATGGCATTCCAAACACTTCGTTTTATTGTTACCGTGAACAATTTGAAAATGGGGTTTGACACTCAGTGCATGATAATGATGGTGTCATAAGAAAAGGAAGAGACCATACAGAAACGGGAAGGGCATTGATGCGCTCTTTTGTAGATGAAAACTCAGAGAGAATGCCACATAAGAGTAGAACTATGGAAGATGGTACCAAGAAAACCTTGCTTGCAATACCAAATACGTACAAGAAAATAGACATCTTACATGCTATCAATAAAACACTCGAGAGTATGAGTCTCAAGCCAATGTCTAGCATTGCATTCAATAGGATTTGGTATACAGAGTTTGCTAATGTGACCCTGTCAAAAACAAGTGAGTTCTCCAAATGTATTGTGTGTGGTCGAATAAAGTCTCAAGCAGAGTCAACAAAGGATGATGACCTAATTGCACGTTTGAAGGATGAACGTAGAATTCACATGATGCAACAACAAAGTTGTAGAAATGCTTACCACACTTGGTGTAAGTTCTCCCAATTTCAAAAGGATAAGTATTTATGCATTATACATTATAGAATGGACCAAAAAAAGACAGCAATACCTAGATTGCGAGTGAACTCAAAAGACTATGCGAATGCATATCAATTGCAAGTATCATTAACAGATATGATAACACATGGGCATAGTCATGGGTTGTATGGTCATTTCTTGTTGAATGGTCTATGGCCTTCACATCCAAATGCTACAATTGGTTCCCTTACATTATGCTTATAGAATTTGGAAACAACAGAAAACCCTGGGCTAGGACATTTATGCCATGATGGTATGCCATGTAGCAATGTAACATTGTTCAATGCATTGAATTCAAGGACAACTCTAGACCACCAAAACAAAATGATGAAAGACCGTGAGAGGAATGCATTAGCAATAACACCACCGTTGGCTATTGAAGGATGTAATGTAGAGATTGCTAGCTTGCAATCAGCCTCCTCTCAATGTGTTGTGGATACAATGTCCACTCCCGTGTTTCAAAAATTGCATGAGAATCTTTTTCTGCAGCTAGATAATTGTGTAGGAGAGAATAAGAATCAATATTTATTTGCATAGTTATCCTTGCTAGTAGCAAAAGGTGTTTTCAAAACCATGCATTTGGGATTCTTAATGGTGGTTCATACACATGAGGACATAGATGCAATGTTTAGCAGGTTCTTAGAGAGATTGTGAACAGTAATGACATTACTTTTCCACATTTGATGGAACATTTTCAAAAATGTGAAAGCTCAATTCCAACACCATTTTTGATGATGCAAGTTTCTGACTTCAAATCCTTTGTTAAAGGGTACACTTTTGATGGACAAGATTCTCTTGTTGGACACTCTAAGCCACTTCAATTTTGTTCCTTTATGCAAGGTGAAATCCCAATAATGCAGTACAAAATTCACCTCAAATCACCTGATTGGATTCCAAGGAAGTCAGGAATTGAGTTGTGGAAAAAAGATGATCAAGGGAAACCAAAATTGCCAGTAGGCTGTCCAGATGTGGTTCCTATAGTAGACTATGTGAGCGATAGTCTGCTTGTTATTCAAGGGATTAAGACATATCTTGAATTCTGGAAAAGGTGGACTCTAATAAAGGGAAAGGAGCATGATTCGAAAAAATACATGGAGCCAGTTATTATTTAATGGGAAAACATAATTAGTGAGCGTGAACAACCAACCAATAAACAAACTGGTGAATATACATCATTTTAGCCAAAGACTACAGGGAGTCATCGAATGCGAAAGATAGAGGAAGACACGATGCGTTTCAAGGATATGAAGAATTGAATGTTCACTATGTTGGTCCTCAAAGCGCAAGGCCACAGGAAGATTTTAGGCCTCAAATTGATGTAAGGAAACGGGATTCTGTTCTTGTGAGACCCTCATATCCAGAATATCCAATATAGCTAGGAGTTGCAGAGTCAGATGTTGATGTAGATAGCTCATCTCCTAGCTACAAGAAAGTCTTCATTCAATACTGAGAACCAAAACATAGAAAAAAAAATACCACAATCCAAGAACAATATGAGGATTTTTGGAAAAACAATTGGTGCTGCAATCTTGCTGACCCAAAGCGGTGGGAGTGTGTTGATGCAGCTGTGTGGTCATGGACTCCAAGGGGTGGAAGACTTGCAGAAGCAATTAAAATCCCATCCAATGTTGTGGAGAAAGCACAAGATAGCTTAAAAAGAGAATATGAATAGCATTTCATTTTCATGTATTGTTTTTCTTGCTATTCGTATCTATGTATGATTTCATAAATTATTAATTAATACTAACATGAAAATAAAATTTTGGATGGGACAAAAAAGGTGTTTCTCAACACCACTATTTTCTTGAGAATCTTTCTCTTTGTCTAATGTAACACAAGTCCTCAACAAAAAACTTATCTATAGCATTCCCAGAATAAATGAAATTTCCCCAAATCAAATGGGAAATAGGAATCCATAGGCATTGAAATTAGTCCCAAAGTTGTGGGATTTTCCCATTTCATCTAAAAGAGTGTTATATGGTGTTATACCTTGCATGAGTTGGATAAGATCGAGATCGAGATTTTCTTTGAAGGAAAAAGCACCAAGATGTTTAAAAAAAGAGGTGACATGTCTCATCGGTGTAGATTCACTAGTTGAGGCAACACGAATTACAATATCATGCTACAGTGGCTGGTCACCATTATAGCTGGTATGATTTTGTTACTCGAGTACATAATAAAAGTGATTTGGATCATTGTTTCTGACAAGTCTAGTTTCCAGATTCTTATCTTTGCAATTGAGGACAGTTATTTTCTAACGGAGAGGTATGTAATGGAAATTAATAATTGTTTATTTATTAGACCTGACATGAGGCAAAAGCTAATTCTAGATGAGGGTATCACATTTTATATACATTTATTATTCAAGTTCTCATCATCAGCTATGGCCATTTATGCCCATCTAGCCAATGTGTATTCATTTTTTAGCTTTTGAAGAATCTATAAATAGATATGTGCAAGAGGGAAATGCTCACTCTTGCAAGGGGGGAGATTGCACCCTCTATCTATGTCATTCTTCTATTCTCTCATCTCCTCTTCGATCGTGCTTGTGTGGCACTCCATTCTAGGAGGTGCACTAGCATGTGTCCCTCATCCCTCTCTTACACTCTCTATCTCTCAGATTGTGCATAGCTTCCATTATGTGCATGTGTGATCCATCAAGTATGCAGATTCTATGGTTTATGGCTTGCAGTGTGCTATTTTGGGTATTTTGTAGGGACACCTTGCCTCCATTTGTAGCATACATGGACCAAAACGGAGTGCAATACCTCAAAAATACAAATATTGACATTGTAGACAAATGGGGCTTCGGAGTTATCACTCTAATTCCAAACATGACCGTGAAGGAAGGACCACTAGTGTTAGAGCTAGAAGGATATCACTTGATAGACACAAGACCTCTAAAGCGCATACCTACCAACGACCCAAGCCTTGAAGTCTATTCTTAGGAGGACAACAATGTTACGGACTTGATCTGGAATGCACATGCCAAACTTCAGGATAGTTGACATCCTTGAAAATCATGTATATTTTTAAGATAATGGAGAAGGCCTTAGCAGACATTCTTGTCCACCTCTTTAGGAATTTTTATAATAATAATTTTTCTATAATGTTTCCAAAGGAGATTGAACATATAAAATACCAAGGATACTCAATCCAAGAAGTTATTATGGGAACAATACTTGAAATAGAACAAAAATTGGGGCTAAATGAGAGAGCCTATGATAGCATGGTCAATCAATGGCACCTAAACGATGGAAATGGGGATAGAGATGCGGAAGCCACCTTAACCAAACAAGACCAAGTGACACTAGGACAAGAAGAAGTCCACACAAGTTACACCTACCAAGCAATTAGTTTGAAGGCCTAATGGGAGAAACACCAGCTAGGAGAGCATGTGTGAAACATCACCATAGAGTCAGAATAGTTGATTTCCAAAAATGGGTCAAAAAATACAGTGGGTTAGGGGATTCATATGACCATTTAGCCATCTTCAGACAAGCTCTGATAACTGAACGTATGACAGACTTCCACACAATTTGAAGGGTTTCGGATGACTTTGGAAGAAAAAGCTTTGACTTGGTTCTAGATCATACCTCCTGGATCAATAACCATCTATCAACTTTGGCTATGATATTTTTTGCTGCTTGCTAAAAAATGGGGATCAAGTAGAGCAACCATCGCACAAATCTACATCTCAAACAAAAACAAGGAGAAATTGTAAGAGATTGTGTGAGTTGGATGAGGCAATACATTGATAGATGCCTGGAGTTGGACATTCCAACTGAGGAGAGGCTTGTCTCATTGTTCCTAGAAGGATTTTAACAAGGATTTTCATGCCATTTTTGTATAGTAAAAAACATACAACTTGGAAAACCTACAGCTTGGATGCAATTGACTTGGGTGACAAATCCAATTTCAATGAAAAAAGCTCTATTAAGGATGTAGAGAGAGAGAATGCCACACCTACCATGCAATCACAAGTAAGACCAATTGTTGCAGCTCTTATCAATACTATGGAGGACATGCTAAAGCACATGAATGACATGATGAACAACATGCAAAGGGTGCCTATGTGAGGGCCGAGACAGGGTCCACCACAGGGACAACATATGGGATGACACAAACCATTGAAATGGTCTGCCAAAAAATGGACAAGCCACAAAACAAATGAGTACTATTATAAGCCTAAATATGACAAAAACATCAAGTATGTACCAATAAGACAACAAGGACTTCCCATGTGGAGGTATCATCCAAACATGGCACCAGTCCAAAAACCACCTATAGCTATGGAGAGACCACAATCTGTATTAGGCCAACAGCCACTCCTACCAAAGAACAATGTTGTATGAGTCAAATACATTCTACCTTAAGGCAAGTAGATGAGAAAAGTATAGTACCAACCACACCATATAATGAAGCGAGATCTGCAACCGTGGGAATAGAGGAAAAAGTGGTACACTCAGTCAACTCCCATCATAGAAGAACAAGTTTATTAAGCACCTGCAGATGCAACACCCATTTACTTTATTCCAAACTAGGGGGCTAGACCACCCATGATGAAACCAATGCCTAAACAAGAAACGGGGAATTTCCATAACTATGGATTGTGTTGCGGATAAGAATGCTAGAACAATTGAGGCATATTGCTTGTAGTGTGGTTGCAAGGGCATATAGTTTCCAAATGATTGTCCAAGGAATCCAACTAACAAAGGAAAGGCAGTCATAAATGAAGTTCAAGTCGTGTCAGGTAGCTCATCAAAGGGGGAACCCACAATTCTGATCCGGGTAGTTACTAGGGCTCTAGCTAAGGGTAATAAACAAAAAAATGCAAGCAGGTGAGACACACCTAAGAAACCTTTAAAAGACTCCAAAAAGGAATGACCACATCTATGTAGAGGTCTGCAACTTACCATGGAAAAGCGGGGATTAAAGGAGGTAACCCAAGAAAACCTAAAAGAATTGCAAGAAGAAGAGTTGCGAACTAACATTGTCAAGTTTGTGCCCATGAATAAAGTTGGGGATTACTATGAGAGAAGTAAAGGAAACACGAACCTTCTGGTATACTACAATGATGTAACAACCATGGTTGTTTTGGATGGTGGGGCAGGCATTACCATAGAAATGGAAGCTGTCTAGGAATCCTGGGGAAAACGAGTAATTAGACAAACACGAATGAAACTGCAACTCATGGATGGGCATATTGAGAAACCAATGGGCTTACTGGAAAATGTGACAGTCAGCTCCTATGAAGTTGACTATGTTAGTGGGTCGCCGCACGATAGACGTATGCAACATAGCTTTTTGGTACTAACATAATGTTAATACTCAGGAAAGTGACTCGGATGGGGCACGCAGACTCTTTGAGATCGTCAATCTCAAGAAGTGAACCTAACAAGCAAACCAACACTCAATGATCAGGGAAATTTTCCTATGTCCTTTCTCACAGCTCTAGGTCATCACGCCCATTCGGCACTCGAACGGACTCCAAATGCAACGAAACTTTAGAAGGATGTCTAGGACACTTTGGGGCACTATCCTACCAAGTCTGGTTGACATCCAACAAGGTATCAAAATCAAGATCCATCATGAAAAAGGTCCTGAAAATTACAATAAAACTATCCAAAAAGGTCACCGTATGGTCTAGGAACACTCTCCTATGGTCAAAACGACTAAAAACAGTGATTTAAGCACTCAAATTTGCAATCAAGGCTCACAAATACGTAGTCGTGAACCACGGCAAAACTGACAATGCTTACACTTAAATGAAAGAGCAAAGAGAGAGGAACACAATGCAAGTTTTGGAATCAAAAAATGATTACCCAATCGTTAAAAAAGTTGATTACAAGTTGAAGCAACTTTGTAGCTTGAGCATACGTATAGCAGAGCTCTTTTTCTTCTCTAAAGATAAGCCTCCTTTCACATTAAATTTATTGACCTTTATACCCAGGGCTTTCTAAATGGCAAGTGGCTAGTTCACATAGGTGTTCACAAATCTCATTACAGCATTACAACTCAGGGAATTGATCCACTATTTTGGAATCGAGATTTACACAGAGTATTACTACACTAGCTCGGAAAACTAATAGAGTACAAATGTGGAGTCCGGCTACGTGTCCAACCAATTGGATGCCCATTTGATCAATCCTCAAACAGACTACCAATACACTTTTTCCATTGTAGATTTTGGAAAAAAAGAATTATGAAAGCATCATGGGAAGACCGTTCATGAGACAAATACAACTGATCCAGGATTAGGGAAGCGATTATCTTTATCTAAAAAAAGTTGGTCAATTACTCGAGTCACTTTGAAGGATCATTCTTATAAGATGTTTTGAGGACACCAATCTAGGAGTTGGATTTGAAAACCTCACTAGAAACTAAACTCCCATCATGGATACGTAAAGACACTCCAATTTGGATGTGTGGAGCTTCTGAGTGTGATAGTTTACATAGATAAGATTGCATATTAGACCGAAAGATAAATGATGTTGAATATGTACATGAACCCTTTCTTGAAGATCTATTTGAACCATTTGAGTGGACTCAAATTCTAGCTACTATGGATGTATGTGTTAAGAATCCACACCCACCCACTTTTGTGGTGAAGAGGGTTACGACATAGGTCCTATTTAGATAGTATCTATTGAAATGATCGATGAGTAGCAGGACTTCTTTGATCATTATTATGATGCCATGGATGCATTAGAGAAGGAGACACTCACGATAGAGGAAACAGACTCTAAAATAGAATATGTAAGGGCCAAACTACTGAAGCGGTCCGGGGCGGGCAACAAGAAGAGCGGCCTCTAAACACCCTTCGAGGCTCCCGTGCTGCTCAATTGGGGCTGGGGCAAGCACAATCAGAGACAACAACAACCCACAGCCAGAAACCAAACAAGAAAAGGGGCACCACCTAGTTGTAGATGCGAACTAGGACGCGCGTGATATCTCCTTGTACTCAAACGCACAAAGAGAGGGGAATGCAAGATAGCCACACACACCAGACACAAACATTCACCACGCCAAAGAGAGGTAAAGAGCACAAATCAACTTGAGCAACTCACTCTTAGCCTTAAAGACTAGATGCACACAAAGCTTGATGAGAAATAGAGAGACAACACAAAACTTTGACCTTGTTTCCAATACACAAATTGTCTTAGGGTCACGGGAGCCCTCTCACCGAGCACCCTCTTACAATTTAACTTTTAGGCAAACAATTCAACAAGCCCTCAAACCACGATTTTCCATCTTTGACTTCAAAGCTGAAATTTCTTCCAAGTGCTTGCCAGCAATCAACATGTCATCCACATACAAAGTAAGGATCAGCCAACTGCCATCCTTAGCCTTCTTTGTATATAGACAGTGATCGAACTCACTACGTTTGTAGCCTTGAGAAAGCATAAACTTGTGGAATTTATGGTACCATGCCCTCGGTGATTGTTTTAAGCCATAAAGACTCTTTAACAACTGGCATACCCAATCTTCCTTGCCTTTCTCAACAAACCCTTCTGGCTGCTGCATGTAAATTTCCACATCTAAATCACCATGCAAGAACGTTGTCTTGACATCCATTTGGTGCAACATCAAATCTAATATGGCAACCAATGCAAGAAAGCATCTCAATGTAGTCATCTTGACCACCGGAGAGAAGACTTCATCAAAGTCAATGCCTTGTTCTTGCTTAAAGCCCTTGGCAACAAGCCTTGCTTTGTACTTTGGCTGACTATCATGAGCGGTGATCTTATACCTGTAAACCCATTTACAAGGTAGAGCCTTTTTGCCCCGTGGTAATTTAACTAGCTTCCATGTCTGGTTTTTATGCAGAGCTGTCATCTCTGACTGCATGGCCAATTGCCAATTCCCGGAGTCCTTCATTTGCACTGCTTCCTTGTAACATGAAGGCTCATTGCAATCAGTCAACATGACATAGTTCATAGATGGAACAAACCTATCAGGAGGTCGCGTGACACGTCCAGATCTATGCACAATAGGTGGCTCACGCTCAGCCACAACCTGTGGTTCCAATCTATGCTGTCCTTGCTCCTCTTGAGCCCTGACATTTTGTCTTGCACGCGCAGGTCCATCTTCTTGGAAGACAGCTCTTCTAATCTCCTCAACCCTCTCTGGTTTAGAATGATATTTGGATTCATTAAAGTGAACATCATTGCTGCGGACAACCTTTCTGGATTCGGGATCCCAAAGTCTGTACCCCATCTCACCAGAATTACCATAGCCTAGAAAGATGCACTTTCTACTCTTTGGCTCAAGTTTGTTCCTAAATTCCTTTGGAACGTGAGTATATGCCTCACAACCAAAGACTCTGAGATGCTTGTATGAGGGCATTTTGCCTGACCATACCATCTCTGGCACTGAATCCTTCTGCAAAACCTTGCTAGGAGATCTATTTACAAGATGAACAACTGTTGATACAGCTTCAGCCCAAAACCCATTTGGCAGCTGTGCATTAGACAACATACTTCTGAGCTTCTCTTGTATGGTCCTATTCATCCTCTCAGCAACACCATTTTGAGGAGGATTGTAAGGAGTAGTAAGTTCACGTTTTATACCTTTTGACTCACAAAAGTCCTGAAAGGCCTTTGAAACATACTCTCCACCATTGTCAGTGCGTAAGCATTTAAGCTTCTTGCCACTCTGATTCTCCACAAGTGTCACAAACGTTTTGAAAACACTAAATGCTTCATCCTTGTGATTGAGAAAGTAAACCCATACTTTCCTCGAGTAATCATCTGTAAATGTCATAAAGTAAGAAGCTCCCCCTAGAGATAGGTTAGGCATAGGTCCACACAAATCACTATGAACAAGTGCCAACTGTGTATCTCTTCTACTGCTTCTATGCTTATGTGGCTGCTGTGTTTGCTTACCATACAGACAATGTTCATAGAATTCAAAATCATTAAATGAAAAGCCAGGAAAATAACCAGAACGAGACAAGATTTCCATTCCCTTCTTGGACATATGTCCTAACCGGCTATGCCACAAAGAAACGTTCGGCTGCTCGGTTACATTGATCACATTTTTAGAGACATTTGATACATAAATCATGTAAAGTCCTCCAGACTTTACTCCATGTGCTACTGTCATAGAACCCTTGGATATCTTCCACATGTTATGTCTAAAAGTGGTGACGTAGCCAGCATCATCAAGTAAACCTGTGTTGATCAAGCTCTTTGTAATTGCGGGAACATGTCTCACATTCTTCAGCGTGAAAGAAGAGACATTTTGAAACTTCAATTGAACATCTCCAACACCTAAGATCTCACATGTCTGCCCATTGCCTAGCCGAACATGATCTTTAGTGGTCACATAAGAAGTAAACCACTCCTTGTTTGGAGACACATGAAGTGATGCTCCTGAGTCTATAATCCAGTCACTCAGTGCATTTCCATCAGATGCTGTAAGAAGAGCTGAGTCCATTGTATTCTTCAAGAAGTAGATGTCTCCTGACACTAGACTGTCATCCTCTACAACAGTGTTTGTCACATTTATTTCTTGAATCTTCACTGAGGACTTGTTCTTCTCACCATGGTCTTCAGCTTTCTCTTTTCCTTTTTCTGCTTTCCATTCTCTGCAGTCTCTTTTCATGTGACCCTTCTTGCCACAATGGTAGCATTCTATGTCACTCTTGCCTTTAGCACTACGGGACTTGCTACGAGACTGATTCCTCTTTCCACCTTTGTACTTTTCTTTGGTCCTTCCCCTGACAACTAAGGTTGTTCCTTTGCCTTTTTCCATTGTCTTTCTATTGGTTTCTTCAGTAAGCAGACTTCCTTCTACACCTGCTATGTTCAAACCATCTAGAGGTGCAGAATTACTCAAAGCTGTTCGAAAAGTGTCCCAACTTTCCGGCAATGTGATCAACAGGAACATAGCTCTAACAGGTTCATCAAACTTGACACCTTGAGCTGAAAACTGACTATAGATTGTGTTGAATTCATTCAGATGATTGGACATAGGTGTCCCTTCTTTCATCTTCAAGTCAACAAGCTTCTTAAGCCAGTATACCTGTGAAGCTGCACTATGCTTCTCATAAAGATCACTCAGCTTTAACCATGCTTGATAAGCCGACATCTCGTCTGCTACATTGAAGTAAACGCTTTCTGCCAAAGTCAGCATAATGGTAGAAAGTGCCAATTCATCCATTTCGCTCCATTCATCTTCGTCCATATCTTCTGGTTTTATCCCCTTGAGCTTTATAGGTTTTATCTGCTTCTTTTGTACCAACACATGCCAAATCTGATTCTTCCACAATGGGAAATTGGTTCCATCCAGCTTCTTGATATTGTAAAGAGCAGTGTCCTATGATCCAGCCATAGCTACGCTTCACAGTAGTTTACTTTTCTGAGAAAAATTTGGCAGAGTTTCCCCTGTAAATTGACCTCTGAACCAATATCAACCTGTCAAATGAACCAAGAAAGCTTCAGATTTTGCAAAAATTTTGGCAGAGTCTCCTTTGTAAAATGGCTCTGGTGTACTAAAAACAAACCAAAAAACAGCTCAAAAAACACTGTCTCTCTGACACTGTAAGCTGTGGGTAAACCTGTCCTGCACCTATACTGTCTCTGACTGTCCTGTCACTATCCTGTAAGCATAGACTGCGACAATGCCTCAACGGCAGTAAAGCAAAGATGCAATCCCAACTGTCTAACTCACAGTCAATACATCCTAGCTGCCTATCTAAGGGTGCTCGAGGGATCGCTCCAAGACCTGTATCACCGAAAGGATCTCAACATTCGAGAATCCCCCAGCTCAATAAAACCTCACTCGACCCTCAACAAAGGCTGCAGTAAATCTGACAGTACATAGACTTCCCACAAAGTCATACATCCACAAATTTCCCACTGTATGTTGTAGCCGCTGCGGCGATTGTTTGCTGCGTGACTCACAGCCAGCAAACCCTCAACAGACATACATCATCTCTGACAATACATCCCATGTGGAAGTACCTGCAATGTCAGGATGAAATCTGGAATATCAAGCAGCAAACACAAGCTACCTGATGAACTAGTGGATCTCACCTACAGTCTATGTGTAGATACGCCCGTGTCGTATGTGACACGCCTCCAAGAACTGTGAGCCGTCCTTTGATGTGTAGACAGCCACAAATCAACACTCTGGGAGTGTCGATATCCTCAGCACCTGCAATCGTAGGCCGAAAACCCCAAATTTGCATAGTCGGATCTGCACCTGTCGAGACCACGTAGTCGGAAATGGCCTGCGCAGACCTTTGTCGAAGCCGAACGGTGGCTAAGATGACCTCAGAATGAAATTCTGACAACACCAAACCCTTTGGGTTTTCCCACGAGATTTGGGGCCGTGTCTTTGCCTGTCGAATTTCACTCCAATCTGAGTTGGTGACTCTAGCCTCCTGCAGTGCTGCCCCGAGCCTCGATCTGAGCTCTGATACGAGTTGAAGGAGTACGAGCGGAAGTGCGACGCGAGAGAGAGTGCGAGAAGAAGAGCACGACGATATGGTGAACTCGCTCTACTGTAATGTGTAGAGCATAGTGAGTTCTTATCAGGTTTTTACAAAAGAATATGTGTACATACCTAGCGGCCCGCCCACTTACCTGGGCGACCACATTGGGCTTTATACCCCAACAGGAGAGGGGACGGGGTAGCACGTTTTCTTGTGACACGTATAGATGTCAATTTTTCTAGAACTTTAAGAAAGAGCATAAGAGTGCATGTCTAGAGTAATAATAACTCAAAACTTTAGAAGCTGTCGCCGAGCAGTGAGGCTTCCCTCTCTCTCCCTCTCTCTCTCTCTCTCTCTCTCTCTCTCTCTCTCTCACACACACACACACACACACACACACAAAGTGTGCGCTTGAGTTGAAGACTCTATGTATAGATATTTGAGAGCAACTATTTACGACTGTTATGATGATATCAAACTCTCTCTCTCTCTCTCTCTCTCTCTCTCTCTCTCTCTCTCTCTCTCTCTCTCTCTCTCTCTCTCTCTCTCTCTCTCTCTCTCTCTCTCTCTCTCTCTCTCTCTCTCTCATATATATATATATATATATATATATATATATATATATATATATATATATATTATCTATTTATTTAGGCTCGTCCATAATTGAGAGAATTTATAGATTTTCTAAGGGTGGCACATAGTTTAACTCCTAACAATAAAAGGGGATAAAATACCTTAGAACAGATAAAGTACATGTCAACTTGACAATCTCTCTTCTCAATCGGGATTCCAATGTCAAGGTTGGTTTTTTCCATGCATTTTACCCATTTTAAGGCATTTTTTTCGTTTTCTGTCGAAGAAAATGTTAGCCACTCTCTCAAAAATACACTATAATTCCAAGAAAATAATAATTTCTTAGAAATTGGCAAGGGTGGCCCTGGTGAGTAGGAGTCCCCATGAGCTTGGTGATTCTCTCTCTCTCTCTCTCTCTCTCTCTCTCTCTCTCTCTCTCTCTCTCTCTCTCTCTCATGGCCAATGACATGTATAATACCCCATCATTTGCATGCATGTCCCCAAAGCAATACATAATGAAGTCAACTCATAGGCACACAAACCTTTCCTTTTTTTTCTAGGGATAGATGTTTGAGATTAGTTTGTGTGTGTGTGTGTGTGTTGCCACTCGCAGCAGAACCATAAGAAGTGGCTGCATTACTGTTACCACCCTTTCTTTGAGAAGCAATAAAAGCCTATTCAATTGCACGCTGCCTAGTCCTGTGTTTTCTGGAAAGTGACTCTTACAACATCAATGTGCATAATGCATCAATCTTGACAACTTCTGGATTTCCTTGGGTCATAAGTCTGCAAGTACTAGCAAAAGTCTGGTAAGAATCTGGTAAGGCATCAAGAACAGTCTGCACAAGGGAACTGTCTGAAATGACTTCTCTTGCAGAAATAAGTTGCTTATTGATATCCTTGACACTAGCAAGGAAAGTTTCCATATCATCTTCCTCATGCATAATCTTCGACTCCAACTCTTTACGCAGCAAAGCAATTTTAGCCGCATTGCGACTTGCATAAAAACCAGCCAAAATTTCCCAAGCCCGTTTTGCAGATTTTGTTGAACGGATGTGAGGAACAATGGTGCGCTTCACAGACAACGCAATTAATGCATGAACCTGTGCATCCTTAACATCCCAACGAGCTTGTTCTGCCGTAGGCAAAACAACTCTAACAACAGCAATCCTTGCAACAAGACCTGCATCATCCTCAACATCGCCTACATCTTCAGAACCAGGACGTACATCAATGCCCTGCACAATGTTCCAGATGCCCTTTGACACAAGAACATGTTGCATCATATAAGCCCACATAGGGTAGTTGTCCCCATCCAACCTGTTCTCAACAGCAAACATCTTGAACACATATGTGTTGTTGTTGTCAGCCATGGTAAATGCTGCACCTGATGTGAAAATTGCCCGTAAATAGGAGAAACGGAGCGGGAACAACACGTGCTACATAGCACAAACCGTAGAAGACTATAAGGCACCCGTTATGTAGAAAACGGCACTAACAAAAATTCTGCACAAAATGACAAAATAGCCTGTGCAGTATTGCCTGTAGTGGAAACGGAGGCTGAAATAAGCCCAAATAAAAAATTTGAGCAGACCAAGCTCTACGAGCTTGCCCAAAGTATTTGTCGATCTGCGAACGCTTGCCAAAGCTCACTGAAATCGGAGAAAGTGAGCAGGCGTGTGTTGGAGCAGCTGGCGACTAAGCCCGGGAGGACGCAACCTGCTCTAACACCAATTGTTGGAATTAGGGTTGCAGAGAAACACACACAACTTGGAGAAGACAAAGGAAGCTCAAGGCACACAATTGAGAGTGTATAACTTGGTGTGCAAATGGAAAGATAGATAGCCCTAGAGTGATGGGCGTATATACAATGCACGGGGGAAAAAACCTCCTAAAGAGGGAAAAAATGCCCCGGCGGTCCTAGTGTGTTCACACACATCACTACCACATGTATATGGTAACACCATGATTATTGATGATTATGTGTTTGGATTTGTTGCAGGTCTCTCTCTTGAAGGGAACCAGCAGTGCTCTAGACTTGAGAGAGTCACGCACCAACAGTTCGACATGTCTTGAATTGGTTGCATGAGTTTTGAGGGCAAGTTGTATACGTGGTTCGACTCTTGTCCACGTCTCCAACTTGGCCTTCTTTTGGAAACCTCTTCACTATTTGAAAGGCCAAGATTGGACCAAAAATTTGTCCTTTAATATGGGCCCGTACTTTTATTGGGGCTTTTACCCTAGAGGCTGTCAACCTGAACAAAAGGAGGGGGAGAAGAGGGCGACTTGAATGTGTGTGAGGACTCGTCAAGGGGCTTGTGTCAAGACATGTTGGGATCCATGAGGGAGGTTGCCAAGCAAGTAGAGAGGGTGACCTCATAGCGCTATCGGAGGGCATCTCCAAGCAAGAGTTGTCGCCATGCTCAACTAGGTCATCGTGCAAGAGAGAAGTTTGAGAGTGTGGCCACAAGGTCGTGGGTTGCAAGAGGAAACTTACTGAGGGACAACCGACTTAAGAAAGTTGATAAAGCAACATCAAGGAGCTGTCGGTAAGAGTAGGATCAGATCATTAACACTAGAATGGTAACTGGACACTTTTATGTCCTTGGACACTTTTGTGTCCTGTTAAGTGACCATTTTGCTTGAATTATTTGAAGAGTATAAAAATGAATTTCTAGGTGCTATATATCCACAAAGCTGCCTTATGAGCTGAAAAAAACTTAGTATTTTTTTTGGAGTATCGATCTCACCATTAACCTTACTCTTGCACAACATTTTTGAACCTAAACTGTGTGAAAAAACGGGTCCTGTTTTTTGCTTTTTTTCAATTTTTGACAACTATACCACTCTAAACTTCATGTCTGTGAGGTTTAGATGGCTAGAGGTTAGACCTTCATAGTTCTTAACATGTTTTGATGCTTGTAGGGAGAGCTAAGTGTTGAAACTGAAAGTTATGACCAATTTACAAGAATTACATAATCCTGTTGTTTGGCCAAAATTAGCACTTTTATGATTTTTTTGGTGGCTTTCTTGATATCCAAATTTTTTTTGGTGGCTTTCTTG
Organism: Adiantum capillus-veneris; assembly: GCF_014529385.1. Taxonomy (NCBI): domain Eukaryota; kingdom Viridiplantae; phylum Streptophyta; class Polypodiopsida; order Polypodiales; family Pteridaceae; genus Adiantum; species Adiantum capillus-veneris. The sequence continues at coordinate 48,743,670 of NC_140954.1, forward strand.
ATATCCAAATTCAATTTTGATTGTGTAAGTGTAATGTATAACATAAAGCAAATCTTCCTTGAGTTTTGGGGGACCTAATATGCTATATAGCATAGTATATGATGATGGTTGAGTTTTTTTATTACTGAAGAATGCAATACATTTTAGAGTAGCAAGTATGACTTTCTCAATATTGATATTTTCTTAGGCCAATTGTGTGTATTTTGTAGGTAGTAACCATATCTAATCATAGACTACAAACTTGGCTAGATGTTGAGTAGTTTCTATGGGTTTCTAGAGGTCATAATGCTAAACCCAGTTTTTTCATGTTTACTGTATTTAACACTTTATCATTGCCCCCAAGGTTCCAATTGTAAGAGATCCATTATCCTTTTGACATGCTCCATGGATCCTTTTGAATCCAAAGGCCCAAAGGGAACTAAGAAAACATGTATATAGTATCTGTATTGAGCGTGACTATAGAAACTTTGATGATAGGTCCGCAGAATGTCAAAAAAGAAACTTTTTTGTACCTATTTTTTTGCCCAAAAAAAAATTAGTGAGGTCAAAGCAACCATATGTTTTGGTCACCAACCCATTGAAGTTAACGGGGCATTTTATCTCATGTCCTACAAAAATCCCTACTCTTATTTATATGCAATCAACCATAAGAAATTGTTGTTTTGGGCAAATGCACTGGTCCATCAACTTTGGAGGCTTGTAGTGACCAAGGGATGAGAAAAATTACAAGTTTCTCATTTTTTCCATATGTAGTAGTTATTGAACTATAAGCTCATGAAAGGATTTTTCAAAATGAGTGGATCTACTATGGTTTTGGAATTTTTTTCCCTAAACCCTGAAAGGACACTTTTATGTCCTGTTAGGTTACCATTCTAGTGTTAAAGCCACTGGAACAGATTGTGAGGCCAACAATTTGCGGGTGCAGTTCCAAGCACTAGAAGGGAGCCATAGTAAACGGTGGACTCTCTCTTTTGGTCTCTCAGCCGAGTTTTACCTGACATCGAGTAAACTTTCTCGAGCAAAAAAAAAATTGAACGAATCCTCAAAACCTCTAACCGATTTTTCTTGTCCTTGAGCACGAGCCCACAAACATAAACTTGTACAATGTTTTCAAAGTGAGGTTCTCTCTCTCTCTCTCTCTCTCTCTCTCTCTCTCTCTCTCTCTCTCTCTCTCTCTCTCTCTCTCTCTCTCTCTCTCTCTCTCTCTCTCTCTCTCTCTCTCTCTCTCTCTCTCTCTCTCTCTCTCTCTCTCTCTACTGCGTGATGTGGTGGGCGGCGATCATAGTCCTCCGGGTCTCCAAATAGACCTCTCGCGAGCACACAGAGCAAGAGTTGTTCGGGCAGTCTCTGTCATGCATTGCAATTCGGATGGAGCTGAGGTTCAAGGGTGGAGCTGGGCAGACGTAGGCTACGTTGGTGGCAAAGCAAGCACCCGTCCAAGGGTGCAGCTGGGCCATTGGCGCGGAATCTATGTGGTTAATTAGTTAATGGGTGTTGAAGGGACCCAGTATGTCTCTAGTATGTCTCTATTGAGTCCATTTGAGCACAATCTTTGAAGGTGGTCTATTTAGGTAGAATCTCATGAGATGCCTCATTTGGCTTTGAGGTAAAAAAGGGGGGAAATGACAAGTGGAGGGGGGGGGGGGGGGGGGGAGAGAGAGAGAGAGAGAGACCTTTTATTTCACATTTGTCACGTCGACAAGACGGCATAGAGGGATATTTTTTTAATGTATGCTTGACGAGTAGACTAGCAAATGCAAATCGAGGAAAAAGGGAAGGATGTCTTGTGGATTAGAGACAGAAGGTGGACGGGAGAAAGATATTTTTTGCCTCGCCTTTGAAGGCATGCGCATTCTCTGCATGATGTCAGTGTGTTAAAGAGAATCCATTGCGATGGTGTCGTGAAGGGTAGTGTTACCCAATGCCTTACGAGGAATTGCTGAAACAAGGAGCAACTCGGCGGTGCAAAAGACTGATTAAGCTGTTTTCTATGAGAGAAAATGTTAGCCTTGTCGTGCCAGGTATGGTGCCAAAGAGAGAGAAACCAAAACGGAGTTGTTGTTTGCGTGGCCATGTCGGAACCAGAGAGAGGACTGGTTTGTCTTCCACGCGTAGTCTCTCTTAGCGAGATAGACGTGGCATGTTTGAGGGTTAAGCATATGATCGTGGGGCTCTTTAGACGAAAGAGAGGCTCCATGTCTAAGTATGCATGCAAAGAGAGAGGGAACTGTCCAAGCTCTTCAGGAATGTTTCTTGTGAGGTTGTTATAAGAGAGGTCTAGCTCATCTAGATTGTAAAGTTTTCCAAGACTCTTTGGAATTTTTCCTTGAATGTGGTTATGTGAAAGGTTGAGGCGAGTGAGGCCAACAAGCTCACTAAAATCTTTCTAAGTAGATGTAGCTCATAGATATGTCAAAGAAGATTCTAGTTTTGAGTATGTAAGAGAGAATTTGATAGGTGCCCTTGATGGTTTGGGGTACTTCCATATAGAGTGTGGTTTGTTTTGAGATGTAGCTTTGATCTTGCTTGAAGTAGTTAAGATGGATGACTGTGGTTGGCATGTTGCCATGAAAATGGTTGTTGGAGAGAACAAGCACCTGCAGCATGGAAAGATTCCACACCCACCTGGGAATCTCCCCGCTTAGCTGATTGTTGCTCATCACCAGCACCTGCCGTTTCATCAATCCAATATTGTGAGCAGAGGGCAAAGTCCCCGACAGCTTATTCCTTTCACATCAAAGAGTACAAGATTCTTACAACTTGTGAAGCCATTAGGCAAGCCTCCCATGAAATTTTTTTATTGTGTTGTGAATGTTTCGAGTTGCTGCAACTTTGATGGATCAAAGTTGTCTATTCTCCCACTGAGGTTGTTGTTGGAGAGACGTAAAGGGTGCAATTCTCAAGAGATGTGGTGGGAACATGCACAAGTAGTTTTGGAAAAATTCTCACAATAATTCCCACATTGTGACTTACCTTGGGGGCCAATGGTCCCCTGCCCCCAATCGTACCTAGCTAGGTATGCAATGACTCTCGAGCAGCACCTCATGATGTTATTCATTGTATAAAAGACACCGAAAAAGACTCCGTTTTCCTACATGAGAAAATTTCTAAATCTTCTTGTGATGCCCAATGACCCGGTTTTTGGAGAGTTCAAGAACTTTAAGCTGGGCCAATGCGCCAAGCTCTTTGGGAATTAAGATGGCTGCCTGAGAGCAATAAGTTTTGGCTCAAGCTAGTGAGTTGGCCCAGAGTGGCAGGAATCGTACCCTCCAGTTGATTGTTGGCGAGGACGAGGTCCTATAAAGCAGTACAGTTGCCAAGGCTGGGTGGAATGCTTCCTTGGATGTGGTTTTGATTTAGATAAAATACCCACAAGGGGCTTTGGACAGCTTACCATATAGTAAAAAATATATGATTTTTAGATGATTCACTAGTTTCAATACACACATCTAGTAAGAGTGAAAACTAGTAAAAAAGAGACAACTCCTAGATGCTACATACAGTAATTTTGTTACTATATGGAGACTTGAATAGCCATATGGCAATTCAAGTCTCAATATGGTAAAAAAATTAATAGTTCAATGTAGGAGTTGACTCAATTACTAGTTTGACCTTACACATTGGGGTTTTCAAACTAGTAAGTCAACTAGCAATTTTTGTTTACGACCTACCAAGTCATCTAGTAATATATAAGGACGGTTGCTTGCAAACTAGTAGTTCATCAAGCAACTTTTCTATAAACAACCTAGTAGTTCACCTAATAATTCATTAAGGAATATGTAGACACAAACTAGTAATTCATCTAGAAATTTTCCCATGAGCAAACAATTTAGGAGAGATTAGTTCAACATTAGGAGACTAAAGTAGACTTAATTCATAAAGATAGCTATGGGTACAACAAATGAAAGCTTACATAACGTGTGTTACATGGTACAGTTCTTAAATCATGTGGTTGGATTATAAAACTACTTGTCATTTGTTACAATGATATCCTTCATGGATAAGGAGCCAACTTTATCAAAATAAAAAATTATCAGGCCTTCTAACAAAAGCCATGTAACTAAATCTTCACACATAGTGGAAGTATTAGTATCCTCATTTGCTCTCTTCTTGAGGAAACTATTCGATTTCTGCATAGCAAAATACGTTGGCTTGATCAAGTGGTATATGTCTTGTACTTTCTTGAGATTTAGCCACTTTATTAATATAGTTTCTTTGTCATCGTGGGAAAAATTTCGTGCCTACATAATTGTCATAACAAAATAACATGGTTTAAAAAGTGACACGTATTATTTCTGTGAACATAAGTAAGGCAATGTTTTTAGCTTTTATTGCAAACCTGAGATTCCAACACACATTGATTTTGATTCATTGAACATCTCCCATCAGATTTGTGCTCCTAAAACAATTAAAGTCCACTCTTTTATTTTGTAGCCACATGCAAAAAAATTTAAAGAATCTTATTATTGTGAAGAAAAATACCTTTTTCTTTTTAAGCTTCAAAAACTTTGAAGCTTGATCTTTCTCCTTTAGTAGCTCTTCAATGTTAGAAGTAGCCTATAGAAGTGGGAAAACATGGCTTTTTTATAACATTAAAATTAAGTAGGGTAAGTATTTCATTAAATAGATATTCCATGTGAAGCATCTTTGAATAGTACCTTGCGCTTTTGTATGCTTTTTCTTTTCTGCTCTTGGTTTGCACCACTTATAATTTGTGTCCTTCCATTGATTTTTTCCTTCACAAATTATTCAAGAAAAGAGTGCAATATTGACTGACACAACAAAAAGTTTTAGAGTGAAAAAAATACATGAATTAGAATTGTATCAGTTTTGTGATATAGTCTTCACACTCATCTAATTCATTGTTTACTTCCATATCCTTTTCTTGATAGCATTGGACAAACTCTTCATCTTGCATGTAGTTTTTATATGCCTGCGCATTAAGCGATTGAATTTGGATATCTCACACACACATACACACACGCACACAAAACTAGCTAAATTTACCTCAATTATTTCAATTGATATCTTTGTGTGTGGGTGCGTGCACACTTGCGCGCGTGCGTGTGTGTGTGTGTGTGTGTGTGTGTGTGTGTGTGTGTGTGTGTGAGAGAGAGAGAGAGAGAGAGAGAGAGAGAGAGGAGTAAACCACACATACCTCATAAGCATCATTTTGTAAATCATGATTTTCCCATGGCATCTTAGGAATGTATGCTTTCGTCTCTCTCTAAACACATAATAACAAATTTTATCATCATAGGTCATACATTATTGTTATTTTAAGATAGAAGTGCTCACATGAGTAGCTTGTGGTTGCTCTTCTTCTTCTTCAATAGATATACAAGTGGTTTCTTGTACACAAGCATCCTTTAGCTATTCAATAACAACAAAAGCATTACTTTCTTCATCATTATTTTTCATATAAATGTCCAATACCTTAGAGGATTACTCACAAGTTTTTTGAGTGAACCATATTCTCCTAGCTCACTTTCTCCTTGTAGTTCACTTTCTCCTCCATCATTCTCATGAAATTCTTGGTTATCATCATCGTCATCATCATATTTTTCTTTTTCTATCTAATTTCATGAAAACATTTCGATTATACTTTGACATAATAGAAGTTCATTACTTAGAGAAAATCCTACAAAATGACACATACCATTGGGGTGCTAAAAGATAATTTGTTGTTTGGTTTCTTTTTTCTCCATTTTTGTTTTGCTGCAAGAGACTTGATGCCCATGTATAAACGTCCTCTTCTTTCCAATGATAATTTTGTCCAGCTACTCTTACAGGCTTAAGCTCACCTTTATTTTTTCTTATTACATCCAACACGGTATTCTTTCTCTCCATGTTATTTCTAAGGTCTCCAAATGGCTTGTGTTTGGCAAACCATCCTCTAACAAATCCATAGTTTGAATAAAGAACTCTATGTTGGTTATTACCCTCTTCTAAGAGGAAATCCCTACCCTCTTCTGTTGGTTATTACCCTCTTCTAAGAGGAAATCCCTACCATAGAGTTTATTGGGTTCTCTAAGCTTAAGAGGTGGAGGTCTAAACACCTGTTCATATATGGTTGGGTCATATTTCTCATTGCTAGTAGTGTCAACACCTATAGAGATGCTAGATGGAGAAGAAACAACTCTCTTATTTCCAAGATGACTGGCCCTCCAAGAATCTAAAAATTTGAGGGCCTCTTCAATAGAAAAAGACAATAGCTGCTCCACAAAGGACTGTGGATAACTCATATCTGAAAAGACAAAGCATTGAACACACACATGAGCAGCAAGATATTTAGGTAACAAATTTTATCCCAAAAATTATACACACACTTGTCATTACTTTATGAGTAATGTTTTAGAAAGACATGTAAAGAAAATTGTGACAATGAATACAACAATTTTCATGTATAAGATAATATGAATTTTAAACTATTTCCACAAGTATACTAGCCATGCTTGCATACTCTATGAGTGTAGCTATACAAAAGATATATAAATAATACCATAACAATATTAAGTACAATAATTTCCATCCATAAAGTAGGTCTCCCAAAAGTTCTAGCATACTCTATGATGAGGATCTAAGAAAGATATGCAAAGAACATCATAACAATGAATCTAGCAATTGTCATCCATAAAGCAATAGTCATTCTAAACTACTTCCATAGGTATACCACTTGCATAACAATGAATAAAAAAATTGCCATCCATGAAGTAATAGTCGTTCTAAACTACTTCCACAAGTATACTAGCATTCTAAACTACTTCCACAAATGTACTAGCCATGCTTGCATACCATATGAGTGAAGTTATACAAAAGATATGTAAACAACACCATAACAATGAATACAAATATTGTCATCCATGAAGCAATAGTCTTTCTAAAATATTTCCACAAGATTACTAGCAGTGATTGAATAAAAGGGGCTACCACAATTTTATGTCTATGGAGAATGCCAAACAATAGGTATCCATCTAGCCGCATGTCCAGGCTTTATAACATTTTTTTGTTTTGTGACTATTCAATCTTTAATTTGAATGGAACATGTATCCCAAATTCTCCATTGATGCTCCTCTCTGCAAACTTTATAAGTTTTTTGTTGATATGCATCATGCTCCAATAAAGCAAGCTTTGCCCTTTTCCTTTCGTAATCAGTCTCTCTAACAACAGCATGTTGAATCTGTATTGCATTCTTGCTATTCAAGCACACTTGAACTATATCATGGACCTCCACCCATAATGGAACATTTCCACAACCTCCTTCCATTAACAAGCTATCACACTGCCTCAAATCCTTCACCTCATAAGCAATGAGCCTCTGCCTCCTTGGTATTGGCAATGGAAAAAATTTGTGAAGTATAGAGTAGATGGGCCGAACACAATCCCATGTGAAAAGCAAAGGGGCCTTCTCAAGCACACTCATTTGAGTAACTGGATCCACTAACAATTGTTATGAGTCCCATTTTTCCACAATGCATTGCTTGTAATACTGTCCACCAAAGAAAAGCATACACTTTTCGTCAAACTGTGTTGAGAACAAGGATGTTATACAAGCCTTCCATTGACCTCTGTGTTCCACCGTTTCATCATCGGTATCCACCTTCACTATGACATTGGTGCCCAAATTAAATATATCCCCTTTAAAGAGGACCTTTTGGTATATCTTTACTTCTAAACATTGGAAGTACTGCTGTGGAATGTTCCAGAACTTCTTTAGATAAGTTTTCTCTTCACTAGTAGGATCTCTATAAGTGCATCTCTTCTTTGATATTGCAATCCCCTTGAGAAGAAGATTTCTAGTGCATGGTGAATTGCTTCCATATTTTAATAGATCACTCCACATAGATTTAGCCTTTTCAACTGAAGACACGACCAATAGCCCATCCATATGTGACGGAGAGCAATCATGTGATGGAGCATCTGCTAATAGCGACCTGCTTTGAGAAAGAATCAATGCACAATGTAGGTCCTTCAATAACCTTTCAGAAGGTAAGAGATTGTCACTATCACCACGGATAGCCTGAAAAGCTCTTGTGAAGAACCTCTCAAATAGAACTTTGCAAATGAAGCTTCATCCTCCATGTTATTTGGTTTGATGGAGTTGTATGCCTTTACAAGACGTTCGAATATGTAACACCAAAAGCGGTCATGCAACCCATGGTGCAAGACATCATCAAGCATCTCAGCATTACCTATAAACAAGTTATCAAGAGATTACTCTCCTAAACAAATATATCAAACTTGTTGTTAACACTAGGTCGGTAACCTAACAGGACATAAAAGTGTCCTTTCAGGGTTTTGAAAAAAACCTCCAAAACCATAGTAGATCCACTCATTTTGTAAAATCCTTTCATGAGGTTATAGTTCAAGGCCTACTACACATGGGAAAAATAAGAAACTTGTAAATTTTCTCATCTTTTGGTCACACCAAGCCTCCAAAGTTGATGGACCAGTGCATTTTCATCAAAACAATCATTTCTTACGATTTGTTGCATAAAAATAAGATTAGGGATTTTTGTAGGACTTGATATAAATTCCCTAGTTAACTTCAATGGGTTGGTGATCAGAACATATGATTGCTTCTCCCTCACTATTTTTTGTTTTGCCAAAATAAATAGGTACAAAAAAGTTGGATTTTTACCATTCTGCAAACCTATCATCAAAGTTTCTATAGCCACGCTCAATACAAATAATATATGCATGTTTTCTTAGTTCCCTATTGTCCTTTATGTTTATAAGGAGCCATGGAGCATGCCAAAAGAGTAATACATCTCTTACCAAGGGGAATCTTGGGGACAAAGATGAAGTGCTAAATATAGCAAACATGAAAAAATTGGGTTCAACATTATGAGTTGTAGAATCCCATAGAAACTATTCAATATCTAGCCAAATTTGATCCTTATGACTAGATATGGTTACTACCTACAAAATGCATGTAGTTGTCACAAGAAACTAACAATATTGAAAAAGCTATACTTGATATACTAGAATGTTTCGTTTTCTTCTATAATTGAAAAAATCAACCATCGTTGTGTACTATGCAAAATAGGGTATTAGGTGCCCCAAAACTTAAGGAATATTAGCTTTATGTTACAATATGCGACATAGAAAATCAAAAATGCATTTGGATATCATGAAATCCACCAAAAAAATAATAGAAGTGCTTAAATTGGCTAAAAAACAGGATTTGACCATTTTTGTAATTTGGTCATAACTTACAACTTTAATATTTATTTCTCCCTAGAAGCATCAGGACATGTTGAGGAATACTAAAGATAGTTCTCTAGCATTATAGACCTCACAAACATGAATTCTAGAGTGATATAGTTGCAAAAAGTTGAAAAAAGGCAAAAATAGGACCCGTTTTTTCACACAATTTAGGTTTTGAAATGTTGTGCAAGGACAAGGTTAAAGATGGAATTGATATTCCAAAAAAATGTCGAGTTTTTTTCAGCTCATGAGACAACTTTCTAGATAGATAGCACCTCAAAATCCATTTTGAAACTCTTGACATAATTCAAGGAAAATGGTCACTTAATAGGACATAAAAGTGTCCCAGGACATAAAAGTGTCCCATTACCATCCTAGTGTTAACTAATCAAGATATACATACCAGCTACATATTCTAGAGGTGATGAATTCGCACCAAAGATTTCTTCATTTCAAACTCTCCATGATTGTAGCAATGTCTTCACAACTTCTATGTCTTTCACATACCATCCCTGATCTCTACTATGGTTGTAGAAGCTGTGTGCAATGTCAATCATCAAAAATCCCAAAACATGCATTTCAGGAGGAATTCCACTAATAACTCTCAAAACATATGGTAGGCACCATTGGATGAACTTTTGGTTCTCCTCTGCCTTGAAGCTTGCAAAGTAGATGCTTGGGGAGTTAGGCCAACGTCCATATCGAATGGAAGAAGGTGCTGCCTTTTTAACAACACACACAGCAGCATCGATTTCTTTCTTCAGAGGAGCCTCAACACTTTCAAATAAATGTGAGATATATTTCTTGAATACATTCAATGATAAGATATGCATTGGGTCGTAGACTAAATCTAGAGAGAGATCAAATCCATATAGATCATATAATCTCCAGAGTATGGACTCTCCTCAGAGACCAGCTTCTTTCCATGATGCTTCCTTTTCTTTTGTATGTGCAACACCGTTTAGCTTCATCAAGAGCTTTTGTCATCTCCTCAAGGGTCCTCTTTGAAGGTGGATATCTAGCTTTTCAGGGATTTTCATTATAGATGTATCGCCCCTCTTTTGATCCTATACCAGGTCGTACTAGTGTTGCTTGACGTTTATCACGCCTACAAAACTCTTGTCCTCCATTCTTGAAGAGGCCTATTTTTCACTTTGTCGGATGACCTCTTCCATGCGGCATAGGATTTCCTATGGCCTCTTCTTTTTGATGGTTCAAAGGTTGCACCATCACTTTCTTCAGAAGGTGAAGAATTTGAAGAAGGTGGAGAAGAGGGTGACCTCTTTCTCGCCTTTTTCTTGTCTTGATCTTCGGCGTCTTCACGATCACTTTCATAAGAGGAAGAGGACGAAGAAGATGGAGAAGAGGGTGTCCTCTTTCTCGCCTTTTTCTTCTCTTGCTTTTTATCATCCCTCTTTGAATTATGATGTGGACAAGAGTGCAATGGTCTTCTCCGCTTTGGTGGTGATGGAGAGCGTTTAGGCCGTCGTCTTCATGGAGCCATCTCCGTCGAGGTGGCGGGAGACTCACTTCTTTCTCGTTCCTTCGGTGGAGGCTCTTGAGTTCTCGTTTGGGAAGAAGATGCATCATCAAGAAGTAAATTCTTGAGCCCTTCATATGGATTCTCTTCTTCTTCTCGAATCGGAGAGAGACCTCTTTTGAGAGTCTCACAAGGAGGCTTCCTAGGTGTTCTCTCGTCATGGTGATGAGTGTTGGACGGATACGCCGCGAAGGACGTCAGCACAGCGAGAACTCACCTAACAAGTAATGTCAGCTAAGGACGAAGCTCGACCCGCAGGCGCGTGGAAGCAAGCATAAGGTGTCAACCTACACTCGACCGACTCCTAACTAATTCCTACAGAGGTCTCTACCAATTGTCTAAGTCACAGCCTTCAAGAGTGCAAAAGAGGAAACTTTCTACAACGCTTGCTAGAGCCGAAACCCATCAAACAATTTTGAAACACCATAGAACTTGAAGGAGACCTTACTAATACCTATAGGCCGCTTTCCCTAAGGTCTATGAACCAAAATCACGACCCAAAACACCCGGTGCAGAAACACGTAGGATGTCTGGCTGAAATTTGCAGGTCTTCGTTTCCGAATCTAAAGTGCCTAATGTGTAGTTCTACTCAATGTGAACACGTGGATATGCTGCGATGCGAAATCAGATAACGTATGCTCACCCAAACTTAACCGATGAAGCTCATAGCAGGAGCTCCCAAAGCCGGACCGTACGCGTGCAATGTTGGTATCGGCGCGTAGCTCTAGTCGAGGGCAACACCCTCCACTTCTCCGCACTCAAATCCGACCACCGTAGCACACGTAGCGTCAAGACGAAGCTCACACTCTCTCTCTCGTACACAGTACGCTCACTCACAGACTTCAAACTTGTTTTAAAATGACAAAAGGTTTTTTCATTAAGGTCAAAAAGTGGTATATATACCTTACAACTTCTCAAACCCTAAAGTTCGAAACTCAACCATCTACTCAATCTAACTATCAAAACTGGGATACAATCTGGAAACTTCTGTAAGTCCCAATATTTACAAGGTGAAAAATCGGGTTTTCCTCAATGAATGAATAATTACAAAAACAATAGTCCGTCGAGTAGTTAGATGACGTGGGGTGTGTCCAGCTTCTAACATCTCCCCCCTCCTTGTTCATGTCGTCCCCGACATGGCCTTGATAAGTTGCTTCATCTTATCGTTTCCCGCATCTTTAGCAGTGATTCGTACCTTGCATGTAGGTTCAGCATTGTGGGGCCAAAGATATCTGTATTCATGGTGAAGAACCCCGTATACAATGCTTCTTCAAAAGCCTAGAGGTGATAGGATGGTAGAAACATAATTCTTTGATACAACGCATGTATCACCTCCTTGGAAGGCTAACCTGACAGATTATAAGCACATTTGTATGTATCCTGGAAGAAGAATATGTTGTCGGTCACCTGGCCTGGCTTGAAGGTCTCGAACACTGCTAGGATGATTCTGCAGATTTTTCTCATCATAATGCATGTAAGGTCAGGTGAGCCAGTGAACAACTTTATGGCACCCATTAGGGTTTTCACCATGTATTGGACACTTATTCTCTCACCTGCCTTCACGCCCGGCAACTTTGGGTAGTTCAGCCAAGTGGGTTGGCTTCTTTGCAAGATTTCTTGTGCCTTCCACGTCCTAACCCTTGGTAGAGGACAGAATCTGAGGTTGTCTCTAATATGTTTAGGTGCCTCTACCAAGTGGATTATGTATTGTGGGTACTTGGTAAGCCAAGCCTTCCTCCACTTTGGCTAAGAATCCACTATGAGCTTAACTCCTTCTGGCCTCGAGGTGTCTACATTGTAGAGAGGGACCGTTGGCTCTTCTTGGATTTGCCTGTTTATTGTTGCTGCCTCATATTTCAGCAATGGATATGGGAGAGAGGAATGAAGCCACTCACGCCTGAGATTGTTGGCGTCGATCTTCTGAATGGTCATAGATTTGAAGACCCTCTACTTCCATTCCAAGGCTTCCTTTGTGCTTTCTCTTAGCTCTGCCTCTATTGCCTTACGCAATTTTTCCTCCTCTTCTTGTGTTAGATCTTGCGTCTCTTGAGAGGATCCTGCTATGCTTTCCTCTTGCATGGGTGTGTCCACAGGATCTTCCACATTTTCGAGGTCGATGCCCTCATTGGCAGCTGGCCCTGAGCTTTCTGCCTCTGCTTGTTGATGGCCTTTCAACTCCTCAATTTGCCTGAGGAGGGTCTGCTTTTCCGCTTCAGCTTCTCCGCCCATAGTCACGAGGAGGTCATTAAGTTCAGCGTTTACTCTTTCCACCTCATCGATCTTTATCTTTATGCTCTCCACTTCTTCTTGTAGGGATTTTTGGTTGTCCTCCATTCTTCTTTGCATTGCGATAGAACCTTCAGCCATCATCAACCTCTGCTTCTTCTCGAGAGTCATCTCCTTCTAAAGTTCCTGCATTTGCTCTTCATATATTTGACTCTTGGAAATGATTTGAGTCGAGCTCGTAGCTCTAACTCTAGCAGGTGATGCTCGCAGCCTCTGGATGGTTTGATCTTGACTTTTAATTGGTCCTTGAGCTCAAGGAGTTCATCCAGGCTTGCTTCTTGTTCTATCTCTGCCTTTTCCTTGGCATTTCTCATGGCCTCTACTTCTTTTGTTTCTTCTGCCAGCTGTAGTGTCATATTATCCCGTTCTTTTTCAGCATCTCGCAATGACTTGCTGAGCTGCAGACACTCTTCTTCAGCTGCTTGTATTCTTTTTGTTGCTGCCTCATTTGCTTCTTCCTTTGCTTGGCAGTTTTGTAGAGCCGTTGCCAAGCTGGCCTGGAGGTCAGCTTCTCTCTCTTTTTGCCCTTCGCTTTGTGCCTGCAGAGAATCCCTTTCCATCTTGGTCTTTTCTTTGGTGGCCTTTAGAGTTATCATTTCTTTCTCTGATGCCACAGATTGTGCTCGTAATCCAACTAGCTTTGTCATCACCACGTCCGAGGGCGGGTGCAGGTCTACCATGTTGGTAGAAATTTCTTTTAGCTCCACTAGCCGGATGCCTGGCATCTGCTCTTTATGCCCTATCCTCGCCAAGTTGAATGCGACTGTGGCGGCTTCTTCCCTTGTATAGCCTGCAGCTAGAAGGTCCAAAAATGCATAATAGGCCTCATCTAGTCCTTTTTGCTCAGACTCGGGCTTGGCCTCTTCCTTTGGCTCAGGTTCTTGTCTTTGCTCTTGCTCCTCAGCTTGCCTTTCTTCTTGTTTGTCCTCAGCCTCCTTGTCTTCTGGTGGTGGGCTGCTAGGAGGTGGTGAGGGCGGTGGAGATGGCTGTGGGCTGGGTTTAGGGCTATCTGGTAAAGCTGCCGGTTTGCCCTTTAAATCCCTATCTGCTTTTGTTTTCCTTTCCCTTTCTTGGCTTTCTTGTTCATCTAGCAATGTCTGCCTTATCTGCTCCACTTCCTCCTTGGTGAAAGGGACATGGGGAATGTTTTCCGCTGCAGTATCAAGAATCTCAAAATTCTTGATATAATCTTCAAAGCGGTCCCTCTGCACTCTTCTGGATGATCTGAACATAGACTCGAGAGATGGCTTCCAGAGTTCGTTTAAATCACCCTTGAGGTCTCTTTCTGCTTGGAAACTCTCCATCAGCCTCTCGAGTGTTGCCGCTTTTTGTGACCTTGTCTCTTTGGCCGGCACTTGAGCAGATTCCTTCTTTCCTTTCTTCTGCTCAGGTTGCTCCTCTTCAACTGGCTCTAGCCGTCTCTTCAACCTCGTAGCCACCCTTGGTGCTCTTTGTGGCTCATCTTCCTTGTCTTCTTTTACCCTTAGCCAATCATTCTGAGATGGGGGATCATGCCACCTTCCTTTAGCATGTAGTGCTACATTAACCACCTTGGTTATCAGTTCTCCTGGCACCATGTAGGTTGGATTTTTGTTGCCCATCTTTACCAAGCTGTCATGTATGTATGCCGCATAGTTGATTATCTTTGGGGTGCCTTTTGTCATTGCCCAAGTAAACGTTGTAGCAATTGCACCTGGTGGCATCCTGTACTTATGCAGCCTCTTCGTACACATGTGGAAGTATTGGTTGTACAACTGGCTCATAATTGCCACCTTTGGGTTGGCAATATCGTCAAAGGTGTAATTTGCCTTTTTCTCTTTGTACACCTTGACTTCATCTCTTCTTTTTGTTACACTGGCCCCCTGATTGGAGAGGTCTAGTGCATGGGCTACAACCCGCTCTGTGATTATGATCTCTGTATCTAGTCTGCCTTGTAAATCTGTCACCTTGGCCACTCCATCCTCTTTGATGCTTGTTACAAACTCCCATACTCTTTTGATGTCCACCCCTGCCGGTATTGCTTCGAAGTAGTTATGGAGGTCAATTTTCTCCAAGCAGCCGGCCATTTTGCTTCGTACAAATTCATTGAGCTCTCTTGGCAGCATTGGTAGCTCTATTACATTGCCTTCATTGTCTTTGAACACTCCCTAGTAGATCTTTAATTCATTTGACTCTAACAGATCTTCTTGTATCCAGGTGTTGGTGGGCTTTAGTGTTCCCTCTGGAATGACAAAAGGTTCCACCTCGTCCAGATAATCTTTGATTGTCATTCTTTTCTTCTTTGCCTGTGACTTCGAGGCTGCCATAGATCCTGTTGCACTCAGTGATTCCAAAGTTAGCGTTTTTTCCATATTAGCTGCGGAACTGAGTTTTACTTATCCAAATGACTTGAAAATTGAAATTATAGCTTAAAAGGAACTTGTGAAGCTGTGCATGTGCTCATAGTGCAAATCTGGCCAAAAATTTCCATCTAGACATCCTACGCGTAGGATGTCTTTTTCATCAGAATTGGTTCATACTTGACATGCAGGTAGTGTAAGGCTCATTGAACATGGCTATAGGCTTGGATTTGAATTTGGATATCAAAAAGTGGATTTTTGGACTGATTCAGGCTTTAGGTCACAATCTGGGTAGAATGTCCATCATAGGTAGCAATTGATGTCCAAATGGGTTGAAAATTGGTATATGGGCTCATTGCACCATGGTATTGGCTCCCATGATGTCATTCTTTGCACAGAAGGCTAAATTTATGCTGGAGACATCCTACACGTAGGATGTCTTTTTCATCAAAATGACATGAAACTTGTTCTGTGGGTTGTCCTTGGCCTATGGAACATGGCCATGTTCTTGGATTTGAATTTGGTTAAGATTTGATGCTTGTAGGGCTCTGTGAGGTGTTTTTGGGCTCAAAAGTGATTAGAATGGCTTCAAACTTGACATATGGGCTCTTGATGATGAGATAATTGGATCTGGAATGATAAAATATCCCTTGCATGTAAAAAAGGTCAATTAGACATCCTACGCGTAGGATGTCTAATTCATCATTTTTACTCCCTGACCACACAGATTGTTTGCTGATGTGTATGTGAATGTGTTGTGCAAGTTTCATGAGATTTGGACAAGATTTGGTAGGTCAATGGGCCATTTTTGTCTCTATGCCCTAACTTTGCGTTTTTCCATGCATATGAGGTCAAATCTGGTCCAAATGTGATGAAACTTGGTGTATCGCTTGTAAATGTCATTCAGAACATATGCATGACAAAAATTGTTGAGGTTTGTGCCAAAAAGTGGGCTTGAGACATCCTATGCGTAGAATGTCTCCTGGTGATTTTTTCAGTGCTAGTGCTCCCAGTGCTTGCCCTTTGCCCCCCTAAGTCCCTTTTGAGCCTAATTTCAACCAAAAAGTCAAATGGATAGAGTATAACTCCCTGTGTGGACTTCAAAGCCTCCGAGCCGTCTTTTGACTTTTGGAGTGCTTTTTGGCGATGGAATTTCTTGATGTTGGTCTCCATAGCTTCCCAATCCCTTGGGGATCCTTGCCGTATGGTTTTTGTCGACTTTGGCTTCACCGGAGCTCCATTTGGCAATTTGTCGCTCTAGAAGCACCCGTGGTTGTGTTTACATACCTTTGATGATTTGTGGTGGTCTACCACCATAGGACTTGGTTGTTGATGGTCTAGGAAAGCCGCTTGTGAAGTTTGGTGGCAAACGGACTTGCGGTTTGGTCGCAAGTGCATTTTGACGCTTTGTGTGTCTCATACCTTTTGTGAGGTTTAGTGCCGCTTCGGGTCACTTTTTGGTCATGCGGGTCATATGGACTTGTCGAGCATGTCGAGATGTTCCTACCCATGAATTTTGGTAGCATTTGGTCGCTGTTTCGCCGGTTTCCCATTTGGTGGCCTCTTGCGGGTTTCTGGGAATAAGGGTTTTTCCCAATGGTTTCCCACTGCATTTGGCTATCCATGACTGGTCTCCTAGACTAGGGTAAGCTGTCGATGAAGTCTTGTTGCTTTCGGGTTAGCCGTTAGCCCGCCGTCTCTACTTGCAGGTCTCTACCGCTCGCTTTGTGTGTGACCTCTACGCTAGTTTTCGCGACATAATGACAAACATGTGCGAAAAGCTCAAGGTGGTGAGCCTACCTCTCATGTCTAGAGCTGGTCAGGTAGACGTGCGTGTCATAGAAGCTGCTGGAAGGTCGATCCGCTCTAGGTGGCAGAAGCTCTCTCCACAAAGTCAATAGTGAGAATGAGCTACAAATGGGGTGAAAATTTCTTATAATGGAGGCCCCCGAACCACTTTTCATGAATTTTGACATGTGCTCCTATCTTCTTGCGAGATGCGATTTAGGCTCAAAAATTTCTTGATTTGGACTCCATTTGCCTTGTTTACCAGAAATTTGGCCTTTCGGTCAAAACCTGGCCAAAACACGCTTTCCGCTCCAGTCTCATAATTGCACCCCCACTGTACCATAGGTTGTCCTTTAGTCACTAGTCATCCCCATATTTTTTGTTTTTCATTACAATTGTTTTTCACCTGCTTTTTCTATTTTTGAAGTTTTTCTGGCAAAAATTAGCAAAATTAAAAGGAAAATAATAAATCAAACCCATAAAATCCCCAAAAATCATAATAGATCACAAACTTCACCGCAACACATTATATACACTCACATGCAATTTTTATGGCCGGATTTCTCCGTTTTACCAATGTTTTGCCTGAAAAATGGCTATTTCTACTTATATACACACACCCAGGGGCTTGATTTGGTGTTTGGCCCCATATACCTGTAGCTTCATGCTGTATAAGGGCATATATACTTGGGTTACTCCAGAAAATTTCGCAATCAAACGTCAACCCTTAAAATAGTCAAAAATCATGCCCTTTTTTGTTGTTTCTGTTATTGGTTCCGCATTTGAGAATGCCTCCCCCCCTCCTAGTCGGAGTCCTCCTGGACGACAAGATTTCGCCTCGGAGTATGTGCCGTGCATAGGTTGAAAAAGTTGTGCTAATGCTTGGATGATTAATGTGGCCCTATTTTATGCATACTCGGTCAATGCATGGAAAAATTAATGCTGTGCAAGAGAAGGGAATAAGCAAGATGCTTATTGGCATTCATCGTCAGGGCTTCCTGCTTTCTTTGCAAGTAGCAGCTTATGAAAGATTTCCGTGCATTGCAAACACGCATGACTATGCTTGAAACGAATTTTGCACAATTAAATCAGAATGTCACAGCATTATCCGATTTGATTAAGTTACATATGCGGCAGCAGGCTATGGGCCCTGCTAGTCAGCCAACTCAAGAGCACGGCTCCACACCAGGCCAAGGGCCGGCTGCTGGGCAAGGCCCTCCTCCGGGACCGCTGCACTCTCTGACCCAAAAAGAGGTGGACGATTTGTTGAAAAATACAAAGCCACCAATTTTTCGGGGAGCCTAAGAGCGTGAGCGCAACAAGGACACCGTGAATATTTTTCTCAGTAAGTGGGATGGTATTCATGACCTTAGACGTACCCCGGATGCAGCCAAGGCACTGCAGACAAGTCTGACTTTGGACGGCAAGGCCTACAAATGGTGGATGTCTCTCAAGGAGTAGGGCATGCTACCACAGACTTGGGCAGCTTTTGAGACTGTCTTCAGGAAGGAATTTCTACCTACCAATGAGAAGGATAGAAATTGGACCGCCTGGGACGAATGTTCTATGCGCCAGCATAAAATATTATTGGAATATATTTCCCATTATCGGGATGTGATCCTCAAGCTAGAAGGGATGGCTACCTTTCAGCAGGTACGTGGGTTCATCCGTGGGTTAACTCCCGAGCTTAAGAAGCACGTTAAAACCCAGGATCCACAAACACTTGAGGACGCAATAGTTCAAGCTCACATCCATGATGATCCCGATGATCGGGCATTGCATAGTTCGCATGTGCATGGCACTACACCTGTTTCAACACGTCCACAGCATGTGCATCATAAAAGAAAAAATGTCTCTACTGCATCAAAGACCTCCAAAAATCCCAAGGGGTCTAGAGGTCCTCTCTCAACGGAAGAGTTTGAGAAAGCCAAAAAAGAAAAGCTGTGCTTTAAATGTTTGGGAACTGGACATAGCAAAAAGGATTGTCCCGAAGGGAAATCTGCTGCTCAAGACAAGGGGAAGGAAAAAGCAGTGCACATGGTGCAGCTTTTACCTCTTGAAGCCTCTTCCCAGTTTGCTAATGTGGAAGTAACACACACCGAGGCGGTGCATGAGTGCTGTATCACGGCCTCCATGTGGCAGCAGACTTTCAGACCACATGAGTTGGTGCGTATGCATGGCTCTATCCAAGGGCACAGGGTGCGGATCTTGGTAGACAGTGGTGCGTCGCACAATTTCATCAATTATAAATTGGTGAAACGACTCAAATTGCCCCAAACCCCGAGTTCCCATCGCTACAAGGTAGCAATGATTAGCGGCCATGATGCTGAGATATGGGAAACTCGGGTTAAAGATGTGCCTCTGGAAATTCAAGGATACCGTACCTCTTTGTATTTCCAAGTCATGAATATGGAGAGGGCGGATGTGGTTCTTAGTCGTGAATGGTTGCATAGTTTAGGATCATCCCTTAGATGTAGCTATGAGCATAATAGTCTAATGTTCGAATCCAATGGTGTGCATGTGCTGCTGTTGGGGGAGAAGGATGTACCTTCCTCACCACTTATTTGTACAGCTGAGCTTATGAAGCTCATTTCTGATGATGCAATAGAAGAACTCTTTTTGTGTTACTCACTGTGCCATTTTATTTCCAATGTGGATGATGTTTTTAATGATGATAAAGTTTTGAATAAAACTTCCTCAACGCTGCATTCTTCTCTCTCTCCTCTTCCAGCTATGTCTACTAATTCAAAACAAGCAAATGTTGCTAACGAATTAAAGGAACTTTTAAGGGAATTCAAGGATGTGTTCCCAGATGATTTGCCACCAGGGCTACCGCCGACACATTATGTGCAACATGGCATAGACGTGGTTGCAGGCAGTAAGCCAGTGAGTAAACCGCCTTACCGAATGAGTCATTCTGAGGCTGCTGGGGTGGAACGTCAGCTTGCTGACTATCTCAGTAGAGGGTTTATTCAACCAATTCTTCACCATGGGCCTCTCTCATTCTCTTGGTGAAGAAAAAGGACGGTAGTATGCACATGTGCGTAGATTACCGTGGATTAAATGCGGTTACTGTTAAGATTAAGTACCCATTTCCACGAATAGACGAGCTGTTTGATAAGCTCACCCATGCTCGTATATTTTCAGAGATTGATTTAAGATCTGGGTATCATCAAGTACGCATCAGGCTTGTGGATATACCCAAAACAGCATTCCGAACAAGGTTTGGACATTATGAGTTTTTGGTGATGCCCTTTGGGTTAACCAATGCTCCAGCTACGTTCGTGACACTCATGGATAGTGTCTTGAGACCATACTTGGAAAAGTTTGTTATCGTTTTTCTCGATGACATTCTTGTTTATAGTGCCACGGAGGAAGAGCACTTAGCACATTTGAAACAAGTGTTTCATTTGTTACGCCAAAATCAGTTATATGCCAAGGAATCCAAATGTGATTTTCTCAAGGAGGAAATTCACTACTTGGGGCATGTTATTTCGGCTGCAGGGTTACACATGGATCAATCCAAGGTGGATGCCATTCGGAGGTGGCCCTCTCCCAAAAATTTGGAAGAGCTCCATATTTTTTTAGGATTTTCAGGTTTTTATCGTCGATTCGTTAAAAACTATGCCCATATTGCTATTCCCATGACAGATCAACTGAAATCCAAGGGCAAGACTTTTCAGTGGGGATTAGAACAACAGCAAAGTTTTGACAAACTTAAGGACACATTAGCCACAGCTCCAGTTTTGGCTATTGTGGATCCCTTAAAGCCATTAGTTTTGGAAACGGATGCTAGTAATCGTGCGATTGTAGCAGTCCTTCTGCAGGAGGGAAGGCTAATTGCATTTGAAAGCAAGAAGCTGGATTCAGCACAGCAGAATTACTCTACTTACGAACGAGAGCTCTATGCAATCGTGTCTGCTTTAAAGACATGGAGACATTATTTGTATGGTGCACAGTTCAAGATTGTGTTTGACCATGAAAGTATCAAGTGGTTCACACAACAAAGTGATTTGAAGGGTCGCAAGGCCAGGTGGGCTGAGATTCTTCAGGAGTATGATGCCAAGCTACGATATCGCAAAGGGCGGTACAATGTAGTGGCTGATGCTCTCAGCCGAATGCCAGAGATCAACTCTCTCCTTTTCACGGAATTGCGGAGTGAGTTTTTGGAATCTCTCAACGGTAAGTGCGAGCATGATACTGCATACTCCAAGGTTTGGAGCTATGTTAGAAAGAGGGATCCTTCTCACTCCAATGTTGGTAGTGTTTTTGTTTCCTCCACACCCAGTTCTCCTCTTTCGAGTGATGAACTGCAGAGATGGAAGAATCTTTCCATAGATGATGGGTACCTACTCCACAAGGGGAGAGTGTGTGTACCGACGGACGCGGACATTCGGTGTCAAATTCTTTATGAATGTCACGATAGTCCAAGTGCAGGGCACCCGGGAATTAAGAAAACTTATGCACTCGTAAGACGACAGTTTTACTGGCCAGGTTTGCATGGGTATGTTCAAGACTATGTCTTGCATTGCCAAAAATATCAAGTTAATAAAGCAGAACGCCTAAAAGCAGGAGGACTCTTACATCCTTTAGAGATTCCCAATGGTAAATGGGAAAGTATCTCCATGGATTTTATTGTGGGTTTACCAACCACTATTCGAGGACATGACTTGGTATGGGTGGTCGTAGACCGGTTGACTAAACTTTGTCGGTTTATTCCAACCAAGTCAACCATTAAGACTCCAGAATTAGCGAAGTTATTTGTGGACAATCTTTACAGGTTGTATGGATTGCCAAGTAACATTGTGAGTGACTGTGATCCCAAGTTTAACAGTCATTTTTGGAGGGCTGTTTTTAAACGATTGGGTACACAACTTAATTTAAGTACGGCTGATCACCCTGAAACAGATGGTCAGATGGAACGAGTCAACCAAGTGCTAGAGGATATGCTACGAGCATACGCTAGCAAGAAGCAATCCGATTGGGAAGATTATCTTCCTATTCTTGAGTTTGCATATAATAGTGCTAAGAATGTTACAACTGGTTTTAGTCCATTCATGCTTATGTATGGTTTTCAACCTAGATCACCAGTGACGGTGGGGTTGGCAACTGAAAAGCTCCAACAGGTCAAGGAGTTCATCCAAGATCATATGGAAATGCTGAGACTTGCTCGTCAAAATGTTCGACAAGCACAGGATCGGTATAAGAAGTATGCTGATGAGAAACGTCGACAAGTTACCTTCACGGAAGGGGAAGAGGTATTTTTGCGTGTGCCAGAACATTCAGAAAGTCTGAAGAATGGACCTACACCCAAATTATCTCCACGTTATTGTGGGCCATTCAAGATACTCAAGCGAGTTGGAGATAGGGCTTACAAACTTGAGTTACCTGCACACTCTCGTCTCCATCCGGTATTTCATGTAAGTCGTTTACGTAAACGCTTGCATGGGGACGACAATGTTATCGGCCAGCAGATATTGGTTGATTTCACTGAACCTCCCATTCCACCACATGAACCTGAACGCATTTTAGATTTTCATGAACTTTGTACTCGTCATCATGTACGTAGTCAAGCTTTAGTCAAGTGGAAAGATCGTCCTGAAGAGGGTGCCACTTGGGAAAACATTAGTGTTCTTAAGAAGAAATTCCCCACTTTTGTTTTCAAGGACGAAAACGCTTCTCCAAGGGGGGAGTAATGTCAGGCCAAGGGCCAACCAAGGGGTCATGGACTCGGCCAAGGGCCGGCTGCCAGTGGGAAGGGGTCCGGAAGTAGCTAGGAGCCTATTAAAGGGAGGTTGGGCGGATGGACCAGGACCTGGCAGTCCTCTGGTTTTACACTTGTAACTCTACTGCTCTCTGTTTAGTTTTCTTTTTGGCAAGAGGCAATTGCTTTACCGACACAGTTGATGGCGTCGTAGCTGTTTCTGAGGATAGAATTGGCTGGGATGTAATAGCTATGGGCCTTATGGCCTTGGCTTTCCATTGGTATTTTGTTGCTGTCGATTTTTGTAGATGGTTTGGCACTTTTGTGTTTGCCACTGGTTTGTCTTTCATCAGCATCCACATATGTCGGTTCTCCTTGTTGACACGCAGATGTCTGCTTTCCATTGTTGCTTGTACCGTAGGGAGTTCCTTTGGCTTTTGCTTTGGTATCCAAATGTGAGTGACATTTGGGTTATGGCTAAGCATTTTCTTTGGGATCCATATCTGTTTTATGACCTTGGTTTTGGGTTTAACTGTCTGCTTTGTTGGAATCCGTTTGTTACATTGTTTTTTTCCCTCTAGTGCATTTCTATCCTTCCGCATCCATACTTGTTTACCTTGTTTTGGTAGCCTAGATTTTTGCATTGTGGCCAGTGACTTCAGCTTTCTGTAATTAGCATGGTTGGCTTTTACCTGGTTGTTGGTCTCAGGTTTCATGTTGTTCTTTGATGGCATTTGTGCTTGGTGGAAGGCACTTCGTCAAGAGTATCACAAACACCATATATTGAGTTGCACCACCTGCAACAGCCCTCAATGGACATGCTATAGCATACATACCCTGGCAAGTAGAGCCTCCTGCAGACATCTCGCTCCAAATCCCATAGCATAAACTTCATGGCACCTGCATCCAGCACCCCTTGCCTCGTTCCCAGTCTTGGTATATACACATTTTCTCCTGTCACCAGTGATAGCAAAAAAACACTTGCAGTTTGACTAACGAGTGCTCCAACTCGATGTACCTGGCTCCTGGTTCCATCAAATATCTGCTCAAGGTCCTTGCCATTTGCCTGCAAACCGCCATGCCTGGACTTATTGCACTTCCATAGGTCAACACAGTTTGGTTGTACCAATGCTTATTACCGAATCCATTGTAAGCTCATAGAACAGTGCTATGATTCAATTTCCACTGGTATTTTCAGCTCTTGACTTGAACATGATACATGTAGTCAAAGTATACCAAAAGAGTTTACCTTTTTTGCAGGTTTGCAATCACATCGAGATGTTCTTTGCTTCATGATACTTGTGACCTCTCTCTCTCTCTCTCTCTCTCTCTCTCTCTCTCTCTCTCTCTCTCTCTCTAAACACAACAACTTGAAAATGTAGAGTTTTGATGACATGGGTACCGCCCAACACTTTAAGTTTCTACTGTAGGCAATTGACACACTTTTGGCTGCTGCTATCATCCATGCATGCACTGTGCAATCAACAAGATGAGGTCCAATAAGTCCTACAAACCATGCACAAATAGGAGGTGGCACCAGGCTAGCAAATGTACAACCATGAGTATCTGCACTCAAGGTCTCATGAAGCCATTAGTACATGAGTTTTTTCTCAGTACAAATTACAATGGCTCTTTCACAAACCTCACACCCCCCCCCCCCCCCCCCCCCTCTCTCTCTCTCTCTCTCTTTCTGTCTCTAAGAAGTCGCTAGTAGCATCACAAAGCTTGTAGTCTGACAATGCTTGAAAAAACATAGAATTATAGTCTTATAAAGCCTACAACTAAAAAAGATAGTAGATTTTTCTATATTGTCTCAATTGAGAAAAGTAGAAAACATGGGTTCATTAAGTTCATCCCAAACTTTGGGTTTTTTTTTAAAAAAAAAACTCTTAACTATACAAGTAACTTTTCCAAAAGATATTGAAAGCTCCACAAGGTTGATTGTTACATAAAGAGCACATGTAAGAAGGAATGGGGCTAAGCACAAATGGTGGATCTACTGCACTACATACCCTCCAATAGCTCAAAAAAAAAGAATTGCACCTTCGTGCCTCTTATGTTGTCTCATAAATTACCACCTTTTTTAGGGAGTCTACTTCCCTTCCTTGAAGGTAGTGAGACAAATGAGTCAGATATAGAAGTAGAACATGATGCTCGTAGTGTACTAAACACTGAGAAAGCCAAGAAAGCAATCCTCCTCTTACAAGGAAACTACACAACCACAAGAAAACCAACCAGCATATGAACCCTTCAATGAGAAATGGGCAACCTTATTGTGGAGAGAGGTAAGGGTTAAGCTAAATGAAATGTTGAAGTGAAATACCCCCCCCCCCCCCCCCCCTTTATTCATTTAGTAGCACATTGTAGGGACTCTCGAAGCCAAAAAGGGATAAACAACCCCATGCAAAAGTTTAAGTAAAACATGAATAATACAATGACACAATATTGTCTTTATAACAACCGTCGATTATGCTACTTGAGCTCCTTGTCCTTTCACCCCTTCTCAACACCAAACGCTATGTCTCAAGGCCCTTGGACTTCCTTTCAAGGATCCTAGAAGGGAAATCTCTTTTGTCATTGCAACTATGAACTCACATTGCCTACAAGTCAATAATAACAAACCACACTTACTACAGAGGCCACACACTACTAAGTAGGGCACAACTAAAACTTCTAAAAGACAAGAATGGAGGAGCGAGAGCCAAATTCATGTTACAACAAAAAGAGAAGATTAATGAGAGAAGATGCACAAAATTAGCTTCCCTAGACATTTTAAGTCAATGTGTGTGTGTGTTTTTTTTTTTCGGGGGTGGGGGGGGGGACATCGTGAGGATGAAGAGCCCTACAATAAGGTTTGGGAGGGCATATCAAATTAAGAGTGCGATATAAGATATAAGAATGGTTTTTACTAGAGGAACGTGAGGAGAGAGAGAGAGAGAGAGAGAGAGAGAGAGAGAGAGAGAGAGAGAGATGTCTACGATTGCACGTATCAAATTAAGAGTGTGAGATAAGCTATCATAATGGTTTTTTGAGGAACATGGAGAGAGAGAGAGAGAGAGAGAGAGAGAGAGATCTACGATTGCACATTGTAGCATACACCTCCCCAAGGCTTTCATTGACATTCATTGGTCTATGCTCAAGAGCTAGAAAGCTGCAAGTATTAAACTCCAAGCCTAGCCTCTGTTTTACTAGACTTTTACCACAATAATGCTACAAAGCTACGAGTTTAAAATTCTACGCTCCTCTCGAGAGTCTTTTCTATTTTTTTAAAGAAAAAACACTTTCAATTTTTTTAACTTATCGAGAATCTTTGAAGATATCAAAGATATTAATTGCCCTAGTCCTAGTCGTAAGGGATATACTTCTACATGCTTAGGTTTTGTTAGAATGTATATTGAATGTGGAAAACCAAAATTGCTATATAGTAACTATATTGGAATTTCAAATTGCTACTTCCAAGTAGAAACTACACAATGTTACTATCTAGCAATTGCATGGCTCCTATGATATTGCTACTTCCATCTATTAAACAAGTATGTGACCCTAATGTTCGCAGCGGGTCACATTAGTGGGAATCTTCAAAGATGCGCACTAGTTTATCAAACAGGAAAAGGTAGCGGTCGCCATCTGGCGGGCGAGAGAGAATAAGAAGAAGAAGATTTTTAATGTGGCAGACCTGTTAGATAGCAGGGATCGCCGCGTTGTAGGCCTGTGGTGTCAGCGCGAAGGTGGAGAGAGAGAGAGAGAGAGAGAGAGAGAGAGAGAGAGAGAGAGAGAGAGAGAGAGAGAGAGAGCTAGGTACTGCAGCTCGAGGCTCGCTCCTATTGCTGACATGTTCCAAGCATGGCCGATTGCTGATGGGGCGTCAGAGTTTTCTTTCGAGGTTTTGATTCCAGAAGGACAGAGAGCTTCGACCGTGTCGCTGCGTGATCGAAGGGACATACAATCGGGCTGCACGAGGCCACTGATGAGAGATCCAGAGCCTGCGTGCACGCTTATGTGTGTTGATTGTGATTGTAGCTGCCTGGTGACAAGCTGTGGTGCTGATTGTAATGCAGGTGATCACGTAACAGCAGGGTTCAAGTTGATTGTAATGCAGGTGATCACGTAACAGCAGGGCTTGGCCGGCACAGGGGAAAGGCACTAGGCTGCGCCTAAGGGCAATGGCAGTGGTGCAAGAGGAAAGCAGAGACCATGGCGAGCAATACGTAGAGGCAAGCTCTACAGAGCGGACGATCGAGAGAAGAAGCGATCTTTTGCCTTAGAGTTTGCAAATTCCAAAGGAATCTAACTAACTAATTAATGGTTTTTGAACGTAGACCTAGCAAACAAATATACTACTATATAACAAATTCATAAGAACCTTCACTTTGCTAGTTGCATCTAGTAATTAAACTACAAAACTTCATATTTGCTAGCTCCGTGAGTTGTTTTTCCAACTTTTATCTAGCAAAAGCTTTAACGTGCCAAAAGTATCCAAAAAGTATCCATATGGTAAGCCGTCCAAAGTTCCTTGTGACCTGCAACTTTTGCAATCTTCCTATCGAGCTAGGAATAGCACCTTCTAGCTGCTCATTATCTGATAGCAAGAGTTGTGCTATCGAGATTTTATTAGCCAAATAGAAAACGAACTCTCTGAAAGGCTACCAGTTAAAGTGTTGTCAGTAAGGTCCAATGGTGTCAGTATTGGGAGCTGAGCAAGCTCTAGTAGAATAGGCCCCGACAGGTTGTTCAATTGAACGCCTAAATGCTGCATGCTAGAGAGATTGCCAAGCTCACGTGGAATCCTACCAACTAACCCACACCATCCCACACGCGTAAGCTTCATTGTGCGTCCTGTAGAAAACATTAACAGGAGAACATTTGATAGAATTAGTGTGGCCGGCGGCTTCCCCGCCCCTCTCTCTCTCTCTCTCTCTCTCTCTCTCTCTCTCTCTCTCTCTCTCTCAACGGCCCGGTTCTCTCTCTCTCTCAACGGCAGGTTGCAGTGTGCACACCTCCGGAGCTGGCCGGTTGAAGCTGCTCACGACACATGGTAGGGGGGGGGCGGAATCCCCTCCCCTTTTATCTTTTAGTATAGATGCACCTTTGCATAAGCAACACCTTATATACTTTTCGGACAAAAATTAAACCATAAAACACACTTAACATGTTTAATTTGCACCGTAAAATCTATCTCACATTTGGGGTATAAAAAAACTCTAATTTTTAGGAATAATAATTAATTGAATGGACATTTCTTTTTCTTTTTTTTTTTTGGGTGGGGGGGCGGGGAAGAGTGAAGGAGGGGGTGGGGTTGGGGTTTTGGTTGGGCACTATCTCACATGGGCATGGGTTGGATGGGATCAATGGCTCACGTCTATTTCTCGGAGCGGGTGCGATCTGATGCGGTTTGTGTAAATTGCGAAAAATAGGTAATTTCGGATACAACAAAACTTGTAAATCCGGGCGTCCCCCTCCCTCCCCCACTCTCCTCCCCCTGGATCGAACCCACAACATCACCTTTGCAAGCCTATCACCTTAACCACCTTACGTGCGCGTGCTTGTTGAAAGCATTGGGAGAAGGGCTTCTCTTATGATGAACCCGCCACTATATAAATTCGAGTGAGTTTAGTAAATTCGGGCAAATTGGTAAATTCGGGCGCACCACAACATCGGATGGCCCATGATGCACCCGCTCCGAGAAATAGGCGTGGGCCATTGATCCCATCCAGCCCATGCCCGTGTGAGATAGTGCTGGGGACGGGCGAGAGGGAGGGGGGGGGAGGTGCGCACACTAAAAACTTACCGTCTGAGAGTAGCAAGAAAACAAAACTTTTCCATTTAATTTTATTGTGTGTGTGTAAGAGAGAGAAAGAGAGAGAGAGAGAGAAACACAAAACAAAAATATTGCTGCCCTGTAAAGGAATTGCATTCATGCAAACAATTTTCTTTTGCACGTCTCTCTCTCGCTCTCTCTCTCTCTCTCTTTGTCCACAAGAGTACGTTAAAAAGTCTCATTCCAAGAAATGTATTTTATAGCAGATACGTTTTCATCTATCTTTGCATGCAACAAATAGAACATGAAAAACTTAATAAACAATGGCGAAGTCTAAACTTGTATGTGTTTGTGCACATGCAAGCATCCTGCTCTCTCTTTAACCACCACCAAACCCCCCCCCCCCCCCCCCCAAAAAAAACACACACATAATGTATGTGGATTCTTGTACCCAAATGGCTAGAGACATACACAAAAGCACACACACAGGGAATTATAGTTGCACTTCTTGCTATGTGCATAGGATTTCAACTTGCAATCTATGGTTCCTCATTGCATTGGCTCTTTTTTGCTTTATTCCACTATGTAAAAGTAAAGGGAGGAAACTGGTTAATAACTTACCCTCCTCTCTTTTAAGTATATTCATTTCATCCCTCATGCACTGTTGTCTTTCTTTTAATCTCCCTCTCTATCTTTCATGAGATGAAGGAACTTCATCCTTTGAGTAAGCTTGACATGTTTCGCTCGAAGTTCTGATTTGCTTGAAAAGTCTTGCTCATTGTTTGGAGTTCTCCTCTCAGCCACCCTTCTCTCTCTCTCTCTCTCTCTCTCTCTCTCTCTCTCTCACACAAAAAGAGAGAGAAAAAGAGATAGATACGTCTTCTCACTTTTAAGGACAAAGAGGATAAGATGCAATTGCTACACCAATCTCAACTCCTCAAAGGGAAAAAGGTTCGGATTAGCAAGGAGCTTATGACAAATCAACTAAAGATAAAAAAAAGAGTGAGCTCAAGAACATGCGTGAAGCTAGTAAGCAAGATAAATGGGCATTATATTGAGTTATATTTAGGTGGTAAACCCATCATCCAAGAGTTCCAAGCCCCAAAACAAGCTCTACCAAACCCTCCTTAGGTCTTGTTTCTTTTTAAATTTTATTTTCTTATTTACCCTTATGATTGGACCCTCACTACTTAAATGATATGTATTCGATGGCTTCACTTAGAATCAATGAGACGATGTAATAGTTTTCTGATGGTTCCAAGGGTCATATCTGACCTCTGTGGATGATAACTCTCTCTCTCTCTCTCTCTCTCTCTCTCTCTCTCTCTCTCTCTCTCTCTCTCTCTCTCTCTCTGTGTGTGTGTGTGTGTGTGTGTGCACGTGTGCACGCGTGCGTGCACTTGCATACAATAAATCAATGTGTAAAAATGCATTCAAATCCATTTGATGCAATACCCAACCTTTTGTTGCATCCATTGCATTAAATGGTACAAACATTATTCATCTTATCTATGGGGATGAAAATACCTTGTGCCATAATTTTGTGCATAACCTTTAGCCACCAGTCTAGACTTGTACCTACTCTTTGGGCCATCTGCATTGTGTTTCACTCTGTAGAGTCATTTATATCCAATCATATTATTTCCTTTAGGAAATGACTCTACAGCTGATGTGTTTTGCACATTATATCTGCAAAAGTTTCCATGATCTCTTTGACTTTCCCTACCTTGGAAGTTTTCTTTACCACCTGTATTCTGTCTTTGATTTTCATACATACATTGATTGCCTTGATTCTCATTTCCGCGACCCTGGCTGCCTCCTTGGCCTACACCATGCCCTTCACCTCTAACTCTATTGTTGTTGTGAAGATGAATGTTCACTAATGTTCTTCTCTTCCATAATAAAAAAATTCGACCCAAGATCTATAAAATGTCTCCCTATACTTTGCCCTGGCCTCCAACCTTTTCTAGTCCATCACTCATCTTGGTGCTTGACTAGCCAATTTTTAATTATGTATGTGCCTAGTTTTAGGGGGTGTACAACAAGAATTACTGAATTATAGTGAGGATTGCTAATTGCATGTGTGGGCACTTAATTTTCATGTGTATGCTTTGAGTTTGCAGCATCTAGGCATATGTGCACATTGCCCACATATAGGTGTACCATCATCACTTGATTTGACATTGGAACGTGTTATGAGCAATTAGCATTGGGTGCAGTCTATGGTCTTTCCTAAATCTTAGGGATTTTTTGGATTTCTAGAATTAATGGGCTACCTTTATTATGTTTGTGCTTTGTATGCTATTAAAAAGAAGAAAAGGGAATTTAATAAACTGTCTTGCGATGGAACCCTAGCCTGTCTCTGCCTCTTTCAAGGCGGTGGCCCTCTTCACGCCCCATGCAGAATGTCTTCTCCCACTATCCCACCTCTTCACACTCCTGGCGCAAGGCCCCGCAATATCTGGGCCACGGGCACTCTCCCCCCTCA
Source organism: Adiantum capillus-veneris (assembly GCF_014529385.1). NCBI lineage: Eukaryota > Viridiplantae > Streptophyta > Polypodiopsida > Polypodiales > Pteridaceae > Adiantum > Adiantum capillus-veneris. Next base: position 48,774,783 of record NC_140954.1, read on the forward strand.
CACACTCGTGGGCAATAACTGCCAGATTCTGCATGGCGGGGGTCTCACAGACTTCGACCCAAGCACATTCGCCACACATAACCCACTAGCCGCCGTGCTGCTAAACGGGATAGACCACCATAGCCCGTTGCTCGAAAGTGCAGAGAAACTCGAGGTTGCTCGACTGTTGCGCCATGATTTCAGCTTCTTCTCCAAACCAGCAGCTCTCCCTCAGCATGCAGGTGGATCTTCGGATCCTCCTGAGGGCCCTGCCGCTTCAACCTCCAATGGTCATGCCGCGAGCACTCAACAAGGAGAAGGCAATCAGACTTCTGTTGGAAGCGACCAGCCGCATGGAGCTGGTAAGCCCTACGTCTTGCTACCTGTTGTTCAGGTTAGGAAAACCCAATGTGATCTAGAGAACAGGGCTTTGATAGGACTTCTTGCCGGCCCTCGCCCACCTGCAGACGTTCTGAGAGGGTGGATTGGTAATCAATGGGGGGCTATAGGGGCTGAAGTGGAAACCATTCAGGCCTTACCTAGGAACCAGTACGTCTTCGTTTTTAAGAATGCGGATATGGCATTTCGAGTTCTGAGCACTAGGCAATGGCTACTTAGGGAGACCCCCCTCTGTCTGTTCAAGTGGAATAAGGATTATAAAGCTGAAAGTGACTCACTCAACCACTTCCCTGTCTGGGTCGAGTTCCCAAACCTTCCCCTCCATTACCACAACCACCTCAGGGCTATAGGGGCTCAGTTAGGCAAGGTATTAGGTGGTAGACCGAGAGGGGATTATATCCCTGCATGGCACCCTCAAGCCCTCATTGAGATGGACATCTCAGTCGACCTGCCACAATCGATGCTCATTGCATTGGATGATGGAGAATGCTTCGAACAACCCCTAAGCTATAAGTACCTGCCCCAACGCTTGCTTTCACTGCGGAGTGAAAGGGCACTTCGTTAGGGATTGCCCCAAGAAAAACCCCAAGGCCGAACAAGTCCCCCACGAACTCTACCCCGCAGAAGAGCTCCCCTCCTGCTCCTACGAGTGCCCCTGCCCCCACTCCCTCTAAGCTAGAGAAAGTAGCTACAAACAAAACTGCTACAAACAAGAGAAAAACGAGAGGACCCAATCGATTCGCCCTGCTAGCAACATTGCCAGAATGGGAAGAATCCAACGTGGCAGAGTTCATTGAACCCGACTCGAAGGATGATGACAACGCAGACACTAGACTGGACATGCAAGTCAATCAAGCAGACAAGGGGAGTGACCCAACTCACAACAGGTCTAATACCAGCAGTGACCCCAACAAAGAGAACGTACCACCTAGCCAGAAGGGCAAAACATAGGTAGGGCCTTCTCCCATGGAAGTCCAGAAGGACAACAAGAGAGAGCACAACTCGGTTTCGCAGCCCTCCCCTCGAGCTCAAACAAAAAATCGCAAGGAGAAACGTATTCCTAGATGAGAATAATCTCTTGGAACATTAAGGGTCTTTCTAACCCTCTCAAAGCGAAAAAAAGTCAAAGGATGGATCCGAAACTTCCCTGTGGACGTCATTGGACTGCAAGAAGTGAAAACTGCTGGAGAAGAGCTCGCCCAAAGACTGAATGTCATCACAAAAGATCACAATTGGTCATGCTCCTCTCACGAGAAGGGTTCTGGAGGCACTGCCATTGGCATACCTCTGTCTTCGAAAGTGAACATAGAAAAATCAAGTAGAGGCACCTATTGGGTAGGGGTTGCTGTTGAGTCACCAGTGCAATGCATGATTCTGTCTGTCTACGCAGGGGGGTCTGTCAGAAACAGAACCCAACTCTGGAAACAACTCATTAATATAAACGAACCCACCATCCTCATAGAGGATTTCAACATGGTTGAGAGTATAGAAGACCGATTTCCGCTCGGAGGTAATGTGATCAATGGAGCAGAAAGGCGTGAATGAAATCGACTCAAGGAGCACCTTGATCTGTGGGATGTAGGCTCTCCTGGGGAATTCACTTGGCAGAATTACTCTAGAGGTACCAATGCTAGAAAAGAAAGGCTTGACAGATGCTACCTAAGCACGGCTTTGGCCAAAGCTTTAACAGAATCAAGGCCAAACCTAGGATCACTTCTTGCACCTCTGATCATTATCCTCTAGTTATAACACTGGATGACAAATGTAAGAAAATAATGAACACTGGTTTCACACGGACCCTTCCCTGTTTCAATTGGAGGCAGTTCAGACCAGCATAAAGTCAATCTGGGTACAGGAAAATGAGAATCTAGCTATTGTCAAGGACCACTTCTCCTCGCTTTTTAGTCCCAAGGAAACTCTGGGGGAAGAGGTAATCTCGGCCCGGACCACAATCAGAAATTCAAGGAAACAAGTGATCCCCCCTCACTTAGCAGTACAACTTGATTCAGGCATAACAGTAGGGTAAATTAAGAGAGCCATTGAGGCCTTAAAGCCGAAGAAGACGCCACGCCTTGATGGTCTCCCGACAGAATTCTACCAAACCTTTAAGGATGTACTTGCTCCCATACTCCTTAAAGTCTGGGAAGAATCAGTTAAACATGGCGCTCTACCAGTTCAGCTCAACACTGGAGTCATCAAACTTCTTCACAAGAAAGGGCCCAAGGAGATCATATCAAACTGGCGACCTCTCATTATGCTAAATTCAGCCTACAAAATATTCGCCAAAGTTGTTGCCATCAGGGTATATCCCCAGCCCTTGCTGAATGGTTGTGCACGGAACAGAAAGGATTCATCAAAGGCAGGAGAATCATGGAAGTAGTCATAGCATTGTGGGAAGATATAGAGCATGCAGAAGACAATGGCCAAGACTTTGTCTTTGTCAAAGTCGATTTTGAAAAAGCATATGATAGACTGGAATGGACATTCATACTTGATTGCTTAGCTATGATGGATTTGGACCAGGAATAATCAGGTTCGTAAAGACAATGCTAGGAAATGCCTAGGCAAGAGTAGCAATAAATAATGGCCTCTCGGATCGCTTCCCTCTCAGCCGATCGATTAGGCAGGGATGCCCCCTTGCTCTTTGCCGCTGCAGAATCTCTCAACTGGCTGGTCAAAACCAGAATGCAAGAAGCACTTATCAAAGGAATATTGCTTCCAGGAGGCAAGCAACAATGCCTGTCTCAGTTTGCTGACGACACAAATTCTCTGCTCCATAATGATGAACAGTCACTCCAAAGCTTTTGGAAATGTTTGGATACATTCTGCACAGCCTCTGGCTCTAAGATAAATCATGCTAAAACCGGGATCAGGGCCTCCCTCTCTCCACTTCCTAGATGGATCACAGAACAAGGATGCATAGTCCTTCAAGATGGAGTCATCTTCAGATTATTAGGCATTCCGTTTGGATTTAAAATCTCCATGTCCCAAAGGTGGAAATGGGTCTTGGATCGCTTCTCCGACAAACTAAATCAATGGAATGGGTTCCAGTCCAACATAGCAGGAAGATCCCTAGTCATCAAACACTTTTTCTCTTGTTATGTGCTATTTTTCCTCTCTTGCTGGAGACCCCCCGACTCACACCTAAAGGAGATAACCAGAACGTGTAGAAATTTCCTTTGGTCGGGGGACCCACTGAGAAAAGGATAAGCTAAAGTAAGCTGGGATGTTTGCTGCTTACCCAAGGCTCAAGGAGGTCTGGGACTCCCCAATTTTAGCAAATGGGCGGACAAGCTGGCAGTGAAACTCATCCTTAGGGCCTTAGAGAATCCTGAAGAGGAATGGGCAACACTACTATTCAGAAATATCAACAAGTTTTCACTTAAAGGTCACAAGGGGATGCTCCCTCTACCCTGGATCTCCATATTCTTTGGGCCTGAAGAGATAACCCCTAGTGGTTCCCCCCTTCTCAGATCACTGTGGGGAGCTTGGAACAGATACAGGGAGCTGCTTAGAGTAAATTGGGATTCCAAACACAGCTACTATCTTAGAACCCACGAATCGTTGTGGTGGGCTATGCCTCCTATCCCCCCCCTCAGCCATTCTCAGATTAGGACGGCCAAACGCATTCACAACAAAGAAATCTCAACCTGGAGAAACCTTGGCACAAGCTTGAGCATAGGTGGCTCTCCCCTACCGAACTCACAAGTCGGTACCCACTGCAACCGTGGGAGATAGCACTTTTAGAAAGAAGGAAGGCTCTCTTCCCAAAGGAACTAGAATGGACCCTCTCGATTAATAGCAACCCCTCCCCCAAGGCTTTCTACTGGGCAAATGGG
>NC_140954.1:48783999-48786499 GCF_014529385.1 Adiantum capillus-veneris
CAAGAAGTAGGAGCATATATGGTGTTTGTGTCTTAACTTGGAGAAAGTTTGTAAGAAAACGCTTTTGGACATTCTCAAACTCTTTCCAAGTAGACTTTGAGATGCTCCCACCCCACACTTCAACTCCATAAAGAAGAACCGGTGTCACCAATGCATCAAAAAGATACTTCTTGAGAACCCAACACTTGATGTTTCCCGCATTACACATGTTCTCAAATGCATAATATGCTCTCTTTCCCGCTTCCAAACAACGCATAGCACATTCATGCCACTTGTGATTGGATGGAACCTCAAGGCCAAGGTACTTAAAGCTCTCAACAACTTCAAGTGTCTCGTTGTTGTACACAATGCATGGCTTCTCCTTATGGTTGGTTTTCACAAGCATAACCTTTGTTTTGGATTCATTTACAATCAGCCCACTATGCAAGCAAAAGTTCTCAAGGACAACCATAAGCTTTTGTGCATCTTCTAAAGTGTGTGCTAGAAGCACTACATCATCCGCATACAACAAAAGCATGATTACCGCATTGCAAATAGTGACCTCTTCAATGCCTTCTTCTTGCATAAAGTCAAGTACCATTTGTTCCAATTGATCGATGCATAGACCAAAGAGAGTTGGTGACAATGGACATCCTTGTTTAACCCCAATAGTGCTTACAAAAATTTCTGAAATTTCCCTTCCCATGCGCAATTGACAAATCACCTTCTCATAGATTCGAGAAACCGCAAGCATAAACTCACTTGGCACTTGGAGTTCTTCCATCCTTCTCCACAAATTGTTACGTGGAATCATATCAAAGGCTTTCTTAAAGTCCACAAAACAACAATACAATCGCTTGCCTTTCAACCGACTTTCCTCCATGAGAACACGAAGAGTGACAAGATGATCAATGGTGCTATGGCATCGATGAAAACCCGCTTGTCCCTTTGCACGCTTGTCATTCTCTTCAGCCCAATCACTCAATTTCATCTCCATTATGTACCCAAATAACTTTGCCATAAGAGACCCAATCATTATAGTCCGGTAGTTGCTTACATTCTTTACATCCCCTCCTTTATGCAAAGGCTTAACCCAATTAGTACTCCAATCATAAGGCATACCATGTTGAAGTGCAAGGTTGAACATATCACACATCCACTCATGGGTAAAATCTCCCGTCCATTTGATCATCTCCGGCTTGATACCTTGAAGATCTCTCGCTTTGCGAGTGGCCAACTTTTCAAGCCCACCGCATACATCCTCAATAGTAAAAAAAGACGGCATACATGGGAGTGAACCATAAAATGGCATTTTTTCAGTATTTTCTTGCTCATATAATTGCCTACAATGTGTGTACATATCCACTAGACTCAAGTTACCAAAATTCTCAACCCGCTTGCCTCTCAAGTTTCTCCAAAATCTTCCACATGCATGTGCCTTTTCTTGGACTTGAAATTCTTGTTGCTTTACTTCCCATCTTCTTCTCTTCTTTTGAATCAATGCCTTGTATGTATGCAAATGACTTTGATAGTTGTCTTTGTCCATAGTTGCATCAAGCTTTATCAAGGACTTTCAAGCATCTTGACATTCTTTATCAAACCACCTTTTGCGTGATCTATCTTTGTTGATACCATGGAGATGCTTTATGGCAAAGCATTCTTCCGCACAAGAACAAATAGCTTTCTTGAAAGCTTCCCATTTAGTTTCCAATGGTGCATCACATTGAAGCTTTGTCATCCATAATTTTTGCTCAACCATTTCAATGTACATTGGTGCCCGTTTGAAATCCATACATAGTGATAACTTCTCTTTCCTTTGGCTGAGATTATCATGCTTAGTTGCTTCTCCACATGAAAGGTCAATACATAAGGTGCGATGGTCGGATTCCGGGGTCCATTGACCAAACATAAAACTCTTTATGCGATACATGATGGCTTCAGAGAGTAGCATATAGTCAATCACACTATCCCCATTATGTCTTCTACATGTAAATCCATTGGTTCCACTCCACAAAGATACACCATTGGCAATGAGCATACCCATGCTATTACACATGTGTAAAAGTAACTTTCCATAGTGATCCGGCTCTTTCTCATCCATTGAAGTACGATCATACAAGTGAACTTCCTCCAACTCCCTTGAAATGTATGGCATATCAAATTGTTGAGTATCATGTTGCAATGTTTTTGTGCGAGCATTCATATCCCCAAATACAATAACATCACCTTCACCTTTGAAATAAGCAATGTCCTCTTCCAAATCAGAAAATGGTTGATCTCTATCCATGCAAGTATAAAAGGGAGAATCATGATGAGGAATGTAGCAACCGGCTACAAAAATGGGTGCTCTTTTTGGTGTCATAATTTTCAGCCATACATAACGTTTGTACTTGTCATCTTTCACAATTGATACAAAATCTTCCAATCCTTTCTTAACCATACATGCTAACCCTCCTTGTCCTCTTCGTTGCTTGAGATTCTTTGACCACATCAATGAATGTACATTGTAATCCTCCAAGCC
>NC_140954.1:48791499-48836499 GCF_014529385.1 Adiantum capillus-veneris
ATTTTGTTGCAGCTACCATGGAGCTCGGCAACCAGGAGCCTTGTAGAGAGAGAGAGAGAGAGAGAGAGAGCACGCATAGCTTGGGTACGACCGGTTGAAGGTACAATATAGGGGTAGCTTGAGAGCAGTTGAGGGCCGGCTAGGTTGAGCGACAGTATCACAACAGCATGACCCGAGCTCTCAAGCATTACGGCCAAAAACAACTCAAAAAGGGCTATTTGTTAATCTAAGGATTAAGGAATAGTCCAATAGTTATTTGACACGTATACAAAAGTATGGCACTCTTGTCTCCTCTATTGTGGGTTTTGGTGGTCCTATTTTGATGGAGAACCGCTAAATGTCTTGATCACAAGGCTGAAACTGCTATATTTAGGTGCTTTCGGCGAGAGAGCTCATTAAATTTGCGGCTCAAAGCAATGAAGTCTCGTCTTTTATTCTATTTTATATTTCACAAAAGCGTTGTCAAAAGATACGAAATCTATGTCAGAAGGCTCTCAAAACAAGAGCATTAATGACAAATCACCTACTTTTTTCAAACGTATACCTTTCTCGCTCTCTAGTTTGTGAGAGGTTTTAGTTTCTCTAGTTTCCTTCTATACTTTCTTTCTTCTCTAATCTCTGAGTTTCCATGGCGTCTTTTGCACGTCGCCCTTCACATAACATAACTTCTTGTGAATTTCATAATGCTAGAGAGGATGGTCTTTGGAAGTCCATATCTTTTCGTGTGAATGACTGGGTAACAATGCTCCCTTCATGCAAAGGTGTACACAGAGTGAAGAGAACTAAACGTGATAAAGTAAAAAACCATTGGAAAGGTCGTGTTCTTGCTTTCAAAGTGACCGACAATGGCTGGCTAGCTAAGGTTCAACATGTGTACATGGCCAAGGATATGGTGTTAGACTGGGAAGAACATCCCACACTGCATTCTTACTGTAAGTACAAAAAAAAAACTATTTGATACAGTGAATTTTTTTCATTATCCCATTGTTTTTCTCATTTTTTGATTCCATTCCAGATATATTTCCTTCAACATCTGTGGAATGGGAGCCTGTGGAGAGTCTGAGTGGGACGTTCAAAGCAATGCATAAAGGGATTGCAGATGCTATGTATGCTGACAAGCCACCTTCCTTTTACAAAAGAATGGATTTGTTTGTCTATTTTGCAGAATACAAAGTTCCATCACGAGAAGGTGCATATGGAGAACTACATCAGTTACCCGTTCCCACCATAAGTTCACTTGATTGGGAAGCTCCTGATGCATGTACTATATCAAGCTTCAAATCCAAGATCAAAGAAGACATCCTTAAATCTATGTCTCCGGGCAGGATATCAAGAAGGATTAAAGTTCAATGGTTCTTGCCTATACATGTCTTTGTGGCATGTTTCAAAACAATGGATTTGCAGAGGACAAAGACGATGTGGCTTAATAGAAGACTTTCTATGACTGAACTTGATAATGTTCTTGGAGACGGATGGAGCACCAAAGAACCTTTCCATATTGGTGACAATATTAATTCTATGTCTATCTCATATCAACTATGTCGTCAATCATTAGTTTTGGGCTACGACTATAGGAGATGGAGAAGAAAATTAGGTAGTTGGGTTCCTCTCGACTCTGAGAAAAATTGTCCAGAGTTTGAACTAAAGGTCATAGTACATCCACACACCGAGTATAGAAGCCTAATAGTAACAACAAATTGGAGACTAAATGATGTTAGAGAATCTCTTGAGTTTCTTGATGAAACATCTCCCGAGTATAGATTCAAAGTGGATGAAATTGTGGTGAGCACAAGGATGGAGAATTCAACCTCTTGCATCACTTGCCTTCCCCCAAAAAGAGTTGTATTTGAGCCACTTGCAAGGACTTGAAAAAACAAGTTCAATATTGTAATCATTTTGCAAATATATTTATCTTTTCTCTACTTATGTTGTTTTAAACTTACATGACATCATGATACACATTTAAGAATCGACAGTTGGTATTAAGTATTTGAAGTACAAAATTATGGATCACCAAAGGGTATATATATATGTTCATATGGACAAAATGAACAAAAGTGTACATAGCTTTTGTGGACTATTCAATCATGAAATTCCACTTTTCTTTTTGCCTGAGAGGATTCTGCATCCTCAGAGACCCTTTTCCTTTTGTGTTCAGAAGGGGGTGAAATTTCAGGAGTGGGTGGTGGTGGTGACTTGGCAGGGGTTGGTTCTTTGGACCCCTTAGGGCTTGGCACGGGTGACTTGGTAGGGGTTGGTGCTTTGGGCTCCTTAGGACTGGCTGTCTTGGGTGATTTGGCAGCTTTCTTTGACAACATAAATGATAGCTTGAAAGGTGAGCTAAGTGCCTCCCCCTTATTGTTCTTAAGTGTACGACGCTTTTGAACCTTGAATTTCAATGGTGAGTGGAATGGATGGCCCTTTGTATCTGCTCTTTTTTTTGCAGGGCTCTTAGTGGGACTCTTTCCCTTGGCAATCTTCTTAGTGGGACTCTTCCCCTTGGCAGGGATCTTCTTTTTGGTAGGACTCTTCCCCTTCGTAGGGATCTTCTTCTTGGGACTCTTCCCCTTGGCAGGACTCATCACCTTGGTAGGACTCTTCTTGTGATCCTTTTTCTTTGTATGGATCTTTGCAGGACTTTTCTTCTTTTGATCCATTTTCTTTGCATCCAAACCTTTGGTGGCTCTACCTTTCTTTGGTGGCAAAGGAGAATCTGGATCATTTGGATTTATTGATCTTTCCAAAACCATAGAAACAACCTTCTCTCTCACCCATGTGACCCAAGACTCTGGATAGTCATGCAACTGAAAAAAATAGAAAAAGGAACTAAAGGACATGACATACATACATAAAACATCAAAATAAATACATGAACCACACTTACAGTGAGTGTAGTCATCCGGCACCTTGACTCAAGATATCTCCATGCATTTGCAAGCACCCTCCATCCACAAGATGTTGAGTCTGTCTGTAAAGACACTTTTTGATTGTTGTACTTGAAAGCTTCTATATTGTAATCCTTGTTTGTGGTACTCAGGTGACCAACAATAAGTTTGGCAGCACTGCAAGAAGACATTGAATCAAAAAGCTACTAATAGAAAACAATGGGCCATCATCAAGCATAGATTATGCTTCATACTTACAGTTTACTTTTCCCATGGATACTTGACAATGAATTCACAAATATAATATCTTTCTCCAAAAGGTTGAAGATAATAAGACTCCAATGTCCTCTACAAAATAAAAAACAAATTAGCTAAGAATACCACAAAATGTTAAAAATAACATGTAAGGAGTTAAGAATTACCCTTCAACATAGGGGTATAATATGTAATTGCAGGTCAGCATGTTAAAATCATCAAAAAAACTTGAAAGGGTTCCTTGCTTGTTGAAAAGTCACTGTGTCACTAGAGGGTCAAGTATGGCAATTTGCATAGCTAGAGCCTCTGGAAGATCCCTCATAAGACACCTGGAAAAGGAAACACAAGCCACAATGAGACCCTTGTGCCTGTCTGCCATGCACATGCACATTATAATAATTAGCAAAGCAACACAACTGAGAGAGATATAGAGCATAGTGTCACCAAGCTCAATGTTGGGATTTACAAGCATACTTGTGTCTTGAGGGAATATTTCCAAATATGCCTCAGTATCTCCAAACAAGGAGACATCCACCACCATTTGGCCTGTGACTTTTTCATAAAGAAGAGAGTTGGATGCTCTTAAAATTTCAGCTTGCTCTTTAAGGATAGCATCCTCGGATATCATGTCTTGCTCCCTCTCAACTTCCTTTCCTGCTTTAATATCCTGGGACTTTCTTTTCTCGTACTCATGTATAACATCCTCAATGACAACCCCAGAATCTTTCTGCTGCCTGGAAGGAGGGATGTTTAAAATTTGGAAGGCTCTAAGATCCTCACTAGGAATGATCTCAAGAGCCTTATCAAACTTGTACCTTAGCCTTGACACAAGCACAAAATCTTTGCTCATAAGTGTGACCCTGTGAGCAAATGCAGCTGCAATGTAGCTATCATTCATAAAGTCTATGAGAAAATCCTCAGCAGCTTCCTGAAGGCACATCACAGCTTGAGACTGCCACCTTACCGAGACAAAAGTTTTGATATTCATCATGCTTACAAGTCTATCAAATATCTCTTTCACAACCCTCATGAAAGAGAGCTTTGGAATTAGTAGACAAGTAGACTTTTGTGCTTTTCTTATTTCTCTTAGGGACTTCACCTGATAATTCAATCTTTTTCTGGCATTGGGCCTCTGACGAGGTAGTGGAGGGGGCGCTTTCTCTGCATCTTTCTCAGCATCACCTATTTCTGGATCAGTTGGGGCTTGGTAGACCTTCCTTGCAGTTTGCTTAGTCCTGGCCATTTGGGTAAACGAACACACCACGCGACAGAGGGGTAGGCCACAACCTTCAAGATGTTTCTATCTCGCCGTGTGTGAGGAGAAGGGTAACACGACGCGATAGAAGGGTGACCCAAGCTGTGGAATAGGTCCGTATCACGTCGTATGTGACCACCGAAACATGCAAAAAGAATCTCACAAAACTCCCTGTACGACATGATAGAGGGCGCAACCACACCTTAGAACATCGCCGTATCGCGTCGTATGCAAGGTGAAATCTTTAAGCCGAGAATATCCCCCGCACGATGCGATGAGAGCACCACCTAATAGTTGCAACATACGCTTATCACGTGGTATGGGAAGCCATCAGTATTTTGAGAAAGAGACTTCCACAACGCGGTAGACGGCACACAAACACCTTAGTACATGGTATAGAGCCTCGTATGTGAGGTCAAATCTTTATGCCGAGTCGATCCCCCGCATGACGCGATGAGAGGTTCACCGAGACTCTGGAACTTGCGCCTATCGCGTCGTAAGGGACTCTTAGAGTATAGGAAGCGGTAGAAAGTAGAAGGTGCGCCCACATGCCCAACAGTTCCGGTCGGGTCGTTGAGAGGAAACTTGGCTTGGCTTAGTGGACGGATGACTCGAAGTACGGGTAGTTGAGGACGACACGACGCGAATGTGGAGTATAGGAGAAAGCACAAAATGAGCACGTGACAAGGGTTTATATACATAAAGCCGTCCGTACGACGACCGTTGTATGCAGGCCACGTGGCACGTGTGCATGGTCGACACGTGTCACTAACGGTCATATATCGGATATATATAAAGCTTGGTCTTGAATTTTAAAAATGTTGCACGTTCACTTGTCGCATACGACGCGAGATATCATCTATTTTTGAGTAATCTTTTCGCCTCGCCCAATCTCATCTTTCCAAATTGCACATTGGTGGACCCTATCGCTTCTTGTTTGCATCGTCTCGTACGACGCGCTGGGAAGAAGTTCCAAAGGTTGGGTCCAACGCCTATCGCGTCGTTTGGTGTTGTTTTACGGTTTTGTGTGGCTTTGTCCCGCACGACGCGCAGGGAAGCAATTTCAAAGGCTAGGTCCAGCGTCTATCGCCTCGTTTGGTCCGTTTGGTGTTTGTGTGGCTTTGTCCCGCACGACATGCAGGGAGGCATTTCCAAAGCTTGGGTCAAGCACCTATCGCGTGGTCCGGGTGCATTTTGGTGTGGTACATTGGCACTAGTACATTTGCAAACGTTGGACGTATTCCCGTACCTTGTACCTAGCTTCACCTGTCGACTTTTCCTCTACCATGATTGAAGGTCGGGAGGAGATTTTGGAGGAGAGTCCAAGTGAGAAACTATTGGTGACTGTGCTGGATGGTGGTGACATGGAGGTGTACACCAAAGCATATGAAATATTCAATCCTGTGTTTGATCTTGCAGCTTTGTTAGACCATTTGAAAGACTTCTTGGCAGAAGAATTCAAAGAGTTTGAAGAAGCAGTTGAAGGCAAGTGTTTGGTTTTAGATGGAAGTCTTATTGTCATCTAACCGAATATACTACAAACTCAATTGAGAAGATCAAAGTAACAAGGAGGTTTGGAAGATTTTCTAACGCTACAAGAGGCTATTCATATTAGCGACGCTCACACAGCGACGCTTTAAAAAAAAATTCCCGGCGTCGCTATGAGCGTCGCAAATTTCTTTGTAAATTTGCGACGCTCATAGCGACGCCAGCTGTGCTAAAAAAATAACCGAGCGCGTCCAAAAACTCAGATCTCATATCTAAGTTTTTCGGCGCCCTCAAGCAAGGAGCAGGTAATGCTCTCTCTCTCTCTCTCTCTCTCTCTCTCTCTCTCTCTCTCTCTCTCTCTCTCTCTCTCTCTCTTTTTCTTCTCCACACACACACACACACACACACACGAGGAGAGGAAGGAGAGCCAGGTATGCTCCTTCCCTCTCCTCATTCTCATGTTCCCTTCCCCTCTTTCTCTCTCCCTCTCTCTCTCTCACACACACACACATACACACACACACATAGTGTTTTTGAGAGAGAGAGAGAGAGAGAGAGAGAGAGAGAGAGAGAGAGAGAGAGAGAGTACAAACATAAAAAAAAACGCACACACACATACATAAACAAAGAATGCACACACACATTGAGAGAGGAAAAGAGAGAGAGAGCATGCATAAACAAAAAACGCACGCATTGAGAGAGGAAAAGAGAGAGAGAACATGCATAAACAAAAAACACACACATTGAGAGAGGAAAAGAGAGAGAAAACATGCATACGATCCAAAAAAACGCACACACATTGAGAGAGAAAGAGAGAGAAACTAATTTAACGTCGTAGGAAACTAATTAAAATTAAAAGACCTAAATATCTAGCCGACGAGGAGTTGAACTCAAGACCTATTATTCAAGAGGGAAATGGCATAATCAATCTATCATACTTGGCATGGGTGATAGAAAGGTTATACCATTTATCTCTTTTTATTGGCACACACATCCACACAAGCGCACACACACAAGAAGAAGAGAGTTATAAAGTCGTAGGAAACTATCCTAAAAGACTTTAAAGATTAGGTTAGATGTAGACTTACGTTAAATTAGATTTAGGTTTATTTAAGTTAAATTAGATTAGATTTAGGTTTATTTTTAACTCGATTTACGTTTATTTACGCTAGATTTAGATTTACGTTATATTAAATTAGATTTAGGTCTCCATAGACTGCGATGCCTGCATGAAGCGGGTGAAGAAAGCCCTCAATGGAATATATGGTATTGCTGCCTTCACTCATGGTGGGCTCCGTCGATCCAAAAGTACTGGTGAAATGTCTTCAGAAGATAGGGAAGAAGGTGGATCTTCAGGGCGGCAAGAGTCACTACATCCCCGACACAATGACCATCTAGACAACCTCTAGTCATTCAACAGCAACTTCAAAGTTAGTAACAAGAGCAAGAACGGTCTAAAGGGCCAATTGCTGTCGTCAGATGTGGATGGAGATGAGGCAGCGTCACCGCCGGAAGTTTACTCTCACATCTTTAGTGATGAGAATGCCAACTCTTGCCGAGTTATGTGAAAAATTATGTGTTAAATCAGTTTTAAGGTTCTTATAATCCCTGTTAGTTTAGTTCTTTGTTTTTAATATAACATAATTTACGTTAGATTTAGATTTATGTTATATTAGATTAGACTTGGGTTTATTTAGGTTTACCCACACACACACACAAGAAGAAGAGAGTTTTAACGTTGTAGGAAACTATGCCAAAAGACGTTAAAGATTAGGTTATATGTAGACTTACGTTAAATTAGATTTAAGTTTATTTTTAGTTAGATTTACGTTTATTTAGATTTACGCTTATTTACGTTAGATCGAGTCCACGCAAGAATTACTTATGGTTTAGGGTTTAGAGTTAGACGAACGGTGAAAAGATCTACTGTGAAAAGATGTTAAGATGTTGTGAAGTGCTACAGCTAGAGAAGAGGCAAAGGGGTTTTGTCCACTACATGCAGTATCATGTAGACGTGGGTGTGTAGATTTCTTGTACCCACAAATATAGGTATTGACCAATAAAGACGAGATTATAACCCGGTGGTTCTGATCTCCGTGCACCTCTAGACCGAGGTGTGCGGGGATTGGACATGACTAGAGAATGTGAGGTAAAGAGAGAGAGAGAGAGAGAGATAAGACGAAGAATGCCAATAGAATATTAAATTTGTTGTCCAGGTTATAAGATTTTTATCCTCATTATGAGTAGTGACGAGGATGTGGTACCGTCCAACCGAAACACCTATCTCTCAACGAGGGTCTTATGTCCTTGTAATCAATGCAAGCATGTTGTGCGACGGACAAGACGTGTTTCTTTGCAGCACGTTCGCGAATTTGGCGAGTTCGATCCATCTATTATAGATCGAATTGTTGCCAATTATAACTCGTCGGACTCTGACGCTGGCCAACAAGCAGCAATCTTACAACCCAATAGACGTGTTCGCAGCCGCTTTGGTCAAGCAGCATATGTGAGGCCACAAGATGTAGCCTCTGACAGCTCGGGGGATGATCATGCAGAGCACATTCCCAACGAGGCAATGTTTGAGCCCGAGATTGATGAAATGATCGAGACGATCATGGATTCAAAAAGGCTTATCTATGATGATATGAAAAGTGAAGCCGATACGCCATTGTATAATGGAGCACGTTGTCGTGCTGTGACACGTACATAGTGGGAACGCATGCTATAAGATCTATCTTGTACATAATTATATTTCCTATCTGACCGGCAAGAAAGATACTTTGGGAGCCAGAGTTGACCTTAGAAATGTGGATCGTATGGAGCAATATTGGCCGCAAACAGCGTCTGATGGATCGATAAAACTCCCTAAAGCACCATGGATTTTCACAGGAGCCCAAGAACGCAAAGTAAAAGAGACCATTCGATCTTTGCGGACCCCCACTGGCGTAATGCACTCGCTCCGAACGTGTTTTACTAAAGAAGGAAAGCTTACCGGTTTGAAGTCACACGATTGGCATAAAATGTGTCAGGTACGTTCATAGTGGACTTTAATATCATTGCATAAAATGTGGACTTTAATATCATTGCTGCACATACTTTACAGTTTATTTTACCGGTTGCCATTGAGGGATGTTTGTCTCTCGACATCCGTAACACAATCTACAAACTTGCAAAGCTGGTGCAATGGATCTCACAAAAGGAGATCAACGTAGACTCCATACCATTCGCCAAACTAAATGCTGCGGAGCTTGTGTGCATGTTTGAGAAACATTTTCCTACTACCATGCTAACCATTCAGGTGCATCTTCTTGTTCACATAGTTGATGAGGTGGAAATAGCTGGCACAGTTCATTCCAGATGGATGTTCTTCTTAGAACGTTTCATGAAAACGCTTAAGGGATATGTGCGTCAAAAGGCACGTCCGGAGGGTAGCATGGCAGAAGGTTGGTTGGTATCAGAGTCCCTAGTGTACATTGGAGAGTGGCTAGACGGATTTGATAAAGCCCGGGACACGCTATGGCGAACCATAGATGATGAGCGCATATCTGGGATTGTCATGTGCAATCTCGGTGTTGAGAAGAAGATGACGGAAGATCTAGAGGCTAAAATCAATCGATTTTGCATGCTTCACAATCCAGTGATGCAAAAGTGGATCTCACAATATGAGGATGCAAAGCAAGAGCGACAAAGGGCACGAGTCGAGTGGAGACGGGGAAGACGACCACCGATGCACTATCCAGCGGTTCTGGAGAGCCTACCAACCTTCATGAGCTTAAGATGGTTGCACAACCAATTGAAAAGCGCACAACAATGCGGTGACGAAGTGACTGAGGAAGAGTGGGAGTACTCTCGGGGTTGCGCGACCAAGGTAAGTTTGCAATGTACGACTAGCAAGTGACTTTATTTATAAACGTTTGAACGGCCACTCATAATCTTTGTTCGTTGTAGTATAAGTCATACACAGCAGCATGGTGTAAAGGTCAACATTTTAGGGTGGAACGAATCGACAAAAAGCGTTTTACTCAAGATTGTGGAATCATGGAAAAATTTGAACAGTCTAGTCGACGAAGTTCCTCTGATGCGGATCCTGTGGTGGCGGAACTCACTTACTTCGGCACGCTGCAAGAGATTTTGAGGATCGATTACAGAGGATTTTTTGTCGACTTGTTCGACGTGCAATGGTTCAAGATAATCATGGAGGGTCGCAACGCTACTGTGCGTAGAGGAGAGTCTGGTTTTCTTGAGGTGGATTCTACTAAGAAATGGACTGACCTAAGAGACACTTTCGTACTACCCGAGCATTGTGAACAAGTAAGTATGTAAATAGTTAACATCCCCCTTTTACAAGTTATGTGCTTGAAAGCTCTCATGTAAGTTATGTGGCTCTGGCAGGTAATATTTCATCCTACAAAGTCTACATCAAACTGGTGGTACGTCATAGAGGTAGCCCCTCGTAGTGCAAGGACGTATGAAGGCTACCATGTGCCAATCACAACGGCATCAATGGACGAGATCAGAGAAGATGCTCAATCAGAAGCCGCTGCGGTGGTGCCAGACGAGCATCAAGATGCTACTACTCTATATGGGGTGCATGCAGAGGAGCTACAAAATGAAACAGAGGATATGTGTTTAAACGGAGAGCTCTATATAGATATAGGAAGTTATGCTGAGTTATGCGAGGATGAGAGAGAGATCTCTTAAAGCCACAAATATTGTATTTGAACAATTTTGCTCCGTGTTGTAAAAGCTCTGGCTCTCTAAGTACCTTCCATGGTGTATAACGCTCTTTTCTACTCGCGCTCACATCTTTTGATTGAAAATTCTGAGTTTTCGACTTGCCTCTTCTATCACTCAATTCATTGCATCATTGTATTTATATGCATCATTACGTCATTGTATTTAATGGTCTTTGCGTCATTGTCTACTCTATTCATTCAATATTAAGTTTAAATATTCGTGTGTTTAATGCAGGTATGGATGATGAGAAGTTCCTTTCTTCTTTGTCACCGCAGCAGAGACAGTGGTACGTGGAGCGTCATCGCTCTGGCGCATCATCGCGCGTTCCTACTCCATCCGCATCTCCCTCTCTTTCGGAGCATTCGGCGCGCTCCGAAGCTTTGGCATCGACGAGACGAGCTTCACACTCGTCTAGACACCGGCGCTCTAGTGGTGGCGGTGGCGGTTGTTGTAGGGATTCCGCCACCGATGCCTCCACACCGCCTCGTGTTCGACGAGGCTCTTTACCCTCCCCTTCTTTGCTCGCCCCCACACCAGCCACATCATCGCCATCTACGCCAGGTTTTGCACGGCTGACTGTTCCTAGAAGCTACACACCTCTACCTACTCCGCCAGGAGCCACCCCACTTGACACTCCTCGCTTCGGGGCCCAGACGCCGGTGGAGACACCTGACGTCCGTACCCCCATCGAAACGCCGCTAGAGACCCCTGCTGGGACACCCAGGTTCACGCGTCACCGGCCAGAGGGCTTGCCTTACTCCGTCGACTTCAGCGGCGGCATAATCATGGATGATGACGGCAAGAAGGTGATCTCGCGCATGCGTGGTCTTTGCTCTCAGCTGTTTAGACACTACATACTAAACAAATGGAGTGAAGTACCAAGTGATTTAAAAAACAGAGTCATCAGCATACTTCATGATGAGTTTCCCGTTCCAACACGGGATCAGCGCTTCAAGGAAGACCTGATGAAGATTCGAATGCGCGAATACTGCAAACACAAGCGTTCCGAAGTGCAAAAAGCAATCAAGAATGGGTGGAACAGGCCAGATTGGCTGGCCAAAGAAGATTGGAAGAATGTGAAGAAAGTAGCGCGCGAGAATCCCGACAAGTGGAAGCAACAAAAGGATGCAGCCAGAGCGCGAGTAGAGGCAGGGAGCTCGCACCACTTGGGGAGCGGTGGATGGGGATCATTTGAGGCCGATTTTGTAAGTTTTTTTGCATTGCTCTTTATGTTCGATAGTTTAGGGTTTATGAGTTTTTTAATTCTAACATAATGAAATCTTTGTATGTTTTGACAGTGGTCGATGACAGGACGTGATCCCACACCGTACGAGCGCGAGTACGCAGGCATGAAGGGCTTAAACGCCTTGATGGACATTCTCAGTTCTCGCGGCGGCATGGTTAGTATTAGGGTTTACTCTTTTCTATTTTTTGTATTGTTTTATAAATGTCGTTATATGTTTATACTTACTGAAAGCTGTCTTATTGTCTTTTTTTGCAGAATCCGACAGATACGCCGCTTGGACGCGATGAGACGTCCGACTAGACGACGTCAGTTTAGCCGTAGCTAGATAGCATTAGTTTAGGGTTTCTCATAGCTTATGTATCATGAGACGGATTTTGTACGTCTTTTTGAACCATGTATATTATTACATTTGTCACCGCAGTTCCTTTTGCCAATCAATTCTTTATGCCTGTGATGTTGTACAATTGTCATTATTACATTTGCCAATCAATTCATTTTGCCTATGATGTGTACAATTGTCAATTTTGCAAACAATGCATCTTGTGGGTGACTATTTTGGGTCTATTATCTACCCTTGCACTTTTTTTAAAAAGTGAATCAAGTACAATATGGTTGATAGAATGCCCTGTCACCAAAAACAAATTCTCTCGGGCGTCGCTATAACCATCGCTATTTATGGCTCTGTAGCGTCACTATGAGCGTCGCTATAGTCTTCTGTGTAAACGTCGCTATAACCGTCGCTATGACCGTCGCTATCTAGCGATGCTTATAGCGACGCTCATAGCGATGCTTATAGCAACGCTCATAGCGATGCTTATAGCGACGCTCATAGCGATGCTTATAGCGACGGTCATAGCGACGCTCTCGTAGCGACGGTTTTAGCGACACCGGGGGTTTTAAAAACCCAGTGTATTTCCGTCGCTAACAGCGTCACAAGAGCACACAACCTCTTGTAGTGTAAGAAGGCTTCCTTTGTTTGTCCACCTACCATTTCTTGTCAATTACATTTGAAACCTTGTAACCTTGTTCCAAAAGAAGTTGCTTTTCTTTTCTTTTTGTTCCTTAAAGTTGACATGCAAGGCAAAGCTGATGAAGTGAAAGATACAGATGAGGCAACAAATAAAAATGTTTCCACAGTTTTGCAGCTTGAGAAAAGTGAAATTCTAGAAGAGGAGGAAGTTGATGTCGCAACTGAGGAGCAGGAGAGTGCAAATTTTGATGTTGCTCAATTTAGAGCTAGTACTGTCATTGATGAGCCAACAGATGAGGTAGAGGTATCTGAAGCTTCCCTTACTATTCCAAACCTTCCCTACTTCTTTATCAATGGGAAAGAGTATATTCCTCTCAATCATATCCAGTGTTTGCTTAATATGAGGGAGGATTATTGTATTGCAACCATTTCTGAAGCTTCTGAGGTGGCCAAAGATTTTATTGACACAGAAGAAGAGTCAAAAGAGGAGTTTTTGGCACTTGATCTTCATACATCCAATAAAGATTTTTTGCCTGCTCCTGATGCACTTTCTCTATGCATGAGAAGAGTGGAAGAGGAAAAACCT
Organism: Adiantum capillus-veneris; assembly: GCF_014529385.1. Classification (NCBI taxonomy): domain Eukaryota; kingdom Viridiplantae; phylum Streptophyta; class Polypodiopsida; order Polypodiales; family Pteridaceae; genus Adiantum; species Adiantum capillus-veneris. The sequence goes on from NC_140954.1 coordinate 48,804,922, forward strand.
TCCCTCAAAGATGAGGATTTTGAGAAGAGGCTTGTTGAGCTTGGCATCCAATCTTTTGGCAGAGACTTTAAGCTATAAAAAATTGGAAAGGAAGTTGACATAAGAGAGATGACCGGATCATGCAATCTCCTTCAAGAAAAAGTCATTGCCGAAGATGAATTGCAAAAGTTAGTTTTAATTACTCATTGTCTTGTTTTGCAGATTGAACTCCTTGACAAAGACAATTTTCTTGGGAGAGCTAAAGGCTCGAGAGGGAAAGCAATAGAGGGCTCTTCAAGAAGGGATGCCTCCTCTCTCATGCACTACATGCCTACATTGGATAGTGCCACCTTCTGTACTTTCCACATGCAGTATTCTGAAGATCCTGAGTTGCCAATGTTTGCACTGAAGATATTGTCACGGTTTTTAGGGTACACTCCCCTTCAAATCAATGCAAACAAGATTATGCTACTTGAGAGAGCAGCAGCACTTCGAATGTTTGGATCTGCTGCAGGATTCAATGCCTCAAGAGCAGGATACTTTCTTTGTTACTCTAGCTATGCAGCAGCAGCTGAGGAGACAAATGTCAACCTTCTTGGGGGCTATTAAAGAAGAAAGTTTTTGAGATATAGGGATGACATGCCTGGAGATATAAAAAAAATCAAAAACTGATGTAAATTTGACAATTTTTTGCAGCAAAATATCTTTTTTGAATTTGGATCTCTTTAGAAAGATTCAGTACAAAGTTTCAAAGTGAAGCATTAATCTCAGATCTGTGGTTGAGCAGCATGGTTGTTTGATCTCATCCGTTGTAATTGCCTCCTAAAGAACCAATTGAATAATTCCTTTAGTGCATTGCTCCTTCTTTGTCCACCTCCCTTTCTCGTACGTTTGAAAAAAGAAGTCCTCGCTTGATAGTGAGATTTTTCCATTCCCTGAGTATTCCATGTTGCAAGGGGTCCTTGTTTTGAAAAATATGGTCCATGCAGGTACAGAATATGCTAAAAATTAAAAAAAAGTTAGTTGAACTCAATAGGATGCAAAGTAAAATACTATCCAGACTTTAGAAAGTAATTGAATACTCACCAAGTAATATGTGATATCTTTTGCTCCCCAAGCATCTCTAATAGCAGTTATTAAAAGCTTTATTGTCTTTTTAAAGTCATCTGCATAAGTAGCAGAGCTAACTTGCTGTCTCAAAACTTTCAAAAAATTATCGAGCTTCTTCCACACTTCCATGCGTTTGTTGGCTACATCTGGTTCACTTTTGACATTGGTTGTTATAACACAAAGATCCTTCCAACAGTTCCACATAGCATCAACTTGTTTGTTGTCATGGTTACTCAAAAATCTTCTGGCTTTTGCTCCACCCATTGAAACATCTTGCAAAACATCACCGGTTCCTTTTGAAAGAGTGGGATCTTTTTTTAGATGCACTTGACCACCATGAAAACCTATAATTTGAGAGAGCAAAGCCTCACATTTTTCTATGTACTCGTCTGCAAGTTTAGTTGGCTTAATAGAATATGCATAGTCAAGATGGAGTCGAAGCAATTTGTCCAAGATTCTAATCTCTGCATGCATTGTGCATATATGTACATTTTTTAAATCTATTTCTAGAATTGGATCCCAAATCATAGAAGACGATGGGTAGTCGATGACGTTAACACTATTCCTCGATGGTGCTTTTCCAACCTCGTGTTCTGCAAGCCATCCTTTTGTTCCAGTGCTTGCCATGCAATATAGACATGGATACTTGGTATTGGCACCTCCACATACACCAAACATGCACTTTAATGCTTTTAGGTCGGCACTCAAGTGCCATTCTACAAAAAAGTCACCCATGCCATCTACACAGAGTTTTTCACCTGCATTTTGGTCCTGTATAATAGAAGGGATATCGGTCTGCAAAAACAGCCATTTCAATGTATCGTGATTTTCTACTGGTGTTTGAGCTACTCCGATCCACCAAAATTCCATTTCTGATTGAGTTTTGTGGTATGGGGAATCAAGCTTACCCTGGCTATAGTCCAATGATCTATTCATAAGGGATATGGATACTCTTTCCATTTTTTGACATTTTTGAATTTGAGCTTCATCCAATTTCAGAACAAATATAAGTTTTCCTTCACAATCTACTTCTAGCATATTATAGTATCTCACCATAGCACATTGAACATTTTTTATACTCATCCAAATGTTATTAAAAACATTATACTCAAAAGAAGATTTTTTTTTCTGTTTTTCATATGGCATCGTTCCTTCTATATGATAGTACTCTCCAAAATGTTCGGGTATTTCTTCGTTTAATAGAGTCCTAACTTTCCTAACATTATGAGGCCTAGGCAACCCAAAAGCTTTAATCTTGTAATACTTTAAAACCTGAAACCAGGTTTTAGAGATGGCCCTGTAACCCCTTCTACTCACCCCCACTGTGTCACAAACTTCTTGCATTTGAGAAGGTTGGACCAGTAAACCCATATCTTTCAGTAAACTTTGAAATACCAATTTTTTCTTAGTTTGATTTTCAGGAAGTTTCAAAAGTTTAAGAATATCACTTTTGTTCATTACCTCATTCAAAAATCTCGCCCTTTCTTGACCATTGGACATATCAAATCCTAAAAGACTAGTCACATGTTCTCTAGTAATCTTTAATCTTTTTTTTCTTTGTCCAGAACCTTCTGTTAAGTTTACTACATCTCTCATTCGTTTTACTCGTGCTCTTAATCCTATTGGAGTTTCTTTTAAAGTCCGAAGTTGGTGATTTTCTTGTTTTAGAGATGCTATTTGGTTTTCAAGTTCTAAAATTCTTACTGCATTTGAAGACAAAACAGTTTTGAGATATTGAATGTAATGTGTATGATCAATGTGTAAATGAGATAACCTAGAACTATATCCTAGTAAGCCATCAACCCCATCACCAAAAAATCTCATCAAATCATGAGGTGTGTTAAAAGATACATACCTTCCAGTGCTAGGATCCGGTGGATACAAGCTCCCATCTGTCCATATATCAATGTGTTTCTTTCCCTCGTTGTGAAGTTGTTGTGCTTCATTTGCAGTTGTAACTGGTCTTTGATAGACACCCCGCGTAGTAGCATATTCCTGGCTTAGCTTAATGTTCAAGTGAAACTTGCGGTTATCACTAATGGAAGATGTATTAGTCATTGTAAGTAATGAAGGAGCAGAAAGTATAATGAAAATAACGTAGCAGCAGAACAAGGTGCATCAAAGAAGAAGAGAAAAAGCTCGCGAAAGGTGAGAGGAAAAAGAGAGATTCAAAAGTGGAAACAACTATTTGCCGCCAAGTGCAGTAAATGAAAACAAATTTCGAGGTGAGCCACAAAGGAATGTGAAGAAAACGATATCTTTTTGAATATTTAGAGATATGTACCTAGATACGCTTTAGATTGCGTAGATATGCTTTAAATGACCAAAACAGATAAATTTGGAGCCGTTTTGACCACAAACGGCTCTGCTAATTAGTAATTTAACCAATTCCTTACACATTCCATTTTGAGTCGTTTTTGGCCCTAATGGAGCGGAAGTTAAGCGGGGGCAAAGTTAGGACAGTCACGTTGCAGGTGGCCAATTGCGCCACAAGCGTAGCAAGCACAGGGATAGGGGGCAGGGCCAGCACCTCCACGACCGCGCCCGCGGTCAGCAGGCGCTGGGTAGAATGGCGCAGGGCGGCAGTCGTGAGACACCACCAAAGCGTGGAAAACAAATGGTGGAGGCGGAGGCGGCAGCAGTAGATGCAGGAGCGGCGACAGAGTTGGCATACCGTACCTCGACCCATACCTCTCTCTCTCTCTCGACCCTCGACCCATACCTCGCTGCCCCCTGCACGTACACCCCTTTGGGCCCCTTCACCTCCACTGCCCTCCACCTCCCATCGTCCCCCTCCTCTGCTACGTACTCTACTTCCTCCCCCTACTGCAGGGACCTGAACCCCTGCGCGTAAATCGCAGTCTGATGCACAAACACATCCTCTGTGCTGTTGCTGCCATCCTCTGGCGTTACAGACCCATACCCCTTTGAGCTGTTGAACCACTTCACCTTACTCTTCCTCTTTGGCTGATCGACGCTTGGTGCGGCCTCCCCGGCACCATCCTCTGGCTCCGCCGATGCTGCTCCTGCTACTGCAGCAGTACTCAATTGCTTCTCCATGGAAAAGTACCCCTGATATCAACCCTCTCTGTTCCTTGTACGCAACCTGATCAGGTGCGCATTGCCGCGGGAATCCGCGCTGATCAGATACCTGGAACTGCAGCCTGTCCGATCAGCCCCCGGCCCATCCGAGCTAACCCTGCTAGTGCACCACTTTTGAAAGCCTGGCAGCATACATGCATGCAAGCAAGAGGCTGTCTCTAGGCAGCCCCCATGCAGCTAGTGATCAGTTACTCATCGCCATAGCTTCCCACTCTCTATCATAACCGAGTGAGCTTATCTGCACTCATATAATAAACCCAGCTCTCTCTCTCTCTCTCTCTCTCTCTCTCTCTCTCTCTCTCTCTCTCTCTCTCTCTCTCTCTCTCACACACACACACACACACACACACACACACACACAGCTTCTCTCTTCTCTCTCTATCGCACAGAAATGCTTTTCTATAGATAAAGCACGGATGACCACCGATGGGTGGACGTCGCCTCAAGCAACTTGCTTCTAGCAGGACGCAAGTAAACCACATCCATGCAAGCAAGGCGGGGGGCGGGCGGGAGAGAGAGAGAGAGAGAGAGAGAGAGAGAGAGAGAGAGAGAGAGAGAGAGAGCGCAAATGCAAGCAAGGCCGGGGGGGGGGAGCTAACAGAGCATACGTACGTACGAAGGCGAAGCTCCAATCCTCTGCGTCTTCTTCTTCTTCTTCTTCTCTCTCTCTCTCTCTCTCTCTCTCTCTCTCTCTCTCTCTCTCTCTCTCTCTCTCTCTCTTACTTCACGGAGAGCAGAGGACGACTGAGCTAATGAGGTTGTAATATGTATTTCACTGATGAGAGCATAGAATATTAGGCCAGCCGTCTCATTGTATGTACTTCAATGTACTTGAACGTGTGCAGAGCCGCCACCAGCGCAGGCAGTAAATTTTTTTTTGAACGCTAGCAAAGCCGTCAACAGCGCTGTTTATTTTTGTCGTACGCCTTCAGGTCGTAGGAATTGACACGTGGCATCAGAACCCTTCCGCCATAGTATGTTAGTAGATAATTCCTTCGAAGACTTCTTGTGCAAGCAATTCAACGCAAACTCTCCACCCGTAATTTCCATCTTATGGGCCGATGGGAGCATAGTAGCATAGTAAAAGAGGTACTAGGCTACAACTTATGTTCAAGAGAGTGGAACTTTACCTACCAAAGTGGCGTATCTACTCTCTCGCAGCCTCGCTACTGTACATTATGGGACATGGCAAAAGGGGAAAATTTGCAGCTGAAGAAGAGAAGCAATCCAAGTGAGGAGGCACGGGATTTGGAGCTGGCAGCAAACAGGGAACTTGAATAGTAGTCATGAGGAATAGCTCGGGGGCGAAAACAGAGGTCAAGGGTGATATCTGCTCCATTGTACATGAAGTGCAGGAAGGCGACCGTATAAGGTCCTCTGCGTCTTCTTCTTCTTCTTCTTCTCCCTGTCGCACGTATTGCTGGGGCCTCAGGGTCACCTCTTTTTTCATTCTCTCTTTGGCCTTCACAGTGTTTAAGGCCAGAGAGCTCGTGCAGTGTGATCAGCATGGAGCGAGTGGAGCTGGGAAACCTGACGTTGCCCATCAATAATCTTAGCATGTATGACTTGCAAATCAACTTGTCCCTCAACACGGCAATGTCAATTTACAACCCGAACCAGGCCAGCTTCCGCTACAACAACGACGCCTCCTACATGTTCTATCGCCAGTTGGCGGTGGGTAAAGAGTCCATTGCTCACTTCTACATAGCGAGAGAATCGCAGGTGGCTCCAGGTTCCAAAAAGGCGGGTGAGCGGTACTCTTGCTGGAGGCGATGTTGAAAAGCATTCAAAGGAGGACGGGAAATACGTAGCCGTCACGGTGTCACCTCCAAGAGAGAGAGAGAGAGAGAGAGAGCCTATTTACCAAAGCAAGAGAGAGAGAGAGAGAGACGGTAGACCTCTTCACGTATTGGCAGGGGGAGCTGAGAGAGAGAGAGAGAGAGAGAGAGAGAACACCATCTCTGGAGTCATGCATCGCGCTACACAAAGGGAGGGAGGGAGATTCCACGCCATTGTCGTCCCTAGCGCACTCTCTCTCTCTCTCTCTCTCTCTCTCTCTCTCTTCCACACCATTGCCACCCCTAGCACTCTCTCTCTCTCTCTCTCTCTCTCTCTCTCTCACACACACACTCATCACTTTGCTTTCATTCATACACTGACTTGATGTGCAAGCAGTTCAATGCAAACTCTCCGCCTGTAATTTTCATCTTATGGGCCGATGGGAGCATAGCAGCGCAGTAAAAGAGGTCCCAGGCTACAGCTTATGTTCAAGACAGTGGAACTTTACCTACCCAAGTGGCGTATCTACTCTCTTGCTACTCTACATCATGGGACATGGCAAAAGGGGCAAGTCTGCAACTGAAGAAGAGAAGCAATGCAAGTGAGGAGGCACGCTATTTGGAGCTGGAAGCAAGCAGGGAACTTGAATAGCAGTCATGAGGAATAGCACAGGGCGAAAACAAAGGTGAAGGGTGATATCTGCTCCATTGTTCATGAAGTGCACAAAGGAGACCAGATAAGCTGATGGCTGTTGTGTGTCCCTGTGGTAGGTATTGTTGGGGCCCCAGGGTCACCTATTTTCTCATTCTCTCTTTGGCCTTCACAGTTTTCAAGGCCAGAGAGCTGGTGATAAGCATGGAGCAAGTGGAGGTGGGAAGCCTGACGTTCCCCAACAACAATCTCAACATGTATGACCTCCACCTCAACCTCTCCCTCAACGTGGCAGTGTCAATTTACAACCCGAACCATGCCAGCTTCCGCTATAGCGAAGATGCCTCCTACAAGTTCTATCGCCAGTTGGCGGTTGGCGAAACGTCCGTTGCTCACTACTACATAACAAGACAGTCGCAAGTGGCTCCACATTTTGAGAAGGCGGGATAGCGCAGTTGGCGGTTGGCGAAACGTCCGTTGCTCATAACAAGACAGTCGCAAGTGGCTCCACATTTTGAGAAGGCGGGCTAGCGGGTACTATTGCTGGACGTTGAAAACAGTGCTCGAAAAAAACCTAGGTTTAGTGTAATCCCACCTACGAATTTTGGAATTTACCTCTAAATTTTTTATTTGAAGGTGAGAAAACCTATAAAATTTTGAAAAAAGTAGTGTAATTTGGTGTAAAAACCTTCAAATCTTGTCAATAAACCTCTCTTGTTTCACATATGTAGGTTTGCCAAGTTTTTGGGGGAAAAAAAAATCGAACATTGGTTGAAAAGCATTCAAAGGAGGAGGGAAATACGTAGCCATCACGGTGTCACCTTCGATACTACACTTGAGAGAGAGAGAGAGAGAGAGAGAGAGAGAGAGAGACCCAGTGTTCGACATTCCAAAACATACAAATTTCCTTTCCTTGAGTTTGCCTAGAGGAAGTTTTAGAGAGAGAGAGAGAGAGAGAGAGAGAGAGTGCTAGGAGCGTCAATGGCGTGGAAGCTCCCTTCCTCCCTTTCTGTAGCGTGATGCATGACTCCAGAGATGACGTTCTCTCTCTCTCTCTCTCTCACTACAAGAGGTTGTGTGCTCTTGTGACGTTGTTAGCGACGAAAATACACTGGGTTTTTAAAACCCCCGACGTCGCTAAAACCGTCGCTACGAGCGTCACTATGACCGTCGCTATAAGCGTCGCTATATAGCGACGGTCATAGCAACAGTTATAGCGACGTTTACACAGAAGACTATAGCGACGCTCATAGCGACGCTACAGACCCATAAATAGCGACAGTTATAGCGACGCCCGAGAGATTTTTTTTTTGGTGACAGGGCATTGAATGCCCTGCCACCCATCAACAATATTGTACTTGATTCACTTTTTTTAAAAAGTGCAAGGGTAGATAATAGACCCAAAATAGTCACCCACAAGACGCATTGTTTGCAAAATTGACAATTGTACACATCATAGGCAAAATGAATTGATTGGCAAATGTAATAATGACAATTGTACAACATCATAGGCATAAAGAATTGATTGGCAAAAGGAACTGCGGTGACAAATGTAATAATATACATGGTTCAAAAAGACGTATAAAATCCGTCTCATGATACATAAGCTATGAGAAACCCTAAACTAATGCTATCTAGCTACGGCTAAACTGACGTTGTCTATTGAGACGTCTCATCGCGTCCAAGCGGCGTATCTGTCGGATTCTGCAAAAAAAGGCAATAAGACAGCTTTCAGTAAGTATAAACATATAACGACATTTATAAAACAATACAAAAAATAGAAAAGAGTAAACCCTAATCCTAACCATGCCGCCGCGAGAACTGAGAATGTCCACACTACAAGAGGTTATGTGCTCTTGTGACGCTCTTAGCGACGGAAATACACTGGGTTTTTATAACCCCCGGCGTCGCTATAAGCGTCGCTAAAAGCGTCGCTACGAGTGCGTCGCTATAGGCGTCGCTATCGGCGTCGCTATAGACGTCGCTATATAGCGACGCCTATAGCGACGCTTATAGCGACGCTCTCACAGAAGAGTATAGCGACGCATATAGCGACGCTACAGAGCCATAAATAGCGACGCATATAGCGACGCCTGAGAGAATATTTTTTTGGTGGCAGGACATTGAATGCCTGCCACCCATCAACCATATTGTACTTGATTCACTTTTTAAAAAAAGTGCAAAGGTAAATAATAGACCCAAAATAGTCACCCACAAGACGCATTGTTTGCAAAATTGACAATTGTACACATCATAGACAAACTGAATTGATTGACAAATGTAATAATGACAATTGTACAACATCATAGGCATAAAGAATTGATTGGCAAAAGGAATTGCGGTGACAAATGTAATAATATACATGGTTCAAAAAGACGTATAAAATCCGTCTCATGATACATAAGCTATGAGAAACCCTAAACTAATGCTATCTAGATACGGCTAAACTGACGTCGTCTAATCAGACGTCTCATCGCGTCCAAGCGGCGTATCTGTCGGATTCTGCAAAAAAGACAATAAGACAGTTTTCAGTAAGTATAAACATATAACGACATTTATAAAACAATACAAAAAATAAAAAAGAGTAAACCCTAATACTAACCATGCCGCTGCGAGAACTGAGAATGTCCATCAGGGCGTTTAAGCCCTTCCTGCCTGCGTACTCGCGCTCGTACGGTGTGGGATCACGTCCTGTCATCGACCACTGTCAAAACATACAAAGATTTCATTATGTTAGAACTAAAAAACTCATAAACCCTAAACTATCGAACATGCATAAAGAGCAATGTGAAAAGACTTACAAAATCGGCCTCAAATGATGCCCATCCACCGCTCCCCAAGTGGTGCGAGCTCCCTGCCTCTACTCGCGCTCTGGCTGCATCCTTTTGTTGCTTCCACTTGTCGGGATTCTCGCGCGCTGCTTTCTTCGCATTCTTCCAATCTTCTTTGGCCAGCCAATCTGGCCTATTCCACCCATTCTTGATTGCTTTTTGCACTTCGGAACGCTTGTGTTTGCAGTATTCGCGCATTCGAATCTTCATCAGGTCTTCATTGAAGCGCTGATCCCGTGTTGGAACGGGAAACTCATCATGAAGTATGCTGATGACTCTGTTTTTTAAATCACTTGGTACTTCACTCCATTTGTTTAGTATATAGTGTCTAAACAGCTGAGAGCAAAGACCACGCATGCGCGAGATCACCTTCTTGCCGTCATCATCCATGATGATGCCGCCGCTGATGTCGACGGAGTAAGGCAAGCCCTCTGGCCGGTGACGCGTGAACCTGGGTGTCCCGGCAGGGGTCTCTAGCGGCGTGTCGATGGGGGTACGGACGTCAGGTGTCTCCACCGGCGTCTGGGCCCCGAAGCGAGGAGTGTCGAGTGGGGTGGCTCCTGGCGGAGTAGGTAGAGGTGTGTAGCTTCTAGGAACAGTCAGCCGTGCAAAACCTGGCGTAGACGGCGATGCTGTGGCTGGTGTGGGGGCGGGCAAAGAAGGGGAGGGTAAAGAGCCTCGTCGAACACGAGGCGGTGTGGAGGCATCGGTGGCGGAATCCCCACAACAACCGCCACCGCCACCACTAGAGCGCCGGTGTCTAGAAGAGTGTGACGCTCGTCTCGTCGACGCCGAAGCTTCGGAGCGCGCCGAATGCTCCGAAAGAGAGGGAGATGCGGATGGTGTAGGAACGCGCGATGATGCGCCAGAGCGATGACGCTCCACGTACCACTGTCTCTGCTGCGGTGACAAAGAAGAAAGAAACTCCTCATCATCCATACCTGCATTAAACACACGAATATTTAAACTTAATATTGAATGAATAGAGTAGACAATGACGCAAAGACCATTAAATACAATGACGTAATGACGCATATAAATACAATGACGCAATGAATCGAGTGGTAGAAGAGGCAAGTCGAAAACTCAGAATTTTCAATCAAAAGATGTGAGCGCGAGTAGAAAAGAGCGTTACACACCATGGAAGCTACTTAGAGAGCTAGAGCTTTTACAGCACGGAGCAAAATTGTTCAAATACAATATTTGTGGCTTTAAGAGATCTCTCTCTCATCCTCGCATAACTCAGCATAACTTCCTATATCTATATAGAGCTCTCCGTTTAAACACATATCCTCTGTTTCATTTTGTAGCTCCTCTGCATGCACCCCATATAGAGTAGTAGCATCTTGATGCTCGTCTGGCACCACCGCAGCGGCTTCTGATTGAGCATCTTCTCTGATCTCCTCCATTGATGTCGTTGTGATTGGCACATGGTAGCCTTCATACGTCCTTGCACTACGAGGGGCTAACTCTATGACGTACCACCAGTTTGATGTAGACTTTGTAGGATGAAATACTACCTGCCAGAGCCACATAACTTACATGAGAGCTTTCAAGCACATAACTTGTAAAAGGGGGATGTTAACTATTTATATACTTACTTGTTCACAATGCTCGGGTAGTACGAAAGTGTCTCTTAGGTCAGTCCATTTCTTAGTAGAATCCACCTCAAGAAAACCAGACTCTCCTCTACGCACAGTAGCGTTTCGACCCTCCATGATTATCTTGAACCATTGCACGTCGAACAAGTCGACAAAAAATCCTCTGTAATCGATCCTCAAAATCTCTTGCAGCGTGCCGAAGTAAGTGAGTTCCGCCACCACGGATCTGCATCAGAGGAACGTCGTCGACTAGACTGTTCAAATTTTGCCATGATTCCACAATCTTGAGTAAAACGCTTTTTGTCGATTCGTTCCACCCTAAAATGTCGACCTTTACACCATGCTGCTGTGTATGACTTATACTACAACGAACAAAGATTATGAGTGGCCGTTCAAACGTTTATAAATAAAGTCACTTGCTAGTCGTACATTGCAAACTTACCTTGGTCGCGCAACCCCGAGAGTACTCCCACTCTTCTTCAGTCACTTCGTCACCGCATTGTTGTGCGCTTTTCAATTGGTTGTGCAACCATCTTAAGCTCATGAAGGTTGGTAGGCTCTCCAGAACCGCTGGATAGTGCATCGGTGGTCGTCTTCCCCGTCTCCACTCGATTCGTGCCCTTTGTCGCTCTTGCTTTGCATCCTCATATTGTGAAATCCACTTTTGCATCACTGGATTGTGAAGCATGCAAAATCGGTTGATTTTAGCCTCTAGATCTTCCGTCATCTTCTTCTCAACACCGAGATTGCACATGACAATCCCAGATATGCGCTCATCATCTATGGTTCGCCATAGCGTGTCCCGGGATTTATCAAATCCGTCTAGCCACTCTCCAATGTACACTAGGGACTCTGATACCAACCAACCTTCTGCCATGCTACCCTCCGGACGTGCCTTTTGACGCACATATCCCTTAAGCGTTTTCATGAAACGCTCTAAGAAGAACATCCATCTGGAATGAACTGTGCCAGCTATTTCCACCTCATCAACTATGTGAATAAGAAGATGCACCTGAATGGTTAGCATTGTAGTAGGAAAATGTTTCTCAAACATGCACACAAGCTCCGCAGCATTTAGTTTGGCGAATGGTATGGAGTCTACGTCGATCTCCTTTTGTGAGATCCATTGCACCAGCTTTGCAAGTTTGTAGATTGTGTTACGGATGTCGAGAGACAAACATCCCTCAATGGCAACCGGTAAAATAAACTGTAAAGTATGTGCAGCAATGATATTAAAGTCCACATTTTATGCAATGATATTAAAGTCCACTATGAACGTACCTGACACATTTTATGCCAATCGTGTGACTTCAAACCGGTAAGCTTTCCTTCTTTAGTAAAACACGTTCGGAGCGAGTGCATTACGCCAGTGGGGGTCCGCAAAGATCGAATGGCCTCTTTTACTTTGCGTTCTTGGGCTCCTGTGAAAATCCATGGTGCTTTAGGAAGTTTTATCGATCCATCAGACGCTGTTTGCGGCCAATATTGCTCCATACGATCCACATTTCTAAGGTCAACTCTGGCTCCCAAAGTATCTTTCTTGCCGGTCAAATGGTCCCATAGTAGATTACCCACATTCTTGAATATGTGCATTGGATCGAGCAAGTGATTGATCACGAGTCGAGGCCAGTATGGTAACTCGTACCATAGAGATAGTCTCTTCATCCCTGGAGGCAATCCGTCATCGCACATCTCCTTCTGCTCTAACCATGCTTGTGCAGACATCCTTGGTGGCTCTCTTCCCAAAAAGCCGTCGCGTAACACATGATTCTCCGGAAGATACGCTTGATGACCTTCGTAGATTTGCTTCTTCAGTGAGGGTGCCCTACGTGCATTCAGTCTAGGTCCACATGTGACACATGCTCTGTATCCGCTTGTTTGAAGCCCTGCATGTATACACATGATAATAGATCAACTATGGGGAAAAACCAGATTTACAGTGTCTGAGAGAGGAGTGTCAATAGATCACCTGAGCATTCTGTTAGCCCGGGATAGTCATGCATGGTCCACATTAGAATACCTCTGATCAAAGCATTCCGTCGTCCTGTGTGTCGGCTCATATCCACCACCTCTATGCCAATCCACAATTGTTGTAGCTCTTCCAATAGTGGACGAAGATACACATCCATATTCCCCACTTTATATCGCCCTGGCACAATCAAGCTTAGCCATAGGTGCCCCTTCTTCGTAGTCAACCACGGGGGAATGTTGTAGTTGACGATGACAACGGGCCATACACTGTAAGATGTTGATCTTTGACCAAATGGATTTACGCCATCCATAGCCAGGCCTAAGCGCAAATTTCGAGCTTCCCTGGCAAAATCCGACCATGTTCCATCTATATGTTTCCAGGCTGCGCAATCTGCAGGAATTCGTAGCACACCATCCGAAGATTTATTCTCCTCATGCCATGATGCTAGGGCGGCCATGGACTTACATTCGAAGAAATGCTTGATGCGAGGAAGCAAAGGAAAATGTCGCAAAACCTTTTGTGGAATTTTTGTCCCGTGGAGATCTACTCGATATCTTTCGGAATCACATTTCGGACACTTCTCCATGTCTGTGTATTCCCCTCTGAAAAGAATGCAGTCATTAGGACAAGCGTGGATAGAATTGTAATCCATCCCCAAGTTTCGCAAAATCTTTCTTGCTTCATCTCGGGAATCTGGCATCACATTGTCAGCTGGTAGAATGTGCTCTTTCAGCAATCTACACAACATAAAAATATGATACAGTCGTGTAAAAATCTATCAGATCATTATACATTTAGAGTTCTATTAAAGTAAACTAATTGTAATAGATCACCTGAAAAGCGCTGTGACGCTAGTGTCACTCCATCCAAACTTTGCCTGCATGTTGAGAAGAACCAGGAGTGCTTTCAATCTAGACATACGTGCTCCATTATACAATGATGTATCGGCTTCACTTTTCATATCATCATAGATAAGCCTTTCTGAATCCATGATCGTCTCGATCATTTCATCAATCTCGGGCTCAAACATTGCCTCGTTGGGAATGTGCTCTGCATGATCATCCCCCGAGCTGTCAGAGGCTACATCTTGTGGCCTCACATATGCTGCTTGACCAAAGCGCCTGCGAACACGTCTATTGGGTTGCAAGATTGCTGCTTGTTGGCCAGCGTCAGAGTCCGACGAGTTATAATTGGCAACAACTCGATCTATAATAGATGGATCGAACTCGCCAAATTCACGAACGTGCTGCAAAGAAACACGTCTTGTCCGTCGCACAGCATGCTTGCATTGATTACAAGGACATAAGACCCTCGTTGAGAGATAGGTGTTTCGGTTGGACGGTCCCACATCCTCGTCGCTACTCATAATGAGGATAAAAAACTTATAACCTAGACAACAAATTTAATATTCTATTGGCATTCTTCGTCTTATCTCTCTCTCTCTCTCTCTCTCTCTCTCTCTCTCTCTCTCTCTCTCTCTTACCTCACATTCTCTAGTCATGTCCAATCCCCGCACACCTCGGTCTAGAGGTGCACGGAGATCAGAACCACCGGGTTATAATCTCGTCTTTATTGGTCAATACCTATATTTGTGGGTACAAGAAATCTAGACACCCACGTCTACATGATACTGCATGTAGTGGACAAAATCCCTTTGCCTCTTCTCTAGCTGTAGCACTTCACTTCATCTTAACATCTTTTCACAGTAGATCTTTTCACTGTTCGTTTAACTCTAAACCCTAAACCGTAAGTAATTCTTGCGTGGACTCGATCTAACGTAAATAAGCGTAAATCTAAATAAACGTAAATCTAACTAAAAATAAAGCTAAATCTAATTTAACGTAAGTCTAATGACTAGAGGTTGTCTAGATGGTCATTGTGTCGGGGATGTAGTGACTCTTGCCGCCCTGAAGATCCACCTTCTTCCCTATCTTCTGAAGACATTTCACCAGTACTTTTGGATCGACGGAGCCCACTATGAGTGAAGGCAGCAATACCCTATATTCCATTGAGGGCTTTCTTCACCCGCTTCATGCAGGCATCGCAGTCTATGGAGACCCGCATCTAATCTAATATAACATAAATCTAAATCTAGCTTAAATAAATGTAAATCTAGTTAAAAATAAACCTAAATCTAATTTAATGTAAGTCTACATATAACCTAATCTTTAACGTCTTTTAAAATAGTTTCCTACGACGTTATAACTCTCTTCTTCCTGTGTGTGTGCGCGTGTGTGGATGTGTGTGCCAATAAAAAGAGATAAATGGTATAACCTTTTTATCACCCATGCCAAGTATGATAGATTGATTATGCCATTTCTCTCTTGAATAATAGGTCTTCAGTTCAACTTCGTCGGCTAGATCTTTAGGTCTTTTAATTTTAATTAGTTTCCTACGACGCTCCCTTAGTTTCTCTTTCTTTCTCTTTCAATGTGTGTGCGTTTTTTTGGATCGTATGCATGTTTTCTTTCTCTTTTCCTCTCTCAATGTGTGCGTTTTTTGTTTATGCATGTTCTCTCTCTCTTTTCCTCTCTCAATGCGTGCGTTTTTTGTTTATGCATGCTCTCTCTCTCTTTTTCTCTCTCAATGTGTGTGTGCATTCTTTGTTTATGTATGTGTGCGTTTTTGCACTCTCTCTCTCTCTCTCTCTCTCTCTCTCTCTCTCTCTCTCTCTCTCAAAAACACTATATGTGTGTGTGTATGTGTGTGTGTGTGAGAGAGAGCGAGGGAGAGAGAAAGAGGGAAGGGAACATGAGAATGAGGAGAGGGAAGGAGCATACCTGTCTCTCCTTCCTCTCCTCGTGTGTGTGTGTGTGTGTGTGTGTGTGTGTGTAAAAGAAAAAGAGAGAGAGAGAGAGAGAGAGAGTGAGGGAGAGCGTTACCTGCTCTTTGCTTGAGGGCGCCGAAAAACTCAGATCTGAGATCTGAGTTTTTGGGCGCGCTCGGTTATTTTTTTTACCCCAGCTGGCGTCGCTATGAGCGTCGCTATGAGCGTCGCAAATTTACAAAGAAATTTGCGACGCTCATAGCGACGCTCATAGCGACGCCGGGAATTTTTTTTTGGAGCGTCGCTGTGTGAGCGTCGCTAATGTGAAGAGCCTCTTGTAGTGCCATCAGGGCGTTTAAGCCCTTCCTGCCTGCGTACTCGCACTCGTACGGTGTGGGATCACGTCCTGTCATCGACCACTATCAAAACATACAAAGATTTCATTATGTTAGAATTAAAAAACTCATAAACCCTAAACTATCGAACATAAGGAGCAATGCGAAAACACTTACAAAATCGGCCTCAAATGATGCCCATCCACCGCTCCCCAAGTGGTGCGAGCTCCCTGCCTCTACTCGCGCTCTGACTGCATCCTTTTGTTGCTTCCACTTGTCGGGATTCTCGCGTGCTGCTTTCTTCGCATTCTTCCAATCTTCTTTGGCCAGCCAATCTGGCCTAATCCACCCATTCTTGATTGCTTTTTGCACTTCGGAACGCTTGTGTTTGCAGTATTCGCGCATTCGAATCTTCATCAGGTCTTCCTTGAAGCGCTGATCCCGTGTTGGAACGGGAAACTCATCATGAAGTATGCTGATGACTCTGTTTTTTAAATCACTTGGTACTTTACTCCGTTTGTTTAGTATGTAGTGTCTAAACAGCTGAGAGCAAAGACCACGCATGCGCGAGATCACCTTCTTGCCGTCATCATCCATGATGATGCCGCCGCTGAAGTCGACGGAGTAAGACAAGCCCTCTGGCCGGTGACGCGTGAACCTGGGTGTCCCAGCAGGGGTCTCTAGCGGCGTGTCGATGGGGGTACGGACGTCAGGTGTCTCCACCGGCGTCTGGGCCCCGAAGCGAGGAGTGTCGAGTGGGTGGCTCCTGGCGGAGTAGGTAGAGGTGTGTAGCTTCTAGGAACAGTCAGCCGTGCAAAACCTAGCGTAGATGGCAATGCTGTGGCTGGTGTGGGGGCGGGCAAAGAAGGGGAGGGTAAAGAGCCTCGTCGAACACGAGGCGGTGTGGAGGCATCGGTGGCGGAATCGCCACAACAACCTCCACCGCCACCACTAGAGCGCCGGTGTCTAGATGAGTGTGAAGCTCGTCTCGTCGACGCCAAAGCTTCGGAGCGCGCCGAATGCTCCGAAAGAGAGGGAGATGCGGATGGAGTAGGAACGCGCGATGATGCGCCAGAGCGATGACGCTCCACGTACCACTGTCTCTGCTGCGGTGACAAAGAAGAAAGAAACTTCTCATCATCCATACCTGCATTAAACACACGAATATTTAAACTTAATATTGAATGAATAGAGTAGACAATGACGCAAAGACCATTAAATACAATGACGTAATGATGCATATAAATACAATGACGCAATGAATTGAGTGATAGAAGAGGCAAGTCGAAAACTCAGAATTTTCAATCAAAAGATGTGAGCGCGAGTAGAAAAGAGCGTTATACACCATGGAAGGTACTTAGAGAGCCAGAGCTTTTACAACACGGAGCAAAATTGTTCAAATACAATATTTGTGGCTTTAAGAGATCTCTCTCTCATCCTCGCATAACTCAGCATAACTTCCTATATCTATATAGAGCTCT
This sequence comes from Adiantum capillus-veneris, assembly GCF_014529385.1. Lineage (NCBI taxonomy): Eukaryota > Viridiplantae > Streptophyta > Polypodiopsida > Polypodiales > Pteridaceae > Adiantum > Adiantum capillus-veneris. The sequence continues at coordinate 48,822,530 of NC_140954.1, forward strand.
CCGTTTAAACACATATCCTCTGTTTCATTTTGTAGCTCCTCTGTATGCACCCCATATAGAGTAGTAGCATCTTGATGCTCGTCTGGCACCACGCAGCGGCTTCTGATTGAGCATCTTCTCTGATCTCCTCCATTGATGCCGTTGTGATTGGCACATGGTAGCCTTCATACGTCCTTGCACTACGAGGGGCTACCTCTATGACGTACCACCAGTTTGATGTAGACTTTGTAGGATGAAATATTACCTGCCAGAGCCACATAACTTACATGAGAGCTTTCAAGCACATAACTTGTAAAAGGGGGATGTTAACTATTTACATACTTACTTGTTCACAATGCTCGGGTAGTACGAAAGTGTCTCTTAGGTCAGTCCATTTCTTAGTAGAATCCACCTCAAGAAAACCAGACTCTCCTCTACGCACAGTAGCGTTGCGACCCTCCATGATTATCTTGAACCATTGCACGTCGAACAAGTCGACAAAAAATCCTCTGTAATCGATCCTCAAAATCTCTTGCAGCGTGCCGAAGTAAGTGAGTTCCGCCACCACAGGATCTGCATCAGAGGAACTTCGTCGACTAGACTGTTCAAATTTTGCCATGATTCCACAATCTTGAGTAAAACGCTTTTTGTCGATTCGTTCCACCCTAAAATGTCGACCTTTACACCATGCTACTGTGTATGACTTATACTACAACGAACAAAGATTATGAGTGGCCGTTCAAACGTTTATAAATAAAGTCACTTGCTAGTCGTACATTGCAAACTTACCTTGGTCGCGCAACCCCGAGAGTACTCCCACTCTTCCTCAGTCACTTCGTCACCGCATTGTTGTGCGCTTTTCAATTGGTTGTGCAACCATCTTAAGCTCATGAAGGTTGGTAGGCTCTCCAGAACCGCTGGATAGTGCATCGGTGGTCGTCTTTCCCGTCTCCACTCGATTCGTGCCCTTTGTCGCTCTTGCTTTGCATCCTCATATTGTGAGATCCACTTTTGCATCACTGGATTGTGAAGCATGCAAAATCGGTTGATTTTAGCCTCTAGATCTTCCGTCATCTTCTTCTCAACACCGAGATTGCACATGACAATCCCAGATATGCGCTCATCATCTATGGTTCGCCATAGCGTGTCCCAGGCTTTTATCAAATCCGTCTAGCCACTCTCCAATGTACACTAGGGACTCTGATACCAACCAACCTTCTGCCATGCTACCCTCCGAACGTGCCTTTTGACGCACATATCCCTTAAGCGTTTTCATGAAACGTTCTAAGAAGAACATCCATCTGGAATGAACTGTGCCAGCTATTTCCACCTCATCAACTATGTGAACAAGAAGATGCACCTGAATGGTTAGCATGGTAGTAGGAAAATGTTTCTCAAACATGCACACAAGCTCCGCAGCATTTAGTTTGGCGAATGGTATGGAGTCTACGTTGATCTCCTTTTGTGAGATCCATTGCACCAGCTTTGCAAGTTTGTAGATTGTGTTACGGATGTCGAGAGACAAACATCCCTCAATGGCAACCGGTAAAATAAACTGTAAAGTATGTGCAGCAATGATATTAAAGTCCACATTTTATGCAATGATATTAAAGTCCACTATGAACGTACCTGACACATTTTATGCCAATCGTGTGACTTCAAACCGATAAGCTTTCCTTCTTTAGTAAAACACATTCGGAGCGAGTGCATTACGCCAGTGGGGGTCCGCAAAGATCGAATGGTCTCTTTTACTTTGTGTTCTTGGGCTCCTGTGAAAATCCATGGTGCTTTAGGGAGTTTTATCGATCCATCAGATGCTGTTTGCGGCCAATATTGCTCCATACGATCCACATTTCTAAGGTCAACTCTGGCTCCCAAAGTATCTTTCTTGCCGGTCAGATGGTCCCATAGTAGATTACCCACATTCTTGAATATGTGCATTGGATCGAGCAAGTGATTGATCATGAGTCGGGGCCAGTATGGTAACTCGTACCATAGAGATAGTCTCTTCATCCCTGGAGGCAATCCGTCATCGCACATCTCCTTCTGCTCTAACCATGCTTGTGCAGACATCCTTGGTGGCTCTCTTCCCAAAAAGCCGTCGCGTAACACATGATTCTCTGGAAGATACGCTTGATGACCTTCGTATATTTGCTTCTTCAGTGAGGGTGCCCTACGTGCATTCAGTCTAGGTCCACATGTGACACATGCTCTGTATCCGCTTGTTTGAAGCCCTGCATGTATACACATGATAATAGATCAACTATGGGAAAAAACAAGATTTACAGTGTCTGAGTGAGGAGTGTCAATAGATCACCTGAGCATTCTGTTAGCCCGGGATAGTCATGCATGGTCCACATTAGAATGCCTCTGATCAAAGCATTCCGTCGTCCTGTGTGTCGGCTCATATCCACCACCTCTATACCAATCCACAATTGTTGTAGCTCTTCCAATAGTGGACGAAGATACACATCCATATTCCCCACTTTCTATCGCCCTGGCACAATCAAGCTTAGCCATAGGTGCCCCTTCTTCGTAGTCAACCACGGGGGAATGTTGTAGTTGACGATGACAACGGGCCATACAGTATAAGATGTTGATCTTTGACCAAATGGATTTACGCCATCCATAGCCAGGCCTAAGCGCAAATTTCGAGCTTCCCTGGCAAAATCCGACGATGTTCCATCTATATGTTTCCAGGCTGCGCAATCTGCAGGAATTCGTAGCACACCATCCGAAGATTTATTCTCCTCATGCCATGATGCTAGGGCGGCCATGGACTTACATTCGAAGAAATGCTTGATGCGAGGAAGCAGAGGAAAATGTCGCAAAACCTTTTGTGGAATTTTTGTCCCGTGGAGATCTACTCGATATCTTTCGGAATCACATTTCGGACACTTCTCCATGTCTATGTATTCCCCTCTGAAAAGAATGCAGTCACTAGGACAAGCGTGGATAGAATTGTAATCCATCCCCAAGTTTCGCAAAATCTTTCTTGCTTCATCTCGGGAATCTGACATCACATTGTCAGCTGGTAGTATGTGCTCTTTAAGCAATCTACACAGCATAAAAATACGATACAGTCGTGTAAAAATCTATCAGATCATTATACATTTAGAGTTTTATTAAAGTAAACTAATTGTAATAGATCACCTGAAAAGCGCTGTGACGCTAGCGTCACTCCATCCAAACTTTGCCTGCATGTTGAGAAGAACCAGGAGTGCTTTCAATCTAGACATACGTTGTCGAGAAATTTGCGGTCTTGCCAGGAAAGCACCGGGCTTATGGCTGTGAGAGTTTGTGAGAGAACTCGACAAAAACTATATGAAGGAGTTAAACCATAGATGCCATGAAGTTTAGGGTTTGGAAAGAAGTACAATCAAAGAATCCCACTCATTCTCTCTTGCACTCACACGCACAAAGAAAGAACACAAAAGAAAATGTCAAAATAACACAAAGATGAAAACATCAAGGCTATGGTCATATCGTATCATGGGTAATATGAAAGGGTTAACAGATGAGTTAATGGCATTCAATCTTGGCTGCCCAAATAGCTACGAATTGTTCTTTGGAATTGTAGTTTTGTGCTTACCATAATATATATATTTTGTCTAGTGATTGGGATTAATTGAGTGTACAAATCCTCTTGGTTCATAGCAAGATAACTACGCTTACGTCAAAAGAAGAGTTATAGTCTATGAGAGGTAGTATGATGGGATCCGGTGATAGAAGTATTTCATTGAGCCTTTCTGGGCCAAAGAGAAACACTATACGTTGTTGAAAGTGTATTTTACGGCTAATCCATACGTTAATTCTAATAGATCGTACAGAGTGAAAGCGATAGAAATTATCATCATGTGGGTTATTCATCTAGGATAGTATGTGAGAAATGTAGATATGAGAGAAGTGAAGAGATGAGAAGTTTCCCTCCCAAGCCCTATTCTTGCCCGTAAGCAATAAGGATACTGCGGGGAGAGATGTACCTGTAGCAAAGAGAACCTAGAGAGGATGAATTACTAAGAATGAGAGCGATAGGTTTGGTTAAGGAGATGAGATTAGATACATATATATATGTTGGATTAGAGATGAAAATGAAAACAACAAGAAATCAAGAAAACATCAATGTAGAACACATCTTACTTGAAACCCTTCGGCACCATTATTGATGGGAGAGAGAAGAAGAGGGGAGAATTCAACGTTGATTGATACGCCAAGTAAAACACCTTCTTTGATTAGAGTTGATCCTCCAAGGATGGCGTACAAGAATGGCTAGGTTTCCTCTAGGAGAAAGTGTAGGCTTGGGCTTATGTTAATGGGGCTAAGTACAATTAGGCATTACTACTCACTCCCTCAAGAATTCCTCTCATCAATGGCTTGAATGCTTGAGTTCCTTCCAAGGAAGAAGAGGTCCCCTTTTATAGGTGAAGGGAACCCACAAGGGTTTACACAAGAAGAGAGGAGCCAGTGTGAACAGGAATTGGAAAAGTTGGAAATGAGCTGTCCCTGCATGATGTGGGCAGACTGGGGTCCAGTATTTTGATCATATCTCCTCAACCGTAGCTTCAAATAAAAAAGTAAAAATATGGGCAGAAACTTCAGCTCATTAGCTAAGATTTTTATTTTAAAATCATTTTCCAATTCGGATTGGAACCTTGTGTAAAAAATTCATCAAAATAGGGTCCATTTATGGCAGCAAAAGTCTTCATGCGGTCTCCTTAGCCTTGACTTTCATTTAATTCCAAAGGACACCTCATGCCATATGAAAGCATGACATTGCTCCTTGACAAAGTTTTGTAATCATGCTTGCAATAATGCATTAAAATAAGTGTATCTTTGAAATCATGCCACCTAGTGTCCCACTAGGATTTGATTCTCTCCTAGTAGCTATTTAAAAAGAAATATAAGAAAAGTATAAAAAATACATAGAATATATATATATATTGGAGTTTACCCTAGATATAGGATCTAGCTAGGATGTGAGATGATAATGAAATAGTAGAAAGAAAGAATCAATGCTTTTTGCCCCAAGTTAAAGAGGTGGAGCTATTGACACTTTTCCCATAGTATTTTTTTGATGGTAAAGTAAGAATACATTACCCTTGAGATAAATAATAAGATGAGATAGAAAGCTTATTTTTATATTTACATATGCATATGTACATTATAGGAAATATAATTATGTACAAGATAGATCTTATAGCATGCGTTCCCACTATGTACGTGTCACAGCACGACATCCACCCCCTCTAAACCTGCACATCCTCCGGTATGTGCCACATTGTCTCTTTGTAAGATTAGACCTCTTGTACATCTTCCTTGTCTTCTTCTTCACTGGATGATTCCAGAGCTTCATGTTCACTTTGATCTTCACCTGTGTTTTTCTCTTCTTCCTCATCCATATCTTCTAGATCATTGTCTCCTCTTCTCTTAAACATTCTAATCCTTTTTCCTGCAATGGGAATCTTTACTTCTGTACCATCTAGTTCAGACAAGCTGTAAGTAGCATTTTCATGCACATGCTTTACAACATACGGTCCAAACCATCTTTTTGAGAACTTACGCATGACTGTGTGCTGGTTATCAAGGCTACTATCATACACTAAAACCCAGTCACCTTTGTCAATTGCTTTGCTCCTGAGTCGATGTCGCTTATCAAAATAGTCCTTGTTTTTCAACCTTGCATTTTTGAGTCGTTCTTTTGCAGCTTCAATGTCTCCAGGTCTTCTCTCTAGCTGCCTTATACGCAGTGCAAGGAGATCTTCCCTACTAAGCCCCTCTTGCCAAGGTAGTACATTCCATGTGGGAATTGTATCCTCAATCGGCATCACTGGCTTTTGACCATGCATTAGCTCCGCAGGCATGTAGCCAGTTACTGAGCTATGTGTTGTACGATCAGCCCATAAAGTGTATGGTAACAGTTTTGGCCACTCACCAACTCTTCCTTCGCAAGCCTTGGCCAAAGCTTTGATGATAGGAGGATGCCCTCTTTCACTCTTTCCATTGCCTTCAGGGTTGTAAGCTGTAGTAAGAGAAAGCTTGATCCCTAATCTAGAAAAGAACTCCCTTGCTTCTTCGGCATCCAGTTCACCTCGATCTGCAGTGATTTTTCCCACACAACCATAACGGCAAATCACCTCATCAAGAAGGAATTTGCACACAGCTTCTGTGGTCTTAGCTCTTAATGCTCTTCCTTCAACCTGATTAGTTAGGTCCTCTCGTGCAAGAACCAAGTATCTCATTTGCGAGAGTCCTAAAGGCATCGTGACTAGATCCACAACCCATTTATAGTGCATGGCTAGTGGATATGTAGGGTGCAATCCATCACGATGTCGAACATTTGAATACATTTGACAAGTTACACATGACTCTACAAACTGAGATACATCTTTATACATACCCTTCCACCAGTATTTTTCTTTCAACTTGGAGAAGGTTGCCCACACACCCCTGTGTCCAGCCCATAGACTCTCATGAAACTCTTGCATGTGCTTTACTTGAGTCTCTTTTTTACATATAACCCGTTGTGGTGTAGCACCCTTTTGCTTAGGATGCTTCCACAAGTAACCATCCCATAAAAAGTACCCATATGCTTTCCTGCGTATCCTCTTGAATTCTTGTTCAGATCAATCATCCTATTTTGTTAGAGTACTCAAGTACCTTCCAATAGAAAGCCAATCACCTTCATAAAGATCTTTCAAGAACAATTCAAGTGAATTAGTCATGCAAACATTGTTACCTTTGACATGAGAGATAGAATAGAATTTTGTGCCTACATCATCTCCCTCATCAATCATTTGTGACTCATCTTCATACCTTGCCCTTGATAGCATAGCTGCCACTGTATTGTCTTTACCTGCAATGTGCTTAAACTCGGGATTTAAGGACTTAATGTAGGCAATCCACCGCAACATAGCAATGTCTGGTGTTGAGCAGCTTGTAATCATCCCAAGAAGTGGTAGACAATTTGTTTCTACAACCACACATGCACCAATTAGGTACTCTTTTCCACTTTTCAAGGCTGTAACCATACCCCATAACTCTCTCTTTATCTGTGGATAGTTTCTTTGGCGAGCACTTAGTACCTTTGCTCCAAATCTTACCACATACCTGTGTCCTTCTTTGTCATCTTGCCCTATTGCCCATCCAATCCCTGTAGGACTGGTATCTACTGTCACAATCACTAGCCTTTGACACTCATAGTCTACCTTTCTCAAAGTCGTTGCTGACTGGAGTAACTCCTTTAGCTTTTTCATGGATTTTACATGTGCTTCTGTCCATTTAAACTTTTGATTCTTTCTAAGCAGCTGATAAAGAGGATCAGCTACATGTGCATAATGTGGAATCCAAATAACATAGAAGACACATGCTCCCAGAAACCTTCTAACCTCAGTGATGCTAGTGCATGTTTCTTTCATTCTTTGGATGGCATCTACCTTTGATGGACAAGGTTTCCTACCATATGGCCCGCACATGTGCCCCACAATGAGCACTTCATTGACACCAAACATAGACTTTTTCCCTGACAATGTAAGATTCACTTCTTCCAACCTAGACAAAATTTTATCACAATCATTTATGTGATTTACCACAAACCTGCGACATCCCTTGAGATCCAAAGCTTCAACTTTGTCACTTTCTTCACATCCTTTGATAGGCAAATCATCAATGAAAGGCATTGTGATGTGAGGAATAAAGTCACGTAAGACCTTATTCATCCCATTCATCATATGTGCAACCGAGTTGGTTGCTCCCTGTGGCAAGGTACACATCCTTACCAAACCCAAAGGTGTCCTCATGGTTGTCAAGTCTCTGCTTTCGATTGCAAGCTGAAATTGATCATACCCTGAGTAGAGATCCCCCATTGAGTAGATTGCTCTCCCTGCAAACGCCTCTGCAAATTCATCCACAATTGGACCTGTACCTACATTTCTAATTGTCACCTTGTTCACTGGTTGCATATCTTGGATGAAGCGTAGAGAACCATTCTTCTTTGGAACTGTGAACCACCTGTTTGAGTATGGAGCACAAGAAGGCTCCAAGATTCCCATTTTGATTTTCTCATTCAGTAGCTCTACTAACTTTGGCAAATGAGCCTTTGGAACCGGAATAGGCCGCAGATTCCAAGGCACATGAGGTATTGTGAAAATTACCATAGGAGCTACAATATAAGGATCAACACATCCTATCTCATGTGGCTCAAATGCAAAAGCCTTACCATGCTTTGAAAGCATTTCTTTGAAGCACTTTGTCTCCTCCTGTGTTAGAAACTCCTCGTAACCAATCTGCAACTCTTGAAAAGACTCCTTTGTGAAGGTATGCCCGATCTTTTTAGGATTCCGCAAACTTGGTTGTAAAGAAGCCTGTTCAATCTTTTCCCTGTTGTTGGGTGGTAAGGGTGAAGCTACTGGTTTCACCTTCTTTGCTACACTCTTGTATTTAGTTTCAACATGGACTTCTGGGCCAACTGTTTGGCTTTCTTTAAAGGCTTCTATTACTTGATACATTTCCATAGAGCAAAATTCCACAACTTCATTTTCAAGATGCAAACTAGACCTCATTATAGCATCAAGCTCACCCATAGTATCTACAAAAGAAACTTGTTCACACAAACCCAAAACATTTTCAGTAGGCTTTAGCAACCCACTCTTTTTCATGCCTATTTGTACATTATGCACATATTGCCTCTCATATCTCTTCAAATCTTCAAGTTTTGTAAAACATACTGATCCATTCCTTGTTACCAAGGAGCTCATCGAGAAAGTTTCACCTATTTTTGGATCAAGCGAGACCCTTTTTCTTTCTGTACCACTGCAATCCCGCTTTACAATGGTACTTGGCCAAAACCCATCATTTCTCTATGATCATGAAACTCTTTGCTTACCTTTGGTAGAGGATGTTCTCTGAGGTTGTCACGATTTCTTTCATGGTTTACACAGACTGTGAGAAATTGGACAGCTCGTTTACCATCTTTGCTACGTATTCTAGCATATGCTGAACCATCGTCCATTACCTTTCTTTCCATTCGAACTCCCACAATGTAGGGTTGTCCAAGGATGAGATGATATGAAGATGTATCCTGTACAAAGAAGTTTTGGTCAATCTTTACATCACCTATTGTTACCTTCACACCTGGACATGCTGCATACAATTCACCGGATGAATTGTTTGCCACTTTTACCATCCAGCCATGATCTGTGTCCATCGGCCATTTGCACTTGTTGTAGAGACTCTTTGACATTATGTTTATTTCTGAACCATGGTCAATCAAGGCAACAAATGGCTCTTCAAGATCACCTACCTTGACCAAAGTTTCTGTAGTAGCCCTTGCCCAATGACTTCGTGAATAGTAACTCCTAGGAATATCTTCAACTTCTTTATCATCATTTGAGAAATACACTTGCTTCACTCTCCCACTAGATTGGTAGCATCCTACCACAGCTCCATCATTCTCCTTATTTTGCAGTTGCATCCCTTGTGTCTTTGAGGTTTCCCCTTCAACCTGTGGACGAGAAACTTCAGCAAAGGTTTGCCTCTTTCTCTTGATGATGTCAATGATCTCCTCATGGAATTCACGCTTTGCAATGCTAAGAACTTCTCCCAGAGTAAACTCAATCTTGCTATTCAAGATCCTTTCCTCCAAGACTTTCTTTAAATCTGTAGCAACCTCAATATCAGATTGTAGTTTATAAGTTGGGCCTTTTGTCTTACCTTTCGTTGGCTCTTTCTTCTTTCCTGTTGTAGACTCCTCCATGAGTACTTCAGGTGGAGATTCTCTTTGTGTTGAGGGTGTTTGAGAAGGCATTGAGTCGCTTCTTCCCCAACTTCTAGAAGCTCTTTTTGATGGTCCTTCATCAGCATTCTCACGTCTGCGCTTCTCTTCTACAAATGCCTCATTTTGTTGGCATTTTGTAATGTAGGCATGCACTGACAATGAGTCCACTGGATCATTCCATCCTGTTTCTAGACGTATGCAATCACCTGCTTCATGTAGAATCTCTTTTGTAAGCTTTCCCTTTTTAGCTAATTGCATGACATTTGGCCAAATTTGACCATGATGGTCACTCACTTCTTCATCGCAAAAATGTTCAATTTTTACTCCATAAGTAGCTGCCTCAACTGAAGAGGTGGCATGCTTGGTTGCCATATCTTCAACTAAGGTTTGCATTCCCCCCTTCCCAAAGTTAGTTCTCCAGGGTAGACCTGTCTCTCTTAAGTGGATTTTACCATCCTTAAAAAAGACAACATCTTTTGACAAAGCATCACTAAAATCATCACAATCCCTTCTTACATGGTTTGTACTATCACACCAAATACATCTATTAACAAACCCTTCTTTGGGCTGTTGTCTTTGCCTAGGAAGTGGCCCTGATGGTTGGCCTTTTTCTTCAAGCTTTGCAAACTTCACCTTCAAGTCACGCATTCCCTTCACAAGCTCATCTAGCATGGACTCATCAAACTTAGGAGCGATAAAAGTAGGCTTTACCATTTTGTCAGAAGTTGAGGTGGAAGGACTTGTAGTGTTTACTACCATCTTGTCCCTTCTTCTTTGTCGTTTGGCAAGCAATGAGACAGCACCTTCAACCTCATTCCAGTCGGTCTTTAGTCCTTGCTCAGCATCTTTATCTTCAAGAAGAAGCTCCAAATTTTCTTGAAACTCTTTACCTGCAACTTGTAAGAAAATATATGTCTTCTCTGCATCTAGTGTGGCCCTTTCTGTCCTAGTGAGTTGTGTATAGCGCCGCTCAAATTCCCTAAGTAGCTCTGTTATTGATAGTCCTTGCTTTGGCTTGACTACCCATTCTAAGAATGTCCTTTTGGTCACTCTCTCAGAGTCCTCCATGAAATATTCCTCCTTTAAAGCTACTTTGAGTTCTTCCCAATTTCTCCCATGCCCATCTTTAATTGCCCTAACATGCTCCCTAATTTCTGGAGCAACAACTAGCTCAAAGCTTTGAATCATCTCACCTTCTGACACGCGATGTAGCTCCATCTCCTTCACATACTCGCGTAAGTACTTGGTTACATCTTTGCCATTGAACTGATCCATTCTGTTGACGACCGCTTGTATGGCCTTCGTTGCTGAAATCTCCCTTCTTTCAGTAGCATGTTGTTGTTGCATGAACATTGCAAATGCTTGAAACATTTGCATTGTTGTTGGGTCAAAATGCATACCCTGTTGCTCAACATGATCACCCATGGTTACCCACAAACTCTCACCCTAGCAGATTCGCGTCGGGTTCACCAAAAAATATGTCGAGAAATTTGCGGTCTTGCCAGGAAAGCACCGGGCTTATGGCTGTGAGAGTTTGTGAGAGAACTCGACAAAAACTATATGAAGGAGTTAAACCATAGATGCCATGAAGACTAGGGTTTGAAAAGAACTACAATCAAAGAATCCCACCCATTCTCTCTTGCACTCACACGCACAAAGAAAGAACACAAAAGAAAATGTCAAAATAACACAAAGATGAAAACATCAAGGCTATGGTCATATCGTATCATGGGTAATATGAAAGGGTTAACAGATGAGTTAATGGCATTTAATCTTGGCTGCCCAAATAGGCTACGAATTGTTCTTTGGAATTGTAGTTTTGTGCTTACCATAATATATATATTTTGTCTAGTGATTGGGATTAATTGTGTACAAATCCTCTTGGTTCATAGCAAGATAACTACGCTTACGTCAAAAGAAAAGTTATAGTCTATGAGAGGTAGTATGATGGGATCCGGTGATAGAAGTATTTCATTGAGCCTTTCTGGGCCAAAGAGAAACACTATACGTTGTTGAAAGTGTATTTTACGGCTAATCCATACGTTAATTCTAATAGATCGTACAGAGTGAAAGCGATAGAAATTATCATCATGTGGGTTATTCATCTAGGATAGTATGTGAGAAATGTAGATATGAGAGAAGTGAAGAGATGAGAAGTTTCCCTCCCAAGCCCTATTCTTGCCCGTAAGCAATAAGGATACTGCGGGGAGAGATGTACCTGTAGCAAAGAGAACCTAGAGAGGATGAATTACTAAGAATGAGAGCGATAGGTTTGGTTAAGGATATGAGATTAGATACATATATATATGTTGGATTAGAGATGAAAATGAAAACAACAAGAAATCAAGAAAACATCAATGTAGAACACATCTTACTTGAAACCCTTCGGCACCATTATTGATGGGAGAGAGAAGAAGAGGGGAGAATTCAACGTTGATTGATACGCCAAGTAAAACACCTTCTTTGATTAGAGTTGATCCTCCAAGGATGGCGTACAAGAATGGCTAGGTTTCCTCTAGGAGAAAGTGTAGGCTTGGGCTTATGTTAATGGGGCTAAGTACAATTAGGCATTACTACTTACTCCCTCAAGAATTCCTCTCATCAATGGCTTGAATGCTTGAGTTCCTTCCAAGGAAGAAGAGGTCCCCTTTTATAGGTGAAGGGAACCCACAAGGGTTTACACAAGAAGAGAGGAGCCAGTGTGAACAGGAATTGGAAAAGTTGGAAATGAGCTGTCCCTGCATGATGTGGGCAGACTGGGGTCCAGTATTTTGATCATATCTCCTCAACCATAGCTTCAAATAAAAAAGTAAAAATATGGGCAGAAACTTCAGCTCATTAGCTACGATTTTCATTTTAAAATCATTTTCCAATTCACATTGGAACCTTGTGTAAAAAATTCATCAAAATAGGGTCCATTTATGGCAGCAAAAGTCTTCATGCGGTCTCCTTAGCCTTGACTTTCATTTAATTCCAAAGGACACCTCATGCCATATGAAAGCATGACATTTCTCCTTGACAAAGTTTTGTAATCATGCTTGCAATAATGCATTAAAATAAGTGTATCTTTGAAATCATGCCACCTAGTGTCCCACTAGGATTTGATTCTCTCCTAGTAGCTATTTAAAAAGAAATATAAGAAAAGTATAAAAAATACATAGAATATATATATATTGGAGTTTACCCTAGATATAGGATCTAGCTAGGGTGTGAGATGATAATGAAATAGTAGAAAGAAAGAATCAATGCTTTTTGCCCCAAGTTAAAGAGGTGGAGCTATTGACACTTTTCCCATAGTATTTTTTTGATGGTAAAGTAAGAATACATTGCCCTTGAGATAAATAATAAGATGAGATAGAAAGCTTATTTTTATACTTACATATGCATATGTACATTATAGGAAATATAATTATGTACAAGATAGATCTTATAGCATGCGTTCCCACTATGTACGTGTCACAGCACGACAACGTGCTCCATTATACAATGGCGTATCGGCTTCACTTTTCATATCATCATAGATAAGCCTTTCTGAATCCATGATCGTCTCGATCATTTCATCAATATCGGGCTCAAACATTGCCTCGTTGGGAATGTGCTCTGCATGATCATCCCTCGAGCTGTCAGAGGCTACATCTTGTGGCCTCACATATGCTGCTTGACCAAAGCGCCTGCGAACACGTCTATTGGGTTGCAAGATTGCTGCTTGTTGGCCAGCGTCAGAGTCCGACGAGTTATAATTGGCAACAACTCGATCTATAATAGATGGATCGAACTCGCCAAATTCGCGAACGTGCTGCAAAGAAACACGTCTTGTCCGTCGCACAGCATGCTTGCATTGATTACAAGGACATAAGACCCTCGTTGAGAGATAGGTGTTTCGGTTGGACGGTCCCACATCCTCGTCACTACTCATAATGAGGATAAATATCTTATAACCTGGACAACAAATCTAATATTCTATTGGCATTCGTCGTCTTATCTCTCTCTCTCTCTCTCTCTCTCTCTCTCTCTCTCTCTCTCTCTCTCTCTCTCTCTCTCTCTCTCTCTCTCTCTCTCTCTCTTTACCTCACATTCTCTAGTCATGTCCAATCCCCGCACACCTCGGTCTAGAGGTGCACGGAGATCAGAACCACCGGGTTATAATCTCGTCTTTATTGGTCAATACCTATATTTGTGGGTACAAGAAATCTACACACCCACGTCTACATGATACTGC